>NC_142373.1:2880850-3238350 GCF_059441005.1 Hippichthys cyanospilos
GCACCGTTGCCGAGTTAACTCATGGCAACAGGCTTCACTCCAAGCGAGCTTCATCATGTTATTTAAAACATTTTAGGCAGCGCCCTGTTGCTTGTCCAGATGACATTGCACTACCCTGACCACTTCCTTGATGATCAAAATAAATGTTTCTTGTATTTTTTTTTTCCCCACCAAATCATTAGCTTCTCTCTTAACCTTGAGGTAGCAGTTGGGGCTGTTCCAATCCCAGGCTGTCATTAATGGTCTTTCAGTGAAGGGCCACACCTCATGACCTAGTTACTCCTTAAAAACTTTCCATTGGAAGTGCTTATAAAGGGTTACCAAATAGGGCGTTAGTTTGTTATTATACGCATTTATAAGGATGGAATTTTAATATTTTAGCTTTAGTGGTGAAACTTATCATCTTGTAGGTCTTTGGACTAAAGATATTGACTCTTGAACCATAAAAAGTCACAATGCAGTCTCTTTAGAGTGTTAGATATATCCTGCAATTCTTATCTTGCATTACAAAGGAAACAAAATTCCATCCAGACATTTTCATGCCTTACTGTTCTGTGTTAAGGTTATGGTCAGTAGAATTGAATTCGCTTGCCTCCTGATGTTAACAACCAAGACTGACCACCTAGATGCCTTTGTGTTAAGAGTGTTTGCAGTGGTATCACATCTTTAAAGGTAAAGAACTCTAATTCAAATCTCCAGAACTCCAGAAACAGTGAAATGCGGAATCCAGAATTCCATCACCTTTGTGTGGATTTCACAATGGATTGGGAAGTTAGTTATGAAGTCACAAAGCTATTTTTGGCACCTCAGATCCAGTTGTGCATTCTCACTGCTGTAGATTCTTTTGATAAAGATCTCGCTGAATTTTCACGAAACTCATGGAGGGTTACGGTTTGTCTTTACTGACACTGTCTCAGAACCATCATATATTTTTCCACGATGGTCTAAAATGTGGCAGAAATTTAAAAGTTTTCAGACCTTGATTCGAACACGAGAAATGTAAAGACCTCATTAGAACATGGGAAAAGGAAACATACGGGCATTGGAAGCCAATGGAAAAGATAATCCAGGTATCAGGCTTCTTTTTCACTATGAATGTGGCTCCAACTGCATTTAACATTATCACTGCAGATTTTTTTTGTTTTGGGGGGGTGAAAATTTATGGCATATATTACTTGTTTATAACTCTAGGGTACTCGGAAAATTAGTTCAATTCCCACTTCCATAGACTAGGTTACATGTTGGGATTTTTTTTCCTCATAGGTATTTTATAATAATAATAATAATAACACAAATGTGTCAGAGAAGTGAAAATGATCACAAAATGCCTACAATACATAGTAATCGGTGTAATCGATAGTAACACACACATGTAGAACATCATGTCAATATATTTCCGCAGTACTAGATGGCTATTGACAAGAACTTAGAACCTGAAGATGAATTAAAATCTGTGGATAAGTGTGTAATGAACCGCTGGGATTTTTGAAAGGCTGTGGGACGCATTGTCCCAATGAGAAACACACCTTTTCCCGATGATTTTTCCACTGTTGCCAGTCCGTTTGAAATAAACTAAAACTAACTGAGACTGAAGTGGACATAGAAATTTTACAGCACCACTCAGATCAAAAGTGTTGTTGTGGCAATCGCATGCTGTTCTGGCAAGACCGGAAAGACTCAGGTGAAGAAATAATGCAGTTTTGTAGAATCACGGTGCAAAAGTCTTATGTTGTCAAGTTGAATCTTCCACTTGAGATTCCAATCCTAAGCTTCTTTCACATTGCTTCAAAGGTTTTTGTGGGTCAGTTGTTGAGCATCGTTAGGATCCCATGCTTGTCCATCATGTGGGCAAAGGTCAAGCCAAGTCCCTAGCTTTTCCATGATAGATTAAAGGATTTATGCGGAGCAAATTTGCCTAACAGGTTTATACAATTATACGCTGAGATAAATTGTGCTTCCCATTGCTAATTTTCTCTTTGGCCCTTCACTCACTTTGTCAGGCCACGGGGAGTGTCACTGCGGCGAGTGCAAGTGCCACGCCGGCTACATCGGGGACAACTGCAACTGCTCCACAGACACGGCGTCGTGCATCGCTGACAATGGGCAGATGTGCAATGGGCGTGGCAACTGCGTTTGTGGACGCTGCCAATGCACGCAGCCTGGCGCATTTGGGGACACATGCGAAAAGTGCCCTACCTGCCCCGACGCCTGCGACACCAAAAGGTACAAAACAACCTCTGGGCATTTAGACCGCATATGAGGCACCGTTAACTTGGCTAAAACCAATCTCTTATATCGTCACATCCCGTTTGTCCCGTTTGTGCTTTCAGGGGGCGAGAAATCATTTTGAACGGGTGTAATATTGTCAATTTATACCCCATGTTATGTTCTGTCACAAACCAGGCTTATGGTTTGTGACAGCACCCTAACCCTTTGTTCTGAGTTATTGAGAAAAACACCCATTTTCTACTGATATGTCAAATGTTTTATTTATACAAAAACAACCTCCCTGATTGAAGTGTAAATAAGTGAATATAAGAGAATTGCAGACTGTGCGCACCATTGAAAGATGAATGTGCCAAAAATGTAAATGTGTTTTTCTCAAAATTAGGGATTTCGACTTGGCAATATTCAAATTGCTGTAATGTCAACAATTTTCAAGCCAACTACGTATGTTATCATTTTAATGGGAATTAAGTGTAGATGTAGAAGATCAGTGTCATTTCAGAGACAGAAGCCTGATATTGTGAGAACACATCAAATACAGTATGTATTATATTTTACATCCATATAAAACCTAACAAAATAAAGCCTCCAACACTTTGCAAAAGAATTAGTGACAGTAACTAATTAAATACCACAATTTAGCAATAAGTTGCTTCATGTTACAATGAATGTGCTCTTAATTTGAAAAGAAAAATGTACTGTACTGTTCAAGTCACGACATTAAAGGCATTAAATTAGATTTGATGACACTTGCAGAAACCTTGAAAAGTGAAGTGCCTTCACGTAGCCCAAAGGCTACTCGTACTGCTATTTGAGAACCATTGCTTTAATGTACAATAATCTACTTCCAGTTCACATCTGCTGTTTTCGACCAGTTTGACAGCGGCCCTAATCCACAGCAGAAATAACAAACAAAACTTTTAAAGAGTAGGCATTTTTCTTTTCCATTAAACGTCTTCCTCCTCCTGCAGAGAATGCATTGAGTGTCGGCTTTTCAACTCGGGGAAGTTCTCAGACAACCAGACTTGCCAGCGTCTATGCAAGGATAAAATCATCACAGTGGAGAGTCTCAGTAAGTAAACACTGTCCACAAGCGTGTGTGTCTGTGTGCAAATGCACACACACCCACACATCAGCTGTATTCACACATTTCTGCCAGCATTCTCTTTGACTTCACCAAGCTTGTGGGCTGTCATTATTTTAAAGGGCTGCTTGAAGCATCACTGGATGACACACTTATGCTTCTGAAATTAAAAACGCTTCAAATCTTGTGTTCACTGAGACAATCATTATTTTAATTTTCATGCATTTAAAGAACAACATGATCTCAGCTGTGTTTGACGTCATGGAAGAGTTGAAGTAAAGTGCTTCTAAAATGACATCCAGCTGCACAGCTACTCTCTGATGTCTTACTTTTATAGTTCACGGACTCCTCCCGTGTAAGAAATTCAAACTATTAACTATTCAAAATACTCAGCTGTAAATCCAGGTTGACTTGCGTGTGTCAATTTGACCCAATTTGATTTTTCTTTTTTTTTAATAGATCAAAGACAAAGCATTAAATGATAAAAACTAGAAGGCTAAAAATGTCAAAACAGGTAGAGATTCAAAATGGCACCATACGTTCATTTCTAAATGCTTGCAAATGGGAGCTTGAGATTTATATTAGGGAGCTGTATAACCATTGACACCTGAAGGTTAATATGCATCATTCACATCATAAGGCTCCCTAGGATAGGCTCTGGAATTAATAAGTTGGTGGGAGATAACGTCGCAGAGGCCATTCTGAGATGGTTCAGACATTTCCTGATGAGAGATAGTGAATACCGTATATACCCTCATTTTCAACCCCTGTATTAGAGGGATCGACTTATAACTGCATAATTCAAAAACAGACCAATTTTCTCCACATATCTGTGTTTGAATAACGTTAACTGAAACGCGAAATAAGTCATTTGTAATGTATAAGCTTTAAAAGGATTATCTATACCAGTGGTTATCAACCTTTTTTCAGTGATGTGCCCCCTGTGAAATATATTTTCAGCCAAGTACCCCTTAAACAGTGCATAGAATTTTAATAAAACTTAAAACATGCCATCAGTGTCTGATTTATTGAAATTTAGACCCTTTCAAACTTCATTTGTATTTGTCCACAAAAAAAAAAACAGCAACCTAAAAGGTCCTATTTCGGATATTTTTTTTTCCACAAAAAAGTAATGAATATAAAGTGTCAAACCTGTTCTCAAAAAAAAATAGATGGATAGATAGATAGATTGATAGATGGATAGATGGATAGATAGACAGACAGACAGATTCACAGAATGTTTTGGGGTTACAGTTGAGATCTCTTCACAAAAATAAATCATCAACTTAATTATTAATAAATATTCTCCCCCCATGTCACTGTGTGTGTGTCACTGACTGACTGCTCTCAATTGAAACCACACCATCCTTCTCACTACAAAATGTAATAACAGTTGCCAGAGGTGGCGCCAAAAAACAAAGATCAAGCTAAACAAAGCACAAAACTGTTAAACTAAATCAGCTTCCAAAACATCATTATTTCGGATGCGGCCCACACAGCCCAGTACCAGTTGATCCATGGACCGGTATGGGGCCGTGGACCGGTGGTTGGGGACCGCTGAGGTAGCTGACTTAAGTATGAATTTAAAATCCAGGAATTTTTTAAATAATTTCAAACTTTTGACTGGTATATATGTGACTGCTATAGTTTCTCAAACAGATGCATTTACTGCTGCCCCAATTCATCAACAGCTGGTCTTCTTATATCGCGCTGAGTGGTTACACCGTATTTCCTGTATGCTATGTAGCTTATGTTTCCTGCTTCAATAATATTTGTCTGACCTCAAATAGACCCATATCCAGCCCCTTTCCAAAATAATAAATACTAGGTAGCTATAATTGCTTTTACCAAATAGCCACATGCACTGTGTGTAATCCAGCATTCCAGAAGCCTTTGTACAAAAACGTGCCTAGTATCCACTGCAGTTGAGTAAATAAACCCTCAGCAATTGGTGCAATTCAGTTTGGAGCAGACAACTGATGTGTATGTGTGTGCGTGCGTGTGCGCGCGTGTGCGGCGGCTCTTGCAGTTGAAACTATTTTAGGAGCAGTGCGTGTTGGCCCAATTCTGACGTGATTCATAGCATTCCTTGCTTGTCAGATCAGCCCTAATGGACTCCACATGTACATTCCACATACAGCCAGAGGAGGGAGGACTTTGCTGTCCGATCCCCTCCCCTTGCACACACACACACACACACACACACACACACACCCACACACACACACTTCTCAGTGAACATTTTCAGTCAAGTACCCCCTTGTTAGTGCAAAGGATTTTTGGATGGGGATTAAAAAAAAAAAAAAAAAAAAACTTAAGGTGGTAGTGCCATCTGTGTCTGATTTTACAAAGGAGTCACTATCATACCATTTACCAATGAAATGCTTTGTTTCAACTAATTTGCTCCCAATTTGAAAAGAAAAAATGTACTGTTCTTGTCATGGCATTCAAAGCATTAAATTCGATTTTTTGCTTGTTAGAATCTCATGTATCCCCATTAGTGCCTTGACATACAGTAATTCCATCTGCAAACTGCTGGTAATATAATTATTGTATGTAATGTAATAATTATGAAATTACTCCTGATTTTTGTTTTTTAATACAAAATAACAAATGTGAAAATTCTATTTTTACCCTAAGCAATAAACAGGTAGTGTAATTTTTTTTAATAAAAAAGAAATATGGGCAGTAACATTAAAAAAGTGTATATTTTGATTCATTATTGCTATTTGTATGTGGGTTTTTTTTACCTCAATTTTGTGATTTAGTTCTAATTTTGTTTTGGTTTTTTTTAGAGAGCTTTCTCATCTTTTATTCCTTCTATTCATTTTTACATGTAGTTCATTAGTTTTAGTAGTATCTTTTGTATTTTATATGACATGTGCTTAATTATAAGTTATTTTTAGAGCATATTTATCCGCTTTCATTTTTTCAACAATATTCACTTAGTTTACTGGTAGTTCATAGTTTTAGTATTAATTTTAGTATTTTATATTAAGTAAAGTGCAAAATAAGTATAACTATAATTCTCAAATAACTGAAACTATAATTCTCAAACAACTGAACTTTTCTGTTGCAACAAATGTACAGCAATACCAAAATAAATTTAATATGAATCCCAAAAGCTTTAAAGGACCAAAGCACAAAATGAAAGAACTGTTAAACTAAAAATCACCTTCCAAAACATCACGAATTTTACGTGTGAAATTGTTGGACTATTGGAGTAAATTGCCCTTTGGTGTGAATAGGAGAATGTTAGAGTGAATGATTGCTTGTTAATATGCTCCCAGCGGTATTTGCTCAAAGTCAGCTCAGATAGGATTCAACCTTAACTGTGTCCCCTGTAACAAGTCGATAGCTAACTTGTTCCATGATGGGGTTTTTTGTGTTTGTCTTTTTGAATGCCATCTGGTGCTGCTGTGCCTAATTTGGTTTGGCATTTGTTCATTTTAGAAACGGATGAACCGGGTGCTGTGCTATGTCTCTACAAAGCAGACAATGACTGCGTGATGAAGTTCACGTACTCAGAACACGCCAGTGGACTGTCTGTACTAACAACCCTGACAGAACCAGGTGAGCTTCTGCTTGGATGCACGACATGACTGCCGTGCTCATGTTTAGAAGGAAACACTTTGAAAATTTCCACCACGTGTGATACATGTTGTATATTATACAATGTACAATTTTTGCAGCTTCATCAATACAGCAAAAAATCTCGATGAGCAACTTGGTTCCTTAATTGCATAATTGCATAATTTTTAGATGACACGTTCATTGAAGTTGTTTTTCACACTGAATAATCTGCATAATCAGAAACTAAATGTGCAGTGTGTGTGTGCGTGTGTGTGCGTGTGTGGGTGTGTGCATGTGTGTGGGTGTGTCTGTCTGTCTATTCAGTGTTCCCTTATTTTTCACGGTTAATTGTTTTTTTGTGCATGTAAATACAGTGCATGACTGCAAAACACACCCACAGATGTGGTGAGAAAGCCGGGCAAGTCTTCAAAATAAACCTTAGCATACCAAATAACATACAGACAGAATCGCCTTGGATCGTTTTTATTTATGTTGTTTTCCCCAGAAGCATGTTATATTTAACTCAAGAAAAAATATAGACACTATTTTAGCAACGGGTAAGGATAGGTCCCCCACCCACCAAAAAAATGAATACCAAACTGCAATGATGCAAATGCAACAATGAATTGATGACTAATCATTCATCAAAAACAAGTGATAGTAAATGATAGTGAAGAAAACATTTTTTTTTATATTGATACCTAATTAATTGACTAATGCCAAGTAGTGGATCTTTTAAAATGATTGTTACCTGCAGTGCTACCGTAATCTAACATCGTCTTTTAAAAAAACTTTATTGTCAATCAATTATTAAAACATCAACATGATTGCGACGGACTAGTCTAGGAGCCTGTGTAAAAGTTTCCTTCTCATCTGTTTTGCCTGTCAGAGTGTGGTGGGGGTCCAGACGCCCTCATGGTCCTGCTGGCGGTGGTGGGCAGCATTCTATTAGTGGGAGTGGTGCTGCTGGGCATCTGGAAGCTGGTCATCACCATTCACGACCGTCGGGAGTTCTCACGCTTCCAGAACGCTCGCTCGCGAGCACGATACGAGATGGTAAGCAAGACCAGTATCATATATACAGGTTGTGACCAATCTGTCTGTGTGTATTTTTTTTTTTTTTTTAATGTTTGTGTGGCTTGTTTTTTCACTATTATTTAAAACGGTCTAAATCTTCAAAGCCAGTTCGATCGTCTGCTTTAATGGGTTACTGCACTGTGCAGCGGGAGCTTCCTCTCATTGTGTATCATACGTGAGTCCTCCTCGGCCGCAACAGCCAATCACATTACAGCTGCTGTTGTCCACTTTCTGTTTCGCCATGCTATCATGTGCAACAATTTTTGTGATGTCACTCAAAGTAGGACACAACCGCTCTCGTGAGGTGGTAGGTTCCCAGCCAATCAAATTTTCCCCCGTCCAAACAAACCAATTTGGTTTTGTGAGAAGAGTTGAACTTTCCAAAAAGGGCAGACGACCATTGCGTGTATGGCGCGAGCTAGCAGTGAGTTATAGCCCGACAGCATGAAAAGACTCCACATTGTACACTTAATTGACACATAAAGTAGTTGGAGTAATGGTAGTTCATTTCAAATCACATTTTTTCTATTATTGTGCTTTAT
Organism: Hippichthys cyanospilos; assembly: GCF_059441005.1. Taxonomy (NCBI): domain Eukaryota; kingdom Metazoa; phylum Chordata; class Actinopteri; order Syngnathiformes; family Syngnathidae; genus Hippichthys; species Hippichthys cyanospilos. Next base: position 2,889,353 of record NC_142373.1, read on the forward strand.
ATTTATACTTGCATACTTCCGTTTAAATTGGATATGTACAATCAGAAACAATTCATGTATGTACGTACTGTTGAGTTAAATTATTAAATTATATACAGTGGACCCTCGTAGTACGACGTCCCTGATTTACGTTATTTTCATGTTTCGACATGGAATGCTGAGTTTTTTCATCCCCTCTTGATGACATTTTCCCCCTTATGAGAACAAAACAACTGTCATGACCCTAGGGGCTTGGCTGTATTTTTGTTGTTTTGCCTCCATCTGCTGGCGTTTTTAGGTAATTGCACTTATTTACTATTGCCATCTAACTGCTTGCATACAACGTGTGACTACAATGGTGGTCTGCTATTGGTCAGTGTCTCCTCACGGAGATGGGGGTCTGCTATTGATCGGCCTCTCTTGTTTCAGAAATGGTGTAACGGTAAAGCTTTGTTCGATTGTGAGTGGTTACAAAACAGTATTTATAGTGCATTTTACTCCTTAATTCAAAGTTGAAAGGGTTAGCCATGGGTCCCAAGATTGTTAGTGATGTTAAAGAGAGAAGTAAGAAGATGTTTTGTTTGGAAACGATCCTGGAGATAACCTTTATTAGGGAATATGGGCTAAACAAGCGGCACTCAAAGGTAAATAAATCCTTTCTATTTTTTATTTATGATGTTTTCTGATTGTATACATGTATATTATATATACATAGCAAGTACTATACTATTTTGGTACCAATTTTTAATATGTATGTACAATTTTGATGTTTTTACTTGGGGTTCTAAACGCATTAGCTATTTAACATAAGTTTGGATTGCCCGTCATACGACGAATTCGCCTTACGAACCCAACCGCGAAACGGATTAATGTCGTAACACGGGGGCCCACTGTATTTTGTGGTTATTGTGATTAGCAGTTCAGGGACATGAATTCAAATCCACCTCGCTCCTGCCAGGTTACTACTGCAATCTGAATGTTGCCAAGTTGTTTTGAGAAAAACTCCTATATTAAATAAATTAAGTAAATATATGAAAATGTCATCAGCATTTTTTTTTCTTTGTGTGACCAAATGCATGGGAATGAACTGTAAGCTTAATGGTAAAGTTGTTTTGGGGTTAAGGCAAAAGAACCATTTTTGCCCAATTTCATCTACTGAAATGTCAAACTTCCCCATCTTTTAAAGTGTTCACATCTCAGATGATGTCCTTACCTGCTATTGCAGGGGTGTCAAACTCATTTTTGTCACGAGCCATTTTAGAGTTACACTGTAACTGACTTATGATGAAGAAACAAAGAAATGTTTAATCATTACACAGTATTAATACTGTACACAACAAACGGATGGCTTAGTAGTTTTGGAATCACAAGTAAAGGATATGAGTTTGTTCTATTATTGTTGAAATTGTAACAAAAGTAACCAAATATTTTGCAAAATCTCAATATTATTTAGAAGACATGACAACTTCAAAATTGTGGAAGTGTGATTAGCAAAGGTCATAAAAGTTCACATGGTTTGCTTTCACGGGCCTCATAAAATGTTGTAGCTGGCCGGATCTCACCCCCGGGCCTTGAGTTTTACACCTGTTTGCTGTTGGAATTTAATATGGTCATAATATGGGCATGAAAGATGAATACACACAGTTCAAACCCATTTTTATCAAAACTGGGGTGGGGATTTCAACTTGGCAACATTCAAACCACTATAATGTCCGTTTTTGAGCTCACTCAATGCAATGTATATCATTTTAACGGGAATTACGTGTGGAAAATATACAGACAATATATTACTATATATCTCACTTCTCATTTTTGGAGACACAAGCCTGATTTTGTGAAAGTGTGTCACATATTGTAATGGAAAAAATGCTGTCTTCCTGCTGTGCGCGCAGTGCCATGTTAGTGGCAGTGTGGGTGTTTTGTCAGGTTCTTTTTCTGCTTGTATGTGTCACTGTCTGGTTGTGTAACCGTGTCCGATTGAGTCTGGATATGTCTGAGTTTTTCAGGTTGTGTCATTTCTGGTTCTGTCCCCCAGGCGTCCAACCCACTCTACAAGCAGCCCGCCTCATCCAGTTTCGGCGAGACGGACATGTTCGACAAGCCCTACAATGGAAGTGTCCACTGAGCCCTTTGGCATGTGGGGCGGCGGGACCGGTCCAGCAAGAGGGATCCTTAATGGGACACATTTCCCTTCAAGGACCACAGAAGTGAAAGTAAATGACAAACGATTTGTCCTGAAGAAGCAGTTTCACTTCATCGTATTGACCAGCAAGGCGTCAACATCTCAAAGTCAGCAACAAGTCAATCTGGCTGCAGAGCTTGTTTGTATCATTTTTAGGAACACTTAAAAAAAATGTCTTTGCCAGGTTTAACTATGCACTAGTAGCTTTTTTTCGACACTTTTTTTTTTTTCAAAGATCACATTGTTTGAACGTAACTACTAACGTTACAGAAAATTCTGATGCATTCATGGTGCATGGCTATAACTGATGAACAAAATGTAACCTACACTTTGGTCCACTTTAGGATTTTTTTTGGGCTTACCCTTTGTTGCCTTCTCAACAGAAATAGCTTTCTTCTGCTTTCGGATCGACTAAAAACACCTGTTTTGTTTTTTCTTTTTTTCTGATTAGCACAAACATTACGTTTTGGGGTCATAGTGCCATCTGGTCCTTTGGCGTGCAAATGACAGCCTGGTAAAGCTTTTCTGTGTGTTTTCTGAATCGAGGGTTTGATAAAAATGTGTTTTACAGCAGTGGTCCCCAACCTTTTGATCACCACGGACCGGTCAACGCCTTACATTTATATTGTGGAACGGGGCGGGGGGGGCTGCTCTTAAAGCCACATCATCCTTCTCACTATGTATGTAATATATGTAATATCAACAGCGGCCAGAGGCGGCGCCAAAAGTTTTCAATGTCGCAATCTCGCAGTGGCCGAGACCGTGCTAAATATTGTGCTGACAATGCTGCGCTATCGTTAGCTTAGCACAGTAACTACGTTTCAACAGCTGTTAAGTGACGCAAACGTTGCACATACCAGTTGTCCCAAGTTCTCGCTTCCGCCTTTCTACAAGCCAGGTGAGTGCTCTTGCTTGGCTCTGTTGTGTATTGAAAGCTCAGCTGGCCGTGTTGGATCGCTGCCGGTGACCGCAAAGCGCCGCCAGGATTCATTCCTGCCCCCTGCGTGAGCCGTTGAATGTTCACGAAGTTGATTGGCTGTCGCGACGCGAAACGCGGAAAAAGTAAAAAAAAAATTAACTTCATGCAAAAGGCGAAATTTCGCTTCTCATGACCGCGCGCGGCCATTCGCGTCGCTCCATTCGCGTCCATCGCATCGCCCGACGTGCATTCGCGCCCAGTCACGCGGACTCCATTGACTACAATACAAAACTCTCCGTTCACGTTCGGTGTGCGCGTACCATTAAATTAAATCATCTCCAAAACATTATTTCGGGTGCAGCCCACGCGGACCGGTACCAGTCCGCGGACCGGGGGTTGGGGACCACTGTTTTACAGCATACCTGAGTACACCCGACAGACATATGGAAGGGATGTTTTTATGAGTGTGCGTGTGCGCGCAAGTGCTTGTAATTGCAAGTCAGCTGCCGTTTGACATTCTATTCTATTTTTCAACAAAACCGTTACGTGCACCTCTTGTAAACATGCACAACTGCAACACTGCAATAATAAGTCCTTAAATTTCAGCTGGTCAATCAAATTCCAAATGATTCAGAGTAGAACTCATTAGCCTTTCTTCTACAACGCAGGAGTGGGCTTCAAACTATCGCAGATGTTAAAGCAGCAACAACATTTCAAATGTAAGACACCTCGCAGGTAATATTGTTTAATACGGATTCAGATCTACATTATGCCAGATTTCAAGTTAATATCATGCCAGGCATAACATTACGATATAGCGAGTAGGTTATTATTCATATTTGGCGAGGTGAAACGTGAAATCACACTGTGTAAAATTGAAAAAGTGCCATAAGCACAAACAGTTGAATGCAAAGAAATCTTTAAATAAAAACCTATTTGATAGATTAACCTTTAAACCTGTAATACATATATATATATATATATATATATATATATATATATATATATATATATATATATAACTTTTAAAAACAAAACTATTTCACCAGCATTAAAATGATCATTTAATTACCTTTACAGTGGTATAATTGGCAATAATAATGTGTTTGAGTGGCAGAATATGAGACAACACCAGTCTTAACTTTTTATAGGCAACCATATTTTTTACCATTAACTTTATACTATTTACACAACCTGCACCTTTAAGACTAGTGACGCAAAAATTTCACAAGTGTCAGGGACTTGCATGTGTGGGTGTGTGAGTGTGAGCGTGTGGTGTTAGCATCAAATGTAAATATGGAGTGGCCATGATAACCTTTTCACTGTACATTTGGGAATTTAACACACGTTGCAGGTAACACATGCAGTCACACAATCGGGCATGTTTTTGTGGCTTTGCACAACAATGACACAATAAATGAGCTTGTTTCAAAAGAACCCTGATGTAATGTTTATGCTGTTTACTTGTGGATTCTGTCACCCACATAACCATGGAATTGTCACGGGGTGGTATTCCAGGATCCAAGAGCTTCAGCAAGTAACAGGTTTTCACTGTTTATTTACAAAACAAAGCAGGACTCAGCGCAAATGTACTAAGCAGTACGATCCAGGAGACTACAAGTGATCTTCTGACAAAGGCTTAACAACACGAACTCAACTTACTGTATATACTAAACAAGATACTAAACAAGATAAAGGCTTAAATACAATTATGACCTGCATACCTAAATGACTTATATCTAGGATAACTGACATAGAATCCTTAATACACTGTGATGCAAATGGTGACATTTAGTTAAACAGTGTTATGCACACTTTGTGACATGCGTTTACTTTGTGGCTGTAATTATGTTATTTGGAATACAAAGGAAGTAGCACATTATCGTGTCCTTTTTGGGACGGTTTTATTTTATTTTGTGCTCACTGTATACTGTATACACTGTATACACTGTATACAGTGTCAGGCAGGGTCTTAGCCGTACTATTTTCAATGCACTTAAAACAACTCCACAATCTTTCAGGCTAACAAAGATGGCGTACCTCCTAAAATGTGATGTATATGTTCCGAAATACAGTATTTTGTTGATGGATCTAGCCTTGCACAGCAGTTTACAGTTCGTTCTCGTCACACACTTGATGGCCATGTGAGAGAGTCCTCTCCAGCTAAATCAGTTTGACCTGGTTTCCTCAATTTATACTTTCACTTCCTGTGTGACGTCTTTATCTGCTGTACACACACCATCAATAAACCTTACTTGTCTTCTTTTGAGAGATGTGATAGTCAGAGGAGGATAAATAAACTCCGATGTTAGTGGTTAAACGTTAGGTGTTTCGAATTCAGTCTTTATCTAACTTTAAGCTCAAGTAGTATATCCTAAGAGGCCACAATGATACATAAACATGCACATTTTAATGGCATCCGGTCAGCGTGGGCTGCACATTTATTCCCTGGAAACTTGTTCAGATTTACTTAACTTTATCCACCTCTTAATATCAAGTTAAAAAAAAAAAAATCCCACTTTGCAGGGCAAGGCACTTTTACCTGAGATACTATTGCCTTTTACTTGTCTCTCTCACTTCCACATTGTAAACAGTAACGTAAACTATCAATAGTAGAAAGAACACCACGGCATCCCAAATGAGCGCTTCACAAAAAGTGTCCAGAACAAACAACGCTTTGTCAGCATGTTTTTGAGGCCTGACCTTCCAGCACTCAATGCTGCTATTGTCCTTTTGAGGGAGTTGTGTCAATCACAAACTTTGTTAGACAAGACTCAAACGTTGCAGTGATGAACAGCTCCATCTACAGTAACAAGGGTCACTAAAGCGAAACAAATAACTAAAACAATGGACTGTAATGAAGATTTTTACAGATCCAAGCTAATGTGGCCCCTGAGGCGAGATTTTACCAGACAGAAACATAATACAGTATACAACTATTTTATTCATATAACATCCTTAGATTTTCTCATGTTTCCTCACAATGACATACACATAGCGGGCACTGTCGACTGTTTAAAATAATGTATTTACGTGTTATTACATGTTCTTTAATATGAACTATAGTAGAACTCCTCTACAACAAAATACCATTTGCCGCCAGAAATTTCTCGGCATACTTCCACAAAGAACTTCAAAATAAAAGTGTACTGTATGGTGCCGAGTGCTCCAGTTAAAGAACTCAGGAAGGTGTTCCATTTACCTCATTTATTAATTGATTTAATTTATTTATTAATTGCGGTCTTTTGGCATTTACACACAATCATGAACTTGGTGCAACACAGATGCTGCACAGCTTCAGGTGTTAATGGTAAAATTAACTCGAACTGAGTCAGGAGGAAAAGGAAAAACAATTGGCTTGGAGATGGCGTGGCGTTCAATGTGGGAAATCTGAAACACACTTAACCCACAACAACAACGACAAAAAAGAATAAATTCCGGATATAAACACAAGAAGGTTTACAAAAGATGAGGTTTATTGTGTTTTGCTATCGTTTTTACATTGTTGTCAAAGTGTCGATGCGTCTCATACACAGTAAGATGTAAAATACCCAAATTTTGGAATTTTGAGTTTTTGGAAAAGGTAGTCCTGTTAATGTAAATATGTGCTTCGCCACTTGAAACCGAGTGATAGTAGCACAGGAAGATACTAGATCAGTCATTAGTGCATTTGAATTGGACTGTGAGACAATTCTACAAAAATGTGAGAGAACGTATTATTGTAAACCTGTAAGTAGTCAATACAAGCATAAAACACATCTGTTTGCATATGACCTTTATTATTAAAACATATATGCACTAAGTGGACATAATTAAAAAGATCCAAATTCAAAAGATTCGACGAGGATGGGATTCGAACCCACGCGTGCAGAGCACAATGGATTAGCAGTCCATCGCCTTAACCACTCGGCCACCTCGTCCGGATGGCAAGTGGGGGGCGCACTAGTCATTTTGATCATTTACAAAAACAGGTACTGTGGTTTGGTTGTTTTTTTTTTTTTTCCCTCAATTTATTGGTACAACTATATGCCTACACTATAAGTAGACGCTAGTGTATTTAGATAATGTGTAACTACTGTACTATTGTTGTCGGTGGTTTTATTTCGATTGACACTTCTTTCCAGCAGATGCCAGTGTTGCTCCATGTCTGCGTCACGTACTGTCGCCATGTGTTGATACGATAAACCATTAATTGAGTCATGGTTATTACTTTGTTTCATACAACGTGCTTAAAGGGACACCGTGTAAAATTCAGATGCTGCATTCATCATTGTCGATAGCTATAACAAACATGGCAGCCTCTGGATAAGTGCCACCCTCCATGTTATATAATTTAATGATAACTAGTTCTACGATTATATTTAAAACATACTGTTGGTTGTAAAGAACACATTCATTTGCAAGTTTTTACATTTATAATCATTTAATTTATTCCTTTTTACTGAAAAATGATCTAAATCTTACACAGTGGCTCTTTAAATCAGGTGTGTATTTTGCCAGAATCTTAATCGTGTTTTGCTGCTATGAATTACTTCACATCCATAATTGGCAGACTCGGCTGATTTGTGCTGAAGTGGTGGGGTACACTGTGACACCTGCCACATATTGATTGCCCAACAGTAATAGCTAAATGTATCCCTATACTGCATCGACGGCCGAAAGACAACATTCTATCATATTATCCATCATCCATTATCCTCACTAGGATTGCAGACGGGCTGAAGGCAGCTGTCTTCAAGCAAGTAGGCAAGGGTACAACCTTAACTGGTTGCCAGTCAATGCCAGGGCACACAACAACCATTCACATTCACAAACACATGAAAGAGCTATTTGAAGTGATCAATTTACCTACCATTGTCTCGGCTTCAACCACCAAAGACCTCAATTTCCACTCTTATTTGTTACCCCTTTTCCTTGTTGTTAATAGGTTGTATCGTGGACCTTCTTCACCTTTAGAGAGATTTTAATCATGTTACAATGTTGTGGTAATTTCTCACCCTAAACACCACCAATGTGTTATTTGCCTTCATTCATGTATTTTGGATTATTCCTCACTAATTCTATGCTTCCAGCACCGGCCCGGCCTGAGCAGGTAAATATGGCTTGCAAGAGGCAATATGACAAGAACAGGCCCTCACACCGCCTCTACACCACCCCCTGACCGCCCGTGAAAGATGTAAATGCACGCCACCTTATGCAAGGGGACATTCATGTTTTTGTTTTCTGGTTTGTTTGGTTTTTTTTTACTTTTTTTAATTCTGGAGTTAGTGAGGAGAGATTTTGCACTGAGTCAGCCAAATAAACAGCAACATTTCATGTATTAGTTACAAGTTTACTGTAGAAAATGTCGAAGTGGCAAAAGTGTGTGTTTGGGACACAGTTGGACAATCAATGTTGTAGTACATAATTCACACGCGGAAATGTAGTTTGAGTCGTGGTTTCTCAAGGGGACTGATTTGATAGAAGGTAAAGGGTGTTACTATGTGTGCTCTCTTGACACATCTTTTGCTCTGTTGGCGCTCCAGTTCATTTTAATGTCAGTATTTTTGGCATCTTCACGTACTCCACCTGTGACTGCTTTTACTGATTGCTACAACCTTAGCTTTTTTTGTCATTATTATTTTTGTGGTTTTGTTTGTTACTTTGAAAACTGTTTTGGCCTTGTATGCGTTTATTTATGGCAAATTAAACGATTATTTCTGAGCACCTCAGCCACTCTGCTACCCTGCGTTTGGCTCCACACCCTCCCCCATTGCTAGATCTTGACATAGGTGTTCTTTTTATATAACGCTGAAAGCATATTATGCTAGTGATGCCTCAGGAAATGAGATGTAAGCTTAATGTTATCTTCAAGGTTGTTTTATGATTATGGCCAAATCACCTATTTTGCCCAATTTAATATGCTGGTAGGTCAAACCTCCCCATGTTTTAAAAGCTTGAAGTCACGGATGATGTCCTTACCTTTTGTTGGAATTATTGTATTTTCCAAACTATAAGCCAAACCAGTATATAAGCCACAGCAGCAAAAATTGAGCACACGCACGCACACAAAAAAAAAAACTGTCACGAATAAGCAGCACCGGACGGACTATAAGCCTCAGGTCATAACATCAGATATTTACACACAAAGATGGTATATTGAAGGCTTTGCTTTTTTTTTTTTTCATTTCATATTTACACACAAAGATGGTATATTGAAGGCTTTGCTTTTTTTTTTTTCATTGTCTGCCAACAGCAACATCCTCTCTTCAACAGATTGAACATGCCTGAATGTTAAGTCCCAACATATTTATAGAAAATAGATTCGATATTTAAAGAAATGTTTTGATATTTTCAACATAACAGAATACTGCAGAGTTAAATAGCAGTTAAAACTCAAAATCAATAGTTCCATAGTATCTTCTTGTGCCTCCCTTTGTTTAATTGATTATTTTTGTGAAAATGTAAACACATTGTACATAATTCATATACACAATCATAAAGAAATAAATACAATCATACAGTGGTTTGAAAGTTCATAGGATTTACAGAAATTGTGCAATAATTACTTTAACAAAAGTAGGCAGGTGCGTAAATTTGGACACCCTTGTTGTTTTATTGATTTGAATACCTTTAGCGCTGATTTTGGGAGGGATTTTTTTTCTTTTTTTGGCAAACTCATTGACCCATGGCTTACATCGGTGGTTCTCAAATAGGGGGGTGCCCCCCCTCTTGGGGGAGCGCAAGGCGATGCAGGGTTGGCTGGATTATGAACCAGCAAACCAGCGATCTTCATAAACAGCGATGGATAGATGGCAGATTTGGTCACTTTGAACTGAGGACCTTTTAAAGATAACTCATTCAAATAGTTCCTGATAAGAAAAACAATAGCGTTTTGAGCAGTTTGAAAGTTTTATTCACAATAATATGTCTCGAGATTACCGGATTAATTGCTGTCATGTTTTGCATGGGTGTAAACTCATGGCAGTTATTCAGTACAGTCTGAATGAAATAGAAAAATAAGAAGCCCCTTCAAACAAATACGTTACCATTCCACCTCCTTTTCACAGCCAATTGTTTCCATGAGTTGGGTGCATATGGAAGATTTGGCATTTGTTATCCAAATATGTGTGACTTCACCTCATTTAAAAAATGTCATGCCTGAACACACCCTCAAAAACAGCACAAGCACTGCCAACCCTCTTGTGATATTATCCAGACTCATAATGCTCTTAATGTAGTCATGATGCCATAGTCAAACATCTTACAACAATTTACTTCAAATGCAAATGATTTGTTGAAAAGAAGGTAAAGTGGCTGTGAACTTGCAGGAACTCATGGCTATCAAAGATTAAATGCACAGGCAATGTTTTAAGTACAAATTCAAGTTTTAAAAGAATTATGGAAGCGTATAAAGTAGTTTACACAATACAATAAAACTATGTCCAGTGTTGGGGGTAATGCTTTACAAAAGTAATGCACCGTAATTTCCGGCAATTGAGAAAAAAAACAAAAAACAAAACGATTTTTGTCATGGACAAGGCGCAGTGGACAATAAGCCACAGGTCATAAAATCAGATAGTTATGCAAAAAAGATGGTATATGGAAGTTCTTTTTTTTTTTTTTTTTTTTTAGTTATTTAATGTTTGAGTAATTGTCTGTCAGCAGCAACATCCTCAATTTAACAGACTAACCAAGATATTTAAAGAAAATGGATGGATGGATATTTTCAGCATCCACAGAATGCATCTTTTCAGTTATATTTCACAGTTTTTAAATAAATTGACACCTTGAACAGATACCCACAGTCGCTTGACCAGTGAATTGTCTCCTGGTGGCCAGCAAAAAAACAAAACAAAACAAAAAAAAAACCCCTCACAGACAAGCCTATATCTTATTGCACAGATAAGCTGCAGGGCTCACATCATGAGGAAAAAGTAGTGGTATATAGTCCGAGAAATATGGTAATTACTGTAATGAATACTTTTTATTGTAATGCGGTAATGTAATATATTACACACACAAAAATTGAAATATTGTACTTGTCACAAATGAGAGTAAAGTAATGCATTACAATGCATTACAATTTTTAGCCTGACAGTAGTGTTCATTCATTCTTGGTGAAAAAAAGGTTTTGACCAAAGTCCAAAAAAAAGAGAATTTTTTGGACATCATTGTATGGCGGAGAGTAAAGAAGTACAAACACAGATTTTATTCCCCAAAGACCATACGTTTGAAAAATGATGGCTCTACTTTATTGTTTTTACTTTTTTCAAAATGTGGTACTTTTTTCAATCTCTGCAGGATGAGACATTGTTTAAAAAAACAAAACAAAACAAATAAAACACTTCTGTTGAGATCTTGTTTGAGATCTTGGGGTCTCACAAGGCAGGAAAGCAGGGACAGCAGCATCATGGAAGATTCAGAGTCTTTTTATGTTTCTTTGTGATTTCACAAGTATATGTACAGTACTTAGGTACAGATTTTCAGCACTTTTCCACTTGGGACAGTACGTATTTATTTGAAATATCACATCTCTTAGTGTCGCAGTTAACTCACTTGACTCACACATTCAGCAAGATGATGGAATCAAACCCAGATCTTCCATTACAATGTTTGCTGTTTTGTGTCATGCTTCGGCCGCCCAACCACACCAAAACCACTCCTATCCCCTGCAAGTCACTCACCGATGGTGTGTTTCTTGTTGCTGTGAGTGGGTGTAAATCATTTACAAATGCCCAAAAATGTCACCTCATCACCATCCAAAAATATCATGGCCACCACTGCCTTCATTTCGTATAAACAGTAAGTTAACCGGCTTGCCTTGTGTTCAGTAAGTCATATTTATTTGATGTGTGTCATTCGTCACACATGACGTCAGTGTTTTTTCAAAGTTCATTCATGACACACGACACACACACCTAGCAGCACCCCTCAAAGAAATGTCATGGGAAACACATGAACGATGACTCTCCCATTAAAATGCAAGTGGTTGGAGTGACTGAGGCCAACTTTCCATGTGTGGCCTTGAAAGATCAGAGAGGGGCAGACCCCGGTTTTGGGAGGGAGGGTGGAGCGTAAGATAGATATTGATTGATTTGCTTTTCTCGCACTCTTCTCATATTTTTTTTTTTTTCAGAATTCCTTAAAAATGTTCCTGGTCTTTTTTTTTTGGTGAGGTTTTTTTTATTTCAAAGATGCCCTTGGCTGTGTTAATATGTCCCCAGCAGTTGAGAATACTCTTTCAGACAGTACGAATACATAGGTAGCACTTTGCCACACGTGCCTCTTATTGCGCGTCTCTTCCCACTCTTCTTTTTCTGCCATTTTTGCTCTTCAAACAACGAAACAGATCTGTGACTTCACTTGCATTGGTAAAAAAAAAAAGGCAAAATCCAAAGAGAAATCTATTGTTATAATGGATCAAATTTGGTGAAACCTTGAGATGCAGCCGCTTCTGTACAGTTTTTTTCTTCATTATATATATATATATATATATATATATATATATATATATATATATATATATATATATATATATATGAAGAAATAAAACTAAATAAAACAAAACAAATTGTGAAATACCAAAATTCGCATTTGTAATAAACGCAACACAAGATTCTACTGCTGGTTAATATTGCGCTCGGATATTATTGCACTTCTCAGGAACACTTACAGCCGCTTACTCCGGATGACTTGAACACTATGCGGAAGTTTTTGGATATGACTACATTTATTTTATAAATATAAATTGAACAAATCATTTTAGAACTTTGACCGTACAAATAACTGCATAATACAGCAGTTATTGTCTGTCAGTAACTAAGTGTTTGAAACTGGTCCAACTAACATGTTTGCCGTCTGGCATCATGATGGCACTAAAGTGAGTTGAGTCAGACTCAGAACTGGAAGTTGTTGGGCTTGTCCATTTTACTTGAGTGTCTTTTTTAAGAGGTGGTCGTGGTTACAGTTATAATCACCTTTTGCTGATGTCACTCCCTTCCTCCTCCTCTTCATCATCATCCTACTCCTCCTTCTTCCTCTTCTCCAAGGGTCGCATAAATAGGGGCCGGCGGTCCAAACTTAAGGGGGTCCCTGCATACACACACATCTGGACAGCAGCTTTGCACGATGCGTTTTTTGGCTGTCTTGTGGACGCTGAACTTCCTTCTCAAAGAAGCCCACACATGGGGCTACAGGAACGGCATTTTTCACAACTCCATATGGCTGGGTAAATACATTTCTGACTTTTATTTTGGCAAAACATTTTTGAAGATTGAGCTCGTAACTTTGTATGGTGTTTATTGATATTTTTAGACCCTTAACCACACGGTCCGAGCTGTTTCTGTTTTGTTGGTTTTCAGATGTCACCACATAATTGAGAAAAACATTAAAAGCTATGTATGTTCCCAAATATTTAAACGCGCAATAATGAACATTGGTTGGTCAAGTAAACTGATGTGATAGAGCTAGTAGGAAATAACTATTATCTTGCTAAAGGCAAGGTTTTTTGTGCAGGTGTACTCAATGTTTTGACCAACGACCTTTTTAGTTTTGTTGCCAAGCATGAGAGGCAATCTTCAAAGAGACGCTTTACTGCTTGAATGGAAGTAATTAGTAAAATGGCAGTACAGTCTGTGCCAGTCTTTGACCTCACACAAGGTAATTCCTGAATGGATCAACAAAAAAGAAAAAAACCAACTGAACAACAGCTATGTTCCTCATATAATATGATGTCACTAACAGTGGCAGCAAACAGCAGCCAACATTTTGAGTGTAACTTAGCAAAAGCAACATGTCTTGTAGTCATGCATGCGTGAAGCCAAAACAGAATCAGACTCCCGTTGGAGAAGGCCACAGAAGAAGTGACCATTCCTTTCTAATTGATTTCTTTTTCTTCATTTATTTAACAGATCCGTGGGATTCCATTGCCAGACTGGTTAATTGAATAAATCTGTTTCTGAATGTGCTGTTTTAGTCTTTTTTATTTTTAGGGGGCTATAAATAGAGAACATAGTAGTTTTTTTTACACAAAGTTAAGCACATTTTTTCTCTAGTTTTTAATCACGTGTGTCTACTAGTTTTCTAGGTTTAGTCATGTAACATACATAAGATGAACTGTGATTGATCACCTGCGAGCTGAGTCCATATTAAACATGCTAAATTGTCTTTGAGCTTGAGAAAAACACATCAGATTTGCCAAAGTAATCTAAAGTGCTCGATGTTGATCATGATCACGATTAAAACATTTGCCAGGTTCATCAGAATTTTGATTGTATCTATCAGCGATTGGTCAAAGTTGTTTTAACTGGAATTGATATTGACCAGGACACAAATGTCCATCCCGGATTTCAATTGTTTTTGATGTTCCTGCACATGTTAGATACAAATGTCAGATTGCTTCAAGAGTTACAATAAATTGTGGTTGAGGTTGTCAAAAACACATCACTCGCGTATATTGATGTCAAATTCACTGAAGGCTCTAGATTTTTGGTGCTATTAATGTAAAATGCAATATGATATTATAGGTTGAATTGATGCAGCGCATAACATTGCAATACAGCAAATTATGAGTTTCAAAACAGGTGTTGTGATCATGTACAGTATCTTTCACTCACTTTTTAAACACTGATATTGGAATGAATCAGCCAAGTTTTAGTGTATTTGTTGTGGAGTCTTCCAGCTCTTAGACAAATAGGTCAAGATTTTCATTTGTCTCCAAAATCATTGAAACTTGCACAGTAGGATTCTGTGACTCGTCTTTGTCATCCGTTGTGGTATGAATTTATGTTTTCAGCTGTGGTAGTCTCTCTTTGACAGAACAAGCAGCTGGAGTGTACCACCGGGAGTCTCGCAAAGGCAGATACCAGCTGACGTACAAGGACGCCAGAGCCGTGTGCAAGTACGAGGGAGGGAGGCTGGCCACTTACGAGGAGCTGGAAGCTGCTCGTCAAATAGGTCTGGAAAACAAGTCCATCCAATTCTGAGATACATGAGGGTTTTTACATCGCGAATGAGAAATAATTATTGATTTTGCAAGATGGCTTACTAAAAAACATTAAACGTGACACATATTTGACTGATATTTCGTCAACAGGGAACCATAATTATTTCTGATGTTATTGTAGACTGAAGCTCTGAGCAAATCTTTGAAACATTAGGGTTCCCTTGGCGCACTTTGGTTTCTGTTTCATGGCACCCGAATATTAAGATCGTATATTGTAAAAGATTGTTAACACCATTTCGGTTGGGTGACATCACCGCTCCCACGGCACAGGGAACGAGTCCAGCTACTTTCCTCTCGGGTGTCCCAACCCGCCCAACTAATCACCCTGTCAGCAACTACAGCAGACTTTCCCCTCCAGCAGTCTAAAGCGGGAGATCGCCCATTTATCAAGCCTGTTTTGGCAGGGGTCTGCTCTTTGTAACGGGAACACTGACTCCACAAATAAGACACACCAGAACAAGCAAACCCCTGAAAACGTCCCATGATGGTCATTAGAGGGTGTTGTTCATGTCAAGGAGGTGTGGCGAGAGTGAAGGACGGAATTACACAATTGACACACTGGATTTTGTCTTTTTTAGGTTACCATGTGTGTGCTGCAGGATGGTTTGATCAAGGGCGCGTTGGCTACCCCATCGTCAAAGCTGGGGCCAACTGCGGCTTTGGAAAGGTCGGCATCATCGATTATGGCTACAGGCTCAACAAAAGCGAGCGATGGGACGTGTACTGCTACAACCCAAGCTGTGAGTAGATCGCTCAAGCTTTTGATGCTGCCAACAGGAGGAGGTAGAAGTGCAAGTTTTGACTTGAGCCATAGTTAGTCTTTAAAAAAAAAAGTCCCCCCTTCCACCTATTTGAGGTCTCATTCCCCACCGTGAAACAAATTTAAGTATTAGTCAAGACAACACAAATAAATACAAAATGGAATTTTTAACTGGTCTTAACTATTCAGAAACAGAACAAAACCGTGTGCAAATATAATTACAATGGTTTGGGCCACCCTGAGCAAAAACAACTGCAAATTAAGTGAACCTGTTGGGATCAGAAAGAAAAAAATATTTTTTCAGCAAGAAAAAGTGCATATTTGATAACAGTGATTGTATAAAATAAAGCTTACTCTCTTGTGAAACCCATTTGTCTGAGACACCATGGCTGCTAACGTATAACTAATGGTTATGATAAATGTAGGTTAAATTAATCAAAGACTTTAAAGCGTCTTTGATTTTTGTAAAAACCTTTAAGCCTTTCACCACCGATTCTTTTTTTTCTTGAAAAAATAAAACTTATGGCATATTTTACTTGTTTATAAGTCTAGGACACTTGGAAAAATAGCTTAAAAATTCCCACTTCCATAGATTAGGTTACAGGCCCTGAGATTTTTTGCCCCATCTGTATTTTATAATAATATAATAATAATGATATGACCGTGCCAGAGAAGTGATAATGATCACCAAATGCCTACAATATATAGTAATCAGTGTCATCTACAGTAAGACACATATATAGCACATATTATCAATATATTTCCGTAGTACTTGATGGTTAATTGACAGCAGGGACGCATTGTCCAAAAGGAAGTGAAAGGGTTATAGACTACATAAGTGTCTAAAATGTTTGCACATCTTTCTTTTATATAAGTTACACGCAAAGAAAATCACCTTTGAAGACATACAGTATGCTTAGATGTTTGACCGGCCTACTATCGCACACTAAGAAACTGACAATGAACATTACGACTTTTTGCAAAGAGTAAAATGAAATAATACTCCCACAAAAATTAAAAAAAAAAAAAAAGTAAGACTGGCCCATAAGACTGTCATCACTATGCAGACCTGGTATTATTATACTGTTGTCATAATTACTGTACTGTATGATGGTAACCAAGCATTTATTCTTGTGCCGTGTGCCAACATATTCTCACACAATTTCATAACCCTTATCCGATAATCCTGTGTCGGTACGGTTGTAAACCCAAGGCCTACTTTTTATTTTTTACTTACCTATTTGCAATAATAGATCTGCTGGGGTAGGGTTATGGTGGTCATGTGTTGAAATCATCTAGCATGATGATGATGAAGATGACGACGTTGACGATCCTGGTGGTGGGTAACCACACTCAGAGACCAGTCATCCAGTCAGAAGCACTTCCAGACCACTCCTGCCCCATGTCAAACACGAGTGACGACACCAGAGAGCTTAATCACTCCGGGATGGGATGCGATAGAGTCTGGAACCCAAACCACAATCTGGTTTCCTCCCTGTGACTTGTCACTGTTATCTTCAGGCTAAACCTGGATGACATGACTGCATCCATGTATAAGATGTCCATAAATGAGTGTTTTAAAGTCTGTCTGAGGGCATGATTTGTCATTGAAACGTTCTGTAGAAGAAAGAACCAAACATGGCTAAACGTTTGTTTTTTTTTCCTTTGGGACGTCAATATATTGTTTCCGGGCCACAACATTGGATAGACCTCTATGGGGCTGAAAAAAAATAATGAAACACCACAAAATTAGGGAAAAACTGCCTCATTTTGGTTGGTCTGTTTGTTCTGACCCACTTTTTAGCTGGTC
Organism: Hippichthys cyanospilos; assembly: GCF_059441005.1. Taxonomy (NCBI): domain Eukaryota; kingdom Metazoa; phylum Chordata; class Actinopteri; order Syngnathiformes; family Syngnathidae; genus Hippichthys; species Hippichthys cyanospilos. Next base: position 2,906,989 of record NC_142373.1, read on the forward strand.
TAAAGTTTGGTCCATAAATTCGGCCACCAAATTGTCAGTTCATCAGCGGCATGTGAAAGAAAATATCTTTGTTCTGTCAGAACCTCTTGAATGGTACTGCGCGGTTTACAAATTAACTGTCTTTCAAACTATTTTATGGTTTGTTTGCTTTTATTGTAATGCAAGACTAACCTAAAAGACCACTACTTCAAAATCTTTTTTTTTTAATTTAATACAGATTAATTTATTGCTGTGTTTGTTAAATATGTGTATGGGGAGACGATCTTGATAAAATGATTGCATATTAAATCACAATCATCCTCTCAAAAACCCTCAGCCCCCCCCCCCCCCCCCCCCCCAAAAAAAAAAATGCAATTAGATTACATTTCAAAATTCCTCAGCCCGACACGTCATTTTCAAAGAGTGAATAAAGAAACTATCAAAACCTTTTCAATGTTATTAGACTTTCCTACCATGCTTTCTAGCAGTTGTCGCTTGACGTCAAGTAAGAAAACCTCTTCACGATAACCTACAATAATCTATCTCACTTTTATTCTATGCACCCCACCGATCTTAAAGCATTTGTGGAATACAATTTAAACAGAAACATCTAGCAGTTTTTATCATCTCAATGAGCAGCCATTTTGCCTTATACTGCCACTTGTTGAATGAAAATTACATCATAGTGCCTAAGGACTCAGTTTGACCAAACCCAGAAAACACGTGAGCCTTGACAGTCGTTAACCGACCTCTTAGGCACTGGGATGCCATTTTCAGTATTTATCATGTCTAGTTTTCTAATTACCGTATTTTCCGCACTATAAGGCGCACCCTCAATTAATGACACATTTTAAAACGTTTTCCATACATAAGGCGCACAGGATTATAAGGCACACCCTCAGTTAATGACATAGTCTAAAACTTTTTCAATCACAATATAATAATACTCAAAGTATAACAATAATAACTCAAATAATAACTCTAAACTCTCTATAGCATAATCACTCAATGTCAAAATGACCAAACTTGTTCAACTGTAAACACACAAAAAAAACAGGTCAAACTTACTTTATCAGTTCATTCCCCATCTAGGAATCCCAATCTCAATAATGATCCATATATAGGGCGCACCTGATTATAAGGCGCACCATCAGCTTTTTAAAAAAATTAAGGCTTTTAGGTGCGCCTTATAATGTGGAACATACGGTAATATTCCACATATACAGAATTAATCAGACTACCATGCTTAAAGTAATATGGGTGCAGCAAACATTATGAAGGAAAGTTTTTACTTGACTTCCCCATTAAGTGGAATCCAATCGTTGTTTTCTTAATCTTCCAGCCAAGGAGTGTGGTGGAGTTCTAACCGACCAACAGAGGTTCATCCAGTCTCCTGGCTTTCCAGACGAGTACAAGGATGACCAGATCTGCTACTGGCACATCCGAGTGCGTCTAGGGCAGAAGATACTCCTCCACTTTGTAGAGTTTGATGTAGAGGATGACACCGCTTGCTTGGCGGACTACCTGGAAGTGTACGACAGTTACGATGATGTGTCCGGCTTTGCTGGAAGGTGAGGGGTCACCGGGTTACTCAGGTCACATCACCTCCTGTTCAGTTACATCCTCACCTTGCTGTTGTTGTTTTGTTTTTTTTCCAGGTTCTGTGGCGATTATCTACCCGAAGACATAATCAGCACAGGTGAGAAAACTTTTGTTTTGTTTTTTAAACTGGTTCCCGCATTTTTAAACTGCCCCCCCAATTAAAAACAGAATCGAGCTCCACTGAGCGGTAATCATGTCTGCCTCACACTTCTTTTCTTACATCCTGTGCACATTTGCTTATATGTATAGTTCTTGAATGAGTTTTCTGCCGGTACCTCTGCCCCCAACCACTTCCAAAAAAAAAAACAAAAAAAAACACTTACCAAAAGCCTATTGACAGAGTATTAATGTCAGTGTGAATCTAAGGGTGAATGCTTGTATATCGACTCGGGGAACAAAAGTACGTTCATAAATTATGTAAAGAACTGAAAGGTGGGTTGATGACATGAAATGAAGACTTTTTGTTTGACAAAGTTTTGTTTTGCAGGAAACGTGATGACACTGAAGTTCCTCTCGGATGCTTCAGTCACTGCTGGGGGCTTCCAGTTACAATACTTTGCCATGAATGCAACAGCATTGTCACAGAATTACACTGACTATTTTCACTGACCAACATCCCGTCTTTAATAATTGGATCTTGATTATTGAAGACATGTTTTTCTGGTTAACATATGTGTCTTCACGTTGTTGTTTGAACACTGAAAAGCTTTTGGTTTGAGGTCAAGGCTTACTGTCTGTTATTACCAATTTATTGAATAAATAAAATATATAATGTATTCTGAACGGTGATGCGGTGTCATGGTTTGTTGGGTTGTGGGTTTATTTTGAGGGGTTCTGTTTCTGTTTACGTTTATAGTTCCGGTTTCTGCCCCTGTCGCGTCTCCCTGCGTTGGTTTTGATTTAGTCCACCTGTCTGTTACCTGCGCCTCGTGTCCTCCAATCTGCTCCCTTTGCCTGTTGTCCCTGCCCAGCTGCCATGTGTTAGTTTGATTAGTTTGTGAATGTATTTAAGCCTAGTGTCTGTTACAGCCCGTGTCGGATCATTGTCTCTGTCGTGTCAGGTCATTGTCGTCTTGTAGTCCCGTCTCGTCTCGCCCATCAGTTTCGTGTATTCATGCCAGCCTGCCCGTAGTGTTTGTTTTCCGTTTTTCCAGCTTGCCTGCGCCCTTAGTTTTTGCCGTCCTGTTTTTCCCGCTTTTTGTTCCCGTTCGTTGTATTAATAAACATGGATTTCATCAACCCCCTGTCCCGACGCTCCCCTGCTTTTGGGTCCTCCGCAACCACGCCGGCGTTCACACCCGCCGTGCACCCCCGTGACATGCGGCTGTAGAAATATAAATCAATAAATGAAAAGATCAAATGAAGATTGATAGATTTCATGTGTTTTTGTATTTGTTGGTGTTGTATTTGTTTTATTTTGCTTTGTGCACCGGAAACACAGACTTGCTCCTCATGTTCCTTAAAAGATAAAAAGCGGGTTGTGACGCAAGTGAGGTCAAAGGTAATTTTGATCTATGCGTAGATCTTTGGTGCCAGCTCTTTCGCGGGACAGCAGGACAACAAGGCGCTGTATATTTTACAGGTAAATCCAAGCGAAGGCCGTGTGTGGGTTAACAGAGGAAGCCGCAGTGATGGGTTTATAAGGCCTTATGGAGCGTGTCGGCACATTGACACACATTGCTGATACTGTGTTGATATTGTTTCATCAAATACTGACACCTGCTGGACGTTAAAATCTCTGCAGGCAACCCACTTGACAAACTTAACTGACTTCGTGTACACCAGGGGCGTCACTAGACCTAATAAATGAGGAATGATGACAGATTATAAAGTATTAAATATAGTTCATGATATTACGTCAAATTTAATCAACTGTTTTTAGGTAAATGTTTATAAGTTAAATGTCATTTCGCCCAATGTAAGTCAATGGGACTTTTTTGAAATAGAAAATTAGGTTTTGTGGTAAAAGGATGAATATTTGGCATAACAAAAATAATGCGGTCCTCTCGTGAATATGAATGTTCCGCATCCATACTATGGAGGACCAAAAGTGCCAAAATTCAATAAATAAATGTACCATTCAATCATTAAATATAAGTGGTATTAAATAATCGTTTCATTAATTAATTAATCAAAGTGTCATTAGTTAAATAAATGTTTAATTAATAATTAAATGTTTCATTAAATGTTTCATTAAATAATGAAAAACACACACATAGCACAAGCATATTGGCAGAGTCTACATTTATCAGTGCGAATGTAAGTGTGAATGTTTGTTTTTCGAGATCCGAGGAACATAAGTACGTATGGTAAGTTGCATAAAGAACTGAAAGGTGAGTTGATGCCACGAAATGAATACTTTTTGTTTGACAAAGTTTTGCTTTGCAGGAAACGTGACGGCAATGAAGTTCCTCTCAGATGCTTCAGTCACTTCTGGGGCCTTCCAGATACACTACTTTGCCATGAATGCTACAACATTGTCACAGAAATACAGTGATTTTCACTGACTAACATCCTCATCTTTAATAATTGGATCTTGATTATTGAAGACATGTTTTTTTCTGTTTAATATACATGTTTTTATATTGTTTGAAAATTGAGTAGTGAGTACCTCTTGGTTTTTATTGAAAAAATAAAATGGATAATGTATTGTGAAATGTGATGCGGTTGTAGAAATATAAACCAATAAATGAAAATAAAAAATTAAGATTTTCATGTGTTTGTTGTATTTGTTTTATTGTATTTTGCTTTATGCACCGGAAACACTGACTGGCCCCTCGTGTTCTTAAAACAGTGGTCCCCAACCACCCATCCGAGGACCGGGCCTTGGATCAACTGGTACCGGGTCCTGTGGCCTGCAGCCAAAATAATGTTTTGGAATATATTTAGTTAAACATACGTTTGTGCTTGATCTTTTTTTTTTTTTTTTTTTTTTGAGCGCTGCTTCTGGCCGCTGTTGATATTACAATACAGTCATATGTCCGTCCACAATATGAATCTAAAGCGTTAACCGATCCATGGGGGGTTGGACAGGATGTGACGCAAGTGAGGTCAAAGGTAATTTTGACGTATGCGCAGTACTTTGGCGCCAGCTCTTTCGCGGGACACTAGAACGACAAGGAGCTGTTGATTTCGAAACGAAACGAAACGAAACGAAACGAAGGCCGTGTGCGGGTAAACAGAGCAAGACGACACCCGAAGCACTTCAGACGCCGAAACCTCGAAGTGATCGGCCTCTCGCCTTGTTGCTCTTCGTGGTGCGTCATTTCTGCGGCTAACGTCGCATCTGGAGTCGGAGGTGAGAAGTGTTTCGATGCTGCGTGTTCTGTGTTTTTGTAATTTCACGCACCCCCATTTTGTGTGCATTTGTGTTGAATAAAGTACGTATTGGCAACTCAGTAGTAGTTTTTAGTCAAGCAGGCGTGTTATGTTGTGTGCTTGCTAGCCGTGCTAACTGCCACGAGCTAATTAACTTTCACAGCTTTGTCGCTAACATCTGTAAAGTCGAATGCACCAGATGCGCCATTAACTCACAGTAAGAAAAGTCAAATCATATATATATATATATATATATATATATATATATATATATATATATATATATATATATATATATATATACATATACATATAATGTATCTCGTTTCATTTAAGCTCTTATTTTGATCAATTTTGTTTACTTCTTGGATATCGTAAAGGCATCTTCACATAGACTGAGATATGTAAAGTCAAATGTGCCGGATGGCTGCAAATTTGCACAACATCTAACTCACAGAAAGGGCAAGTCAAATCATGTAGAAATTCGTTTTTTAGAAATTGTTTCATTTTAACCTCATAATTTGATTTATTTTGCTTACTGCTTGGATATCGTAAAGGTATCTTCAGATAGACTGAGGTATGTAATTGGTTTATGGTTTATGTGCCCCGTAGTAATTTAGTGGTTTGATGTGTTGTAAAGACGTGTTGATGTTAAAATCGTGGCCATTTTGCCCATGCCATCGAGCACGACACACTAGTGAGGATAAAAGTGATTAGAAGAGTATTTTATAAATATATCACATTGTAAGTAAGACAACTGAAATTGATTTGTGTCGTCTTGTAAAATATGGGTCAAGGCAGCGTAAAGCCACACACACATTGAATGGCAGATTCATGTCCCAATATGATTCTGATGTTTTTAAATATGAGTACAGCATATATGAACAGATCTGATGCATGCTCTTTTGTTTGAATAGTTTGGGGCCTAATAAACGCGCTGTTCTGACCAATTAATATGTAAAACCAGTTTAAAAAAAAATAACTCCCAGGGTAATTCTAAACACCTGCAAAACCATGCAATGAAGTCAAAACAAATAGGTTTTTTTTTATAGATGTGCTAATCAGTTAGATCAGGGAAACTAGTCATTTTCAGCCTAGACACAATCAATATGAATGGCACTTGAAATGTATGTTGCAAAAAAAAAAAAAAAAAGAAAGAAATTAGATCGACATTAAATGAGAATTGGGCACTTGACTTGAAGTGGAACTCTATCCTTAGATCCAAAATGACTATTATGGTGGAAATTAGTTTAGCGTGTTTTGGAAATCATTGAACAAGTAAATATATAAGACACAAAATTATGTTAATGTCACGGTTCGGTGCTCACATAGTTGTAAATAGATGTTAACCTCTCTAAAGTAACTAAATACAGTTGACCATCACCAAACTACATAAATACGGAGGAATAAAAGTCGATTAAATGTACAGCCATTGTAAGTACTACTTATGTGTAATATACATGTATATAATTAAACACCCTAAATAAAAAAATATTTACCTGCAAAGGAAAATTTAAACTTTATTTACTTTTGGAGTGACTTGACTTGAGCTAGTGCACATCTTCAAATTTCTTGACTATCTACATCAAAAGACCAATGGCTAACAAATTAAAGTTTGAATTAAGCACTAAAATGCATAATAAATACAATATCGAAAGCACTCACATGAGAGCAAGTCTTTAGCATATCCGCATCTTAGTGACGCTGACCAATTGCAGTGTAGCATCTTAGCAGCGCAGTGACGCCGACCAATAGCAGACCAGCATCTTAGTGATGTATGCAGTGACGCTTATAGTGACGTATGAGCTTGGTGTAACTTGCACAATCATGCGCACGCACACTGACCGCCAAGTTTGAATTTTGGAATCTTTTGATCGCGCGAGATAAATTGTTGTTGATGCTGTAAGGCTGGAAAATGCTGTAACAAGAGGACGATAAAATTTAAGCTTGGGACGGCTAAACCTGATATCCACTGTAATCACTATACGGCATGTCGCACAGACAAGCTGTTGACCGAAATGGAGAGGAATGCGGCACTTAAATGTAACTGAAACTGGGAGTAATTTATAAAACATTTTTTAAAATATGTTTGATACGCTAAAGAGCTGCACCCTATTGCTGATTCACCAGCAAATACGGCCAAATGTACAGTGTGTAGAAATTTCATCCGAGAACATGTTTTAGTACAGTACATACGAGGGAGTGACAGCTTTCATATTTATTGGTGTGATGCGCACTGTGACATTTCAAACTGATGGGGAATAAAGTAATCAACGCATTAAAAATGACTAACCGCAAAGTTAACAAGAAGTCAAATGACGACATACATAAAACAATTCCCCATAGGCTGTGCAGCAGCAAATAACAATGATGGCGTCGGCGGAGCCTCCAAGCAGCTTCAGCATCGTCCCCTTGCTGGAGTGTCTGGAGGACAGCGCCGCTGGACGGCCAGAGCAGACTGATGCCTACCTCACTATCGCCAAGTACGTCTTTACCTGTTCTTGTTGAATATACACCAAATGAATATACAGTGATCCCTCGCTACTATGTGGTTTTTTCACTTATCGGGGGTCCGGTCCCCTCTAACCATAAAATTTAACATTTTGCAGTCGGCTCAGTGGAGAGGATGGCTGTCAGTTCCTTCCTGCAGTCACAAAGCACTTTTCCCGCTTGGGTAATGCCATCTTGGTAAGTCTTTCTTTTAAAAACAGAACACTTTCTTTTGGTACCTTTGCCTTATAGTGAACCACTGACCCTTGATGTTGTCTACAGAGTCATGTAAGCAGTCCGCACGCTGACCTGAGCCAGGCTGCCCTACAAGCTTTAGGCTTTTGTGTATACCATTCGCATGTTGTCTCTGGAGTGTCCGGTATGCATAGGTTTTGTTTTGGTTTAAATCAATGTTAGTAGGCTATCTTGACCTGTCAGATCAAATTATTGTAACATTTATTAACAATTAAATAAGTCGGACAAAGTGGCCCAGGTTTCTTTTTTTTTAATGTGCTGCATACATTGGCTGTGTGTTGAGAGGGTAAAGCAGTGCACACCTACAGCTTTGAGGAAACATTGAAACCCTTTCTATTAATTTCAGTAGGAAAAAAATATTAGAGAACAAGTGTTTTTAGTTTCAGATGTGGTCATAGAAAAAAAATCAATTTGTGTGTCAGGCACCTCCATCCACCTTTGTTTTCCAGAAACCTTCACCACAGAAATCTTGTCCGCACTTTGCTCTCTGGTGGCCAAGTCCACGGAGAAAAATACCTGCACCCGAGCATTATGGGTCATCTCCAAACAGAACTTCCCTGCCAATATGGTGGGCAAAAAGGTTAGCACAGGTACAATCAATGGTGGTGCTCTGGTGTACTATACTCATTTTCGCTATTGGTCTTCTCAGGTGCCGTCCATACTGGGCACGCTAGAAAGCATTCGGAACAAAGGCGAAGTCCAGTCGGTCGTCATGGAGCATGAGGCTTTGAATGTAATCATCAGGTAACAAATTTGCCATCCATTTTGAAGCAATTGAAATTACCTACTGATTGCCCTGTGATGAGTTGTGGATTATTTTCGCTCCATTTGGTAATTGGTTTATTCTAATTGGGAAAACTGGGCTCTAGGTACACTTGATTAAAAGGGTTGGGATTAAAAAATGTATACCAAGTAAGGTAAATTGACTTTAAAAATAAGTCAACTAAAAACATTTGCTCAGAAGCAACGCTTCAAACATGTCTGCGCCACCGCTTTCTACACTGACCTCTCTTGCAGACGCACAGAGTGTTGTAATAGCGCCAAGGGAGAAAAAAGGGATATCACAAGGTTGGGATGGTTTTCAATTAAAGAAAAAAAAAAGTAATACTGTATTAAATTATTGCCATTGGACATGGCATACCACAGCAGGATTTGGACTGTTAACGAACTTAACGAACAGAAAACACCGGTATGTTGAAGGGACTGTGTAAGATTTAGGGCGTTTTTCATTAGGAAGAAATACATTAAATGATTTAAAATTTCAAAAACTTGCAAATGAATGTGTTCTTAATGACCAACAGAATGTTTTAAATGTAATCATAGGTCTAGTTATGAAATGATATTACATGAGGGGTGGCACTTCTCCGGAGGTGGCCATATTTGTTATAGCTGGTAAATGCAGCACCTCCTTCTGTCCGTAGTGAAAAACGCTCTAAATCTTACACACTGTCCCTATAACTCAGCTTTGGCAAATGGCTTCATCTGTTGTGTTGCTACTCCGCAGAGTGGCACATCCAATTTGTGTGCTTAAAAACACATTGATTTAGTTAGCGGACCGCTTTAGAGTTAGCGGGGTTTCATTAAAGACAGTTATTAGCACATAGAACTTCCCAAAAGAAAAGAAAGAAAGTTGTCAACGTCACTAAAATCACTAGGGCTATATTCTTCAAGAATTTAACTGTCACTAAAAATGGACTGTCATGGCTCAGTCGGTGTTAGCTGTTCAATTCAACCAGTAGGTGGAGATCAAGCACGAAACATGCCCAGTCTGCTCATCAAAAAGAACCAGTAGACGTCCTGTTTGACCTCATTTTAGTTAACAGGAATCTCCACTCCCGAGAAATATTGTTGAAGCGTCGTATCTAAGTAAATTTAAAGACTGTTACATGTTTAATGTACATATAACATTATGTCGCCATGAACTAAATAGTAATTGGTGTTTGTTGAACTGAAATGGTCATTGCTTGGGTGCCAATGCCAATAGTGAAATAAAAATCTAATTTATCTAATTAAAATGTCCCTAAATCAATATTAAAGATGGATAGAAATCACTTGGTTTCCTGTTGGCTTACGTAATACGTCGGAGGCTTGCCGTGCCATGATGTCACCACCTAGCCTGCTCTGAAGTCAAGCCAGCACAGCAGAACACACAAAAACAAACAATGAAGAAAATTTAACCACCAATTCTCATTGAAAGCAGTCTTGTCGCATGTGACAAACCGGTCTGGCACACGAAAGCCATACTTCTGAATGTGAGGGCAACTTTTCGCTCTGCTGTTAATGAATGGAGTTTGACCGTCATGGATCTGTTTGAGCATTAAAAGTGGATTTTCCCTATTGCAGCTCCCAATCACATTGAAGAGGAGATGAATATGTGTCGTCTTTCTACTAAATAGATAGATCAACAATGACAGGAATAGCATTCAATCATGTCTTTATTCTTCCGCTTTCCCTCCTCACTCTTGTGCGCACATGTAAATTAAATGAGCTAACTAGGAACAAATATTCATACAGAAAATGAAGCAAATGCTCCAGAGAAAAAAAAAGCATGCAAAACTTGTTCATGTCCAAAAAATAAAACAAAGTCCAAAACAAAACAATGCATGCCAATGAAATTAAATTGATTTGAGTATATGGTTTTCCTGTGCTTGTAGGCTGCTCGAGCAGGTTCCAGCTCAGATGGGCGATTGGGCCGTGTGCTGGGCCAAGCTCGTCATCCCTCTTGTGGTGCATTCAGCCTCCAAGGTGCGCTTGCGGGCGGCGGCTGCCATGGAGCTCGGCCTGCCTTTGCTGCTGCAAAAACAGACAGAAGTGGCTGCCATCGTCGAGCCCTTGATGTCCACGGTGGGTAACCATCCTCTGGAGGTTAGAGTTGATCCAAACCATAAAATGATTCATGCATGTTTTGTTTGTCGTCACAGAAACTGATTCCAGAGCTACAGAAGCTTTTCATGTCAAAAAATGAAATGAATGTCCTCAAGCTCTGGCCATTGTTTGTCAAACTTCTAGGAAAGGTGAACACCTGTTTTTTATATTGCTGTTTGTGCTGTCAAACCATTAAAAAAAAAAAAAAATCAAGTGAATAATATGCCTAATGTGCGATTAATCATGATTAATCACACTGTTTCCTTGGGCTGAACATTGTTGCTGCATAAAATCTATATGCTAATACTAAAAGACTGTCTTAAAAATTTCAAGACAGCAAGTATGTTTGTTTGAACCAAGAATTACTTAACCAGTTTTACATTTTTAGGTAACAAGTCAACTTGTATCCAATAAACAAAGCGTCCATATAAAACTACACAGCTTACACTGCTAACAGACAATGTGCCTACGTACTTGTCCTTTTGTTGACGAGTCCGAGTCTGCACAGTCAGCTAGCGTTGCTTGATGACAGCTGCTTGTTTCCCCAATGTTAGCTTCTTTGCTAGCAAAGACATGTTTTGCTCCAAGGTGATTGTGCTATGATGAAACACCAGCTCAACAAAGCAATAAGTGCACACAACTTTTGTTTTATCTAGTTTACTATTAGGCAACTTTTTAAAACGGAATTTCCCATGAAGCAAACCTGAGTCATTCTTTACTCTCATTTTGGCTGGCTGCGTTTGTATTCCGCATAGGGAAACGTACGCGTAGGGGAGCTATGGGACAAAGTTGTGGACAAATTCAGTCTGAGCCTGAGGGATATATTGCGTTATTGATTTATTCATTTTTACGCTTTATTGTTGACAGCCCTAATTGCTATTTATTTTATTCCTATACCTGAGAACTCTCCCAAGACCAAACTTTTGCTCTCTATGCCTGCATATATACTATGGATGCTCAAAAAAATCTAAAAAAAATAAGTACAATATGTGAATGATAGCCAAGACCTAAGCAACTTCAAACTTTAAACTTTTTCAATCACAATATAGTAATATTCAAAATAATAACAATAACTCAAATAATAACTCCAAACTTCCAATAGCATAATAACTCAATATCAATATGACCAACCTTGTTCAACTATAAACACATAAAAGAAACAGGTAAAGCTTACTTTATCAGTTCATTCCCCATCTACGAATCCCAATCTCAATATTGATCCATATATAAGGCGCACCTGATTATAAGGCGCACCATCAGCTTTTTTTTTTAAAGGCTTTTAGGTGCGCCTTATAGTGCGGAAAATACGATATTTATATTCATCCAAAAAGTTATAAGGAAGGATATTCAATGCCATGTTTTCTTTGACTGATACCAGTACGAGTACTCAACTCTTGTACGCACCACTACATAGTAAGTGGGACCACTTATACTTTTGATACAAAAACTGTTCATTTCACCAATGACAAAATCATTTTCATAAGCCCTTTTGTTTAGTTTTGACAAAGGCAGAACAGTCAATCCGCAATGGAGAGTCCAAAATGAAGCACAAACAACTTCAGCTATGCAGAGGCCATGTTTGTGAATGACTAATGCTGTGAATAGTTTTAGTTTCGCGCTACAAAAGAATCGACAAGGATTTACTATACTGCAACATTGTGATATTGCAGGTCTTGGTAAATGATTTCTGACTTAATTAGCAATGTTTGTACACTGTTGTGGTGTTTGACTGGAAACTAATAGCTCGTGTTTGCTCTTCAGCTGCTCCACCGAGGAGGTCCTTTTATCAACTCCTTGCTCCATCTGGAGGAGCTGGGTTTTCGCAGCTCCTCTCCCACCATCAAGAAAATTGCCTTTATTGCCTGGAAGAGTTTAATTGATAACTTTGCTCTTAATCCCGGTAAGTGTTTTTCCCTTGATGTTATTATCACTATCATTTGCTGGTTGCTTATGTGCTTGTTTAACTGCAGTTTTGTTTCTCTCCAAGACATCCTTTGTAGTGCAAAGCGCATGAAGCTTCTCATGCAGCCCCTCATGTCCATCAATATCCGGACCGAGGCTCTGATGCTTACCAAGGTGGAAGTGTGGTGGTACCTAGTGGTACAACTTGGGCCCAACTTGTCTTCACACTTTGATCTGGTAGATAAATATCTTTTTTGTTGTGGTTCTTTTTGTTGTGGTTTCACTATTGCATTTGACTCACTCTGCTGCTTGAAATTTAGTAAATATTGTTTTCTCTCCTCAGGTGTCACTCCCACTGCTACAGTATACCATTGGATCTGAAGCCACCTCGACCCCATCCACTCCTGCCAGGGGTCAGAATGGTGTTGCGGCAAACAGCACACCTAAATCTGGTTTGTTCAACACCAGGGTAACCTAGTGTGTGTGTGCGCGCGTTAAAAAGTTTGCAATGTTGAATGCAATTTTTTTTTAAGGTCCTTGTCAATATATTTATATACTGTACAGTGGATCCCCTGGTTTCGGCGTCCCTGGTCTATGTTTATGTCACATTACGAAGTGGAATACTAAGTTTTTTCATCCCCTCTTTAGGGCATATTTCCCACTTTACAGCATCAACAACAATCATGAAATGGAAACTTGGCAGTCAGTGTGCGTACGTGCGGCTCTGAGTCGCGCCACGCTCATACGTCACTAAGATGCTGTTCTGCTATTGGTCAGCTTCACAGTGTCACTAAGATGCTCGTCTGCTATTGGTCGGTGTCACAGTGTCACTAAGATGCTATGTTAAAGACTTGATCTCGTGCGAGTGCTTTCAATATTGTATTTATTGTGCATTTTAGTGCTTAATTCAAACTTTAATTGATTAGCCATGAGTCCCAAGATTGCTAGTAATGTTAAAGGGGAAGATGATGATTACTATGGAAACGAAGCTGGAGATAATCACGAAATTTGAAGAGGATGCGCGCATCGTTAGCCTCACTAGGAAATATGGCCGCAACACTCCAAAGGGAAATAAAAAATGTATGTTATTTAATTATAGACATGTATAATATATGTAAGTAGTTCTTACTATTCAATTTTGTTCCTAATTTTTAATATGTATATAACATTTGGATGTATTTACCTGGGGTTTTGCACACATTAGCTAATAACCATCGGTTTCTATTGCACGCCTTATGATCGCAACTCCGGAATGGAATAATTTTGTTTGGCAGTAGTCCATTGTGTGTGTGTGCGTGCGTGCGTGGATGTGTGTGTGTGTGTGTGTGTGTGTAAACATACTGTAACGGTATGTTACAGTATGGTCAAACATACTATATGTATACAAATCAAACCAAAGTGCAGATTTTAATAATAATGCAAATAGTCAATTTTCTGTTTCTCTTATATTGCCAGTTTTAATGCATTGGTGCTGACATCAAATGCAAATTAAATTTATGTAACATTTTTGTGACATAGCCAGTGAATTAGAAGAAAAACGTCACGTTATGTGTTCCTGATGGGCTAGACTTGTGAGAACCGATTAGAATTTTTTTATTGAGTAAGGACATTTTGGAGAAGTGGGCCGGTTCTCACTTGTTCAGGCCTCTTGTTTATAGAGTCAAAATTTGCTTTTAATTGAAGTGTATGAAAATAAGAGAGTAGTTGATAATGCAACAATGTTATTTATTTATTTATTTTTTATGTTTTTGCTCCAGGAGGCCCTCAGGGCTTTAACAGCCTGACACCTGGTGCATCACGACTGAGCTTGAACTCCAGCATGCAGCTCTCCTCCCCCTCTATCAAGTTTTTGGGCCTGGAAATGCTGCTTCACTATTTCCTAGGACCCGAGGTGGTTGCCACAGCGACCAAAAGCAAGCTGATCCTTACTCTCGGTGAATTTTCCACTTTACTTCTCCTACTTTACTACTAAAAATGTATGAATTGCAGCACCTTCACTCTTCTATAAAATATTTTTATTCCGTCCTAGAGCCTTTGAGGCATCCCCTCTTGAGCGCCGCTTCCTCCTTCAGCAAACATGCTGCTGTGCTCATTTCCAGCATCAAAGATGGCTTCAATGTTGTTGGCAAGGATGCTCCAGGTGTGCCTCATATTTTCTTTATTAGTGTAACCAATTATGTCATTTATATTTTTTCATCAAAACAATTAGGATTGTATAATTCTTTGAAATTTGGGATATTTATGAAGTTAACATGTATTGTATGCAACATAAATACAAATTGAAAATAGAGCTGGTCAGTAAATCAAATTATTTTGTTGAATTTTTAAAAATCAACTATAAAATTACCTAAATAATTGAATGAAGGTTTTACACAAGTGACCGAATGCTGGATAGGAGCATTATAAAATATATTTACAATGGATAACGACTTGATAGTGGTGTTTAAGCAAATTATGCACAAGTGGGCATGGGATTATAACAGATTTTGACGGTATGATAACCTTGAGCATAATTATCATGGTATTGCGATTTCACTGTACTGTACTGAGATTGCGACTCTAAAGTCAAAGTCAAAGTCAAGTTTATTGTCAATTTCTTCACATGTGCTTAACATACAAAGGAATCGAAATAGCGTTTCTCACTATCCTCTGCGTTTTACATGTACAATAACAAAGTGCAGGTGCGCAAGATTACATCATTTTAAAATTCTTTTTGATGCAGTCATATTTTGACATAACTAAACTGTTTTATTTATAAACTAAATATATAGTACAGAATTTGTTCCATTAACAAACTTTTATCAACCTAAATTAAAATAATAAAAGTAAAAATATGCAGCAAAACAATATTAAAAAAATAAAACTGATTTAACCTAACAGAGTAGTTTATTTCAAAACCATCATTCAACTACCATGTATCAATTAATAGTACAATGCACACGCTCACAGTCTTTTACAAAATTAATATTGTAACTATTTCAAATCTTACAAACATTTCAGGGACACTCGATGTAATAATTTCAACGTACAAATTCAATTTCTGTAGAATACCCGCAAAAATGTCATATGTACGTAGTATATCAAAATGATAACAGCACAACTTGAATATTGGGTGTAATATATTCAGTCCATATTAAGGTGTCACATTTAATGAGTAAGAGGTCTTAAATTGTGTAGAATTGGCCTTTAAGGTGTAAAATTGGTCTCTTTTATATATTAACTTTGAATTACTTGCTAATTTTTCCACTGTTGATATGATTCTAAATATCTCCACAGATGCCCTCTTAAAACTCTTATGGGATCATCTTATACATTATGTTGCACTGAGCATCGAATCTGGTAAGCGTACTTTGTAGAAAGTAGTTAACTTTCAGAGAAAATTATACATGTTATGTCTTACTATGTAAGGTGTGTCCGTATGGGACAAAAAGTGTGATTACAACATATCTGCTCATGTGGCAAAATGTTTTGGACATTCTTGATTCATGCTGTTGTGGCCCCCCACACCGTGAGGAGAGTTCTTATAGCCATAGTTCCCTCCCAGGTGGTGCCACATAGAGCACAATTGATTGGGCCCGGGTCTCAAGTCATTGCAGAGGCAGATTGAGAGATCACACCCATGCCTCTTGCCCGACTCAATGCCATCATCATCAGTTTAAGTCTGAGCATTCAGTTGTTTGAGCTGCTTTGATGAGAGACAATCACTGAGGGCTTCTTGCCCAATGATGGTGACCGATCTTCGTCGGTCATGTGACTGTAGCAGAGGCTTGTTTGAGTTTGCTAATGGTTTTGTCTCTGCAGGCGGTAAGAAGGATCGACATGGCTGTGAGGTTCTGACCCTTGCGCTTCAAGCCCTGCAGAACATTGTTTGCTCAGAAGCTCTTCCTGCTGACAAAGTGCTGGTAAGAGTATCCATCCAAGAGTGTCCGTCCTTTATCTTATTGAATAAGAGATGATCCTTCAAAGCAGTGTTGGGACCCCTCAAGGAAGCTTTATCCAGCCAACCCATCTATCCATTTTCGAGCGCAGCTTATGCTCACAAAGGTCGCAGGCTTGTTGGTGCCTATCATGGACTTCGGACAGTAGGCGGGGGACACCTTCAACTGGCTGCTAGCCAATTGCAGGGCACACTGAGACTAACACCTAATCACACCTAAGGACAATTTAGAGTGGCTAATATAACTTCCATGCTTGTTTTTGGAATGTGGGAGAAAGCTGGAGTGCCTGAAGAGAATGCACAAGGGCCTCTGGCAGAACATGCAAACTCCACACAGAAAGGCCTTAACTCGGGTCCCACATGCTATTGCGGCACTGCGACACCAAGCCGCCTTTAGTTCAGTGATTTTCTAAAGTAAAACAGTCAAGTTTTGTCTATAATTTTTCATAATCATTAAATACCTTTAAAACACCATAAGCCATTGACTAAAGATGACGTCACGTCCTGTTAACTGAAAATATAAAAACAAAAAGCACATCCAGTTTTGCTTCATCCGTCCTTTATTCTGCTATTCCCCAAGTATTTGCGAAAGCAAACATTAATAACATGAACAAACAATCATGTTTTAATATACTGTAAACCTCATACATTCTGAGTAAGCCCCTCCATGAATATCAAAAAATGATGAATTGGCATGAAGAGTTGGTCTTAATTGCCAAAAGTAATACAATGGTACCTCTACTTACAAGCTTAAGTCATTTTGTAATGTGAATTTTTCTTAAGTAGAGGTCCTTTTAAATGTAAATATGCTTTATTCATTCCAGGCCAAGAAAAAAGATGCTCCAAACCCTTAAATATTATTAAATGTCGCAGTTGACTATATGAATGCTGTTCCTTTGTTTGCCTTGAGCTGGCGCTGATTGGTTGGTTGTGCATGCAGAGAACTTTATTTTCGTTGTTTTATAAGTCCACAGGAGCAATAACGATTCATTTTTTGATCATTTTGAGCATGTACGTTTATTCAAGTTCAGTTTAAGGTTATGCGTAGTACTTCCTGTGTGTTTTGTTGTTCAGTCTTCTTTCAGTTAATTTGCTAATGTGCTGGTAATGATGCTAACGCCAGGCACTAAACTCTGACCCGACAGCATGCTAGTTTAGTGATTCAAGTGGAAGTGTTCAGCGGTTTGTTTACAGAAGCCCAAAGTGGTATGTGTTTTTCTGTGAATATGTACAATGTTAGCCATAGATAATGTCAATTTTATGTTTATTACCTGTATGACATGTGTAAGTGTAAAGTGAAAAGTGCAAGACCACGGTAAACATCCGCGCAAAGAACTCATGTCTCTCACTTGTTGACAAGCCTGCATCTTAATAAAGTGTAAATATGCAGCAAAAACTAACAAATACAATTTAGATTTACCAGCTCGAGTAGCGAGGGGGAGGCATAGTGGGTTGTGATAACGCATATGATGCTATAACTACATTTACATGGCACCAGTTACAACTTGTCCATTAGCCTGGGCTTTTGCGCTATCTTCAGGCCATCAGGTCGCAAACGTTTTCCGGATATTCACCTGCAAACCTGTAAATTTTGAAGAAAATTTTCTTGCGACAATAAATATCGTTGAAACTGTCTGCGAACATTTCCAACCTTGAATGAACCTGGACAAACCTCTGAGTTGAATGCGCTTTTGCAACATTTGCCCACACTCACAAACGTTTTCCCCGAGTTGGATAGGAGCTTTAGGGCATTATATAAATTTAATTGAAATTTTGGTTCAGCAGGATAAAATGTCAATAGCTGGAATTGATAGTACCAAATGGGCAGGTGTTCACTCTATTTACCTCTTACTGTATTTCCTTTAGATTCTCTTCGAAAGCACCATCAAAGGCATCCCCCCACGCATTTTAGGTTCTGCCTCTTACCAAGTGAGCAAGATGGACGTGCTGAATGTGAGCATAAGACCCCACACTTCACTAAAGCTATCTTGGAGATGACTGACTTTTGCTTCTTGTTCTTGGCAGGGAACACCAGCACTCTTCCTCATTCTGCTTTTCTTCGACAGCAACATGCTGGGTGTCTACGTTGAAGATGCCAGGTGAATACAGTCTGTTTCTTTTAAATGTTATTTAGTTATCGTAAGTTAATCCTTTTTTTTACCATTAATAAATCAATAGTGTTTGGTGTTTTCATGGGTTAGTCTAATCTTATTTGTTTAATTTGTAAGTACCACAGCTCCCATGATTCTTATAAGTAGGAAGTGTATGCAGGATTCCTCTACTGGTACTTAATACGTGGTACTTGATGGCGTTATTTGCATTGAATGCATGAAACTGGCTCTAGGAAGAAAAAAAGTTTGACTAACAATATCCATCTCAAGGCATCTCCATAACCATACTGTATTTGTGCCACCGTTGTCACACGGACCTTTCTTGCTGATGCATACAGTGTTGTAATGGTGGCGACAGATATAGACACCCACCCAGATGCCTAATGCAAAAATCACTCTTTTAATAGTCTCATGCAATGAGCTTAATTAGAACATGAGACCATTCTCGATTTATTTATAAGATGGAAACGAGCTAATTTACATTCCATACGTGAGCTACTTGTTTACTGTTTTATACTACCTGCTCGATCACATCTCTTCCTTTTGATTGGACAAAGATATATGCGTTTTTTGATGTTTAATGGTCTCAAAGTGTTACATAACCATTTTTAGTGTCGAACTATGGCACTAATGAACCTTAATGATTTCTACTATCAACCTTCTGCCGTAACTATATTTTGTATTTAAATGATGACAAATACAGTGGGCCCCCGGATTACAAGATTAATCTGTTCTACAGTTGGGATCGTAACGTGAATTTGTTATTATTTAACTATTATGTTAAATAGCTAATTCATGTAAAACTTCAGGTAAAAACATCAACATTGTATGCACCTATTAAAAATTGGTAACAATATAGGATAGTAATTGCTACTTATATATAATATACATGTTTTCAATGAAATAACATCATAAATAAAAAAATATAGCAAGGATTTATTTATCTTTGAGTGACCTGACAAGCTTGTTATGGCCATATTCCCTAATATGGGGAGCCTATTCTAGCCTTCTTCATATTTCTTGATTATCTCCTGCTTCGTTTCCTTACTAATCATCTTCTTCCTTCTCTCTCTAGCATCACTAGCAATCTTGGGACCCATGGTTAACCAATTAAAGTTTGATTTAAGCACTAAAATTCACAATAAATGCTGTATTTTAAGCACTCACACGAGAACAAAGCTTTAAAATGCCGCCATTTTGAACGGTGATGCGGACCAATAGCAGACCAGCATCTTAGTGACTCTGTGACACTGACCAATAGCAGACCGGTAGATAAGGAGTCGTGATGCCAACCAATAGCAGACCAGCATTGTAGTGATGTAATTGGTAATGCATGCATTGACTTATGAGCGCGGGCTCTTGGGAGCGCGCACGCGAAGCCAACTTCATTGTCGTCATCACGTTCCACTCTCTCATTTGAGGTTGCTGTTAAGGCTTGGTTTATGTTTGACGCATGAATGCTCTGTGTGGAAAGAAGACATGCGGAATCTCGCCGGCACGCGTTTTGCATTTGAATATCACACAATATTCTGCCAGTAAATACAGTCTACATCATACTAACAACACGACTCCAACAATCGAAATTCTTCACAGCCTTTTTTTTTTTTAATAGACTTTTCATTTCTCCCCAGTGTGTGTGTTCACCAGAAGTTGTTTATGGTATTTCGGTCACGTTAATCTTTTTCAGCTGAATCAAGTGTTTGTATCAGCAAACTTCCATAAGCAATAGTAGCAGTAAAGAAATTCTGAAAGGTAAGGGCCGCGGAAAATCTAGCCTGCGCGGAGGGGCTTGGTTGCCAAAATGGCATCATTTGACAGCTGGAGCCGCATGGAGCTTGCATAAAACAGACTTTGCTGCCACCCTTGTAGATGCTGCTGCATGATTTGCTCGCTTGCTATTTCTTAAGCTTGACGAAGTCTTAACCTTGCGTTCATCCCCTGGTGGTAGGATGAATGAAAATGCTTGATTTGACATGTACGTAGCCGTTTTTTTATATGTTAATATCGCCAAGGATCAAAGGTTCATACTTGACCCGATTGCACTAACGGACAAAATCCCACTTCCGTCAGTGCTTAGTCTCTCATTTGTTTTTATTTTATTTTTCTAAGATCTTCAATTTTCGTGACTTACGGACGTCCCATCTGTAGTGATCCAATGCCCACCTCTGGTCCCTTCCCGCATGAAAGATTTGATTTCTTTGTGCGTGCAGGTTTTATCAATGCCTCCAAACACTGGTGGACTGCAGCCTGTCGGGCCCCACTTCCCCGCTAGCGTTCGCTGAAGCAGTTTTGAGCGCCCTTGCCCGCATTGCCTCCTCCATGCAGAGCAAGGAGCACATGTTGAGGATATGGAGCGTCCTGGTCACCCCGCTTACAGACACAATCACACAGGTACAGCATAAAATTTAATTCAGGGTTCTCTTATTTTCAGTTTATTTTATTTATTTATTTTTTCAACGAACTAGGAGTTTGGTATGGATAATGACTTTTGGATAGCTTCCGAGAAATTCTTTTCCACCGTATTGTGTCTTAGGAAGGGGAAGCAGTGCACCATTAACATTGTATAGTTTATTGTTGGAATGGGGTGCTTGCTGACCTCAGCTGGGAACGTTGTTAGTAGTGGGAAAGAATACTTTAAAACTGTCAATTCGACTTGATACCTCCACTGTTTGGGAAATTAAATCCAAGTTCCCTGAGGCAGAGGTAATTCCCTCTCTGGGTGTAAGTCTATGTGGGGATTAGAAAGCTCCAAGTTGGCAAATTTGCTGGGGTGGATGAGATCTCCTAAGTTCTTAAAGGCTCATGTCCACATTGTGTGGACATCTGGGGCAGTTCATCTGAATTGATAAGCCGGGTTGAAGGTTCCCTTTGATGAGGAGGAGCACTGGAGTGTGTCTTCAACTACACGTCTCCCTGGTAAAATCTATTCAAGTTAGAACGTTGGTGTGTAGGTTCTGCCAGCAAGTCGAATCTCCGATTTACAAGGTGCAGTGTCGTTTTTGTCCTAGCCATAGAACAGTGCACCATCAGCAGGGTCTGAGATTCTGGGTACAAGCGCCCAAAATGAGTTTCTTCTGTGGGGAGTCAGTGCTGAAGTAGGGTGAGAAGTTCAGTCATCCGGGAGGAGCTCAGTAGAGCCACTGCGCTTCTGCATTGAGAGAAAACAGATGAGGTACCTCAGTTCTTGGATTACAATGGCTCCTAGACATTCCCCTTGTGAGGTGTTGCAGGAGCATCCGATTGGGAGGAGTCCACGAGGACATTCTCAGACGCGTTGGCAGCTATACTAAACACTGTACATACATCAATGAGCGGTAGTTGGTTTCAAAAGTGTTTTAAATCTTGTTGCAGTCCAATGAAGTCAACCAAGGTGACGCCTTGGAACACAACTTCAGCGCCATGCACTCAGCCCTGATGTTCCCCATCACACACCACCTGAGTGGATTGCCTCAGCAGCAGGTTTGCTTATGCAAATGTTAATTCATCAGAAAGTCTGCTTTGAAAGTTCCATAAATTGAAGACTCCTTTGCAGGCGGCCCAGAGGTCTATGCTGTCTGCATGGACCAAACTGTACAAGGTATTTGCACGTTGTTCAGCTCTGGTGGTTACTGCAGAGGAGAACATCTGCTGTGAGGAGCTCTGTGTCAAAATGGCCGCCACGCTTGATCGCGAAGCCCTCAAAGTAAGAGCATTTACACCCTTGGATGACCCCCCCCCCAATTGTTTGCACATTATTTATTTAAATCTTGAAATGCCAAGAATGATTGAGGTGACCCTTTATGCTACGTGCACACCAAACGCGAAAAAGCATGTCCTTTATGCTCTACGCGAGGCGTTTTGTCGCTCGGTCAAGACGATCAAGTCACTTTTGCCACGCAAGAGTGGGGGAGTGAGCTTGCTGTGCACTTTACAGTGGATCCGGAAAGGAGGGCATTGCTGAGAACTTTCACTTTTCTGGGATTTAGCAGGGCCAATATTCTCTCCTACAGCACCTTTTATTCTTCTTTTTTTACACCGCGTGTCCCGCGCTTTGCGGCAATACTCGTGCCCCCCCCCCCCCCCCCCCAAAAAAAAAAAAGTTTCAACGTCGTGATCAAGTGACCAATACTGTGATAAATACTGAGCTGCCAATGCTGCACGATCATAATCTTGGCACAGTAACTATGGTTCAATAGCTGTTAAAAAAGGAAGCAAACGCTGCACATACCAGTTGTTCCAAGTTTTCCCTTCCGCCATTCTACAAGCCAGGTGAGTGCTTGTGCTTGGCTCTGTATTTGTATTGAAAGCTCAGCTGGCCGTGTTGGATAGCTCCCAGCGACCGCAAACCGGCCACCTTGATTACCATATTTGCCGCACTATAAGGCGCACCGGACTATAAGGCGCACCATCAATGAATGGCGGAGTTTCTAAAAAATGACATATATAAGGCACACCGGATTATAAGGCGCGCATTGAGTTGAAACCATAGTACTGGCTGGGGTTGCATTATGCATCCACTAGATAGAGTTGCGTTATGCAGCCACTAGATGGTGCTTCACTCAAGGGAATGTATTAAAAACAATCAGCAAAGTCATCAAACTTTATTAATAGAATATAAACTTTATTCATACAATAGATGCGTTGTATGGATATTATACTAAGAACTATTTGTTATTTAAAAAAAATCAGATAAAACAGAGAATGCGTTATTTTATTTTTTTTAATTTTTAATGTTAAAACCACACCTGACTGATTTGTTTCTGTTACCTTAAAACAACTGATGTTGTTTCAGGTTCCATCCACATTGACAGCTTTTGCCTGCATCCTTCAAGTGATGGTAGAATGTGTGGACTTTTCTCCCTACATGCCACAATTCCAGCAGAAACTCAAGTGTAAGTTCACTTCTTTTTAGGCTTTACTTGATCATGATTTTCATCAATCATCCATCTTGTTTATAAAAAATAACTGGTCTATGATCACCAGATGGTATAAATACATGTTTATTTACTACATATATTTGTCTAGTGTTTGCAAAGTCTCGACAAAAGTATTCCTAAATATTTCTGCCCGTATTTTATCAATCTTTGCCATGCTTCCAAGAAAGGGAAGGAGTGAAATGTGATTTGAATATGAAATGTTTATTTCATAATCAAGCAGAATTCTGCTTATTTTCTTCTGGGGCTTACGCTTTTTTCCTGTCAGAGCAAATTGGGTCCTCAACAAAAACTAATCTCAACTTCCTCTTCCTGCAGCTCCTCACACTCCTGTAAACTGGACCAGGAAGAAAAACAAGGCTCTTGGAAACTTGTCCACCTTCCAGTCCCTGTTGCTTCAGTGTCTGGATATTTACCTGTCAGCGGAGGATGCTCCATCAGAAAACACAGGCATGGCGCTGCTCTCTGTCTTGTCCACCCTCTTCACCAACCTGATGCTAGCAAACGCAGTCAAGGAGGCTCTGACCGCCCTCATTCCACATCTGGTTGGCCTCTATAAGCAAGCAACCTGTGATCCTCCCCGATTTACGACGCAGATTCTTGCCAAAGTGGGTTCTTTTTCTAACCTTACCTGAAAGTTAATTTCGTAGACTTCACGTGTTGCCCCTCACTCCCCAGATGGAGAAGCTTCTGGGTGAGGTCTTAGTCTGCATTCAGAGCCGCGCCATGTTGGCCAGTGACTCAGACCTCCTGGCTCTGCTTTCACCGTTCCTCTGTGTGCTGTTCACGCACAAGAACAAGCTGCACCGCACAGCCATCACACACTTCTGGAATTCCACCTTCGCTAACGCAGTCAGCCTGACCTACCCAGATGAGCTCAGGTGAAAACCACCGTCTTATATAGCGATCATCTGGCAATCATCGTCAAACAGTCATAAGAGATTACTTAAAAACCATTAGCTGATCCTGAGGCTTGGTCCGGGTAACTGCATTTTGTAATGTTTCCGGGGGGGATCTTTCCAGACCAGTTCTGAGCCAAGTGAAGCAAAAGACACCCATCATTCTTCCTGGCTTTGAGGCGGTCACTGTGGCTGATGAGCTCAGTGCACCATATTCTGTGAGTTGTCCAGAATTTTTAAACTCAACTCTTTTCATTTAACTTGTGTTTATCTGATTTGCTTCCCCCCCTTCCAGAGCGAGAGTTCACAGTTAGAAACCAAACTCAGTGGTGTGCCACTTGCCCCGACTGGGCACAGGGACCCTGTGCATGTAGAGAGTGCGGAGCTGAGTGACCGAACGACTCTAAGGACCTCCAAACCAGTTTCTGTAAGTCTTTTATTAAGTCTGAAGTTGAATTTAAGTTTCCTTCCCTCCTTTTGTTTGTCACCAAATTTCTTCCTGCAGACAAAACTGGACTTTGGCTCCCCCAAGGTTCCTCGCAGGGAAGTACTGGATGAAGAGTCCTCTGTTGACTTTGTCTTCATTCCACCTGAAACAAAAGAGAGAGTTTTAACAGAACACCAGAAAGAAGTTAAAAGGACTAAAAGGTATTGTTTGTGTCATTAATTCTGTTGCATCTTTCATTGTAATACCATTTTTCTTTTTAAATTTCAACCTCAAATGTATTAAAAATGAAATCTTTGACAGGGTTGACATACCTGCCATGTACAACAACCTGGATGCCTCTTTGGATACAACAGTTTTCACACAGTACACACAGAGTCAGGAAGACTCTCAGTAAGTTCTAATTGTCATGTGTGGCATGAAACAGCAAAGTCCATTTCAGAAAAAGTGTCAAAAGCAGAACCTGCCTAATTTATTTTCCATAGGAGCAAATCACCACCTGAAGAAGCTGACCAAGTTACCACGGAAATATTCGCCGAGGAAAAGAAACATGCAACTAATGAAGATGTATATCTTGTCCTTTTTTTGTTTATTCAATCAAATTCTGTTCAATGTTTAAACTTAAACTGTCTGCAGAGTACCTTTTAAACCATCCAGTCACATCAGTTGAATATTTGTTTACAGATACTTCAGGAGGCAAATGAAGCTTCTGACATTCACCAAGAGGAGACTCAAGACTTTGCAAGCCCCACAGCCTTGGAAAATGAGTCCACAAAGGAGGACCAGGAAATTATACCAGAGTCTACTTCTTTTTCCGTGGAGGAAGATGCCAGAAGCAATGGCAGAATCGAAGAGAAGGACATGCAAAATGAAAAATACACCAGTCCTAATACGCCAAGCTCTTCAGATTTAGTCTCGGGAACACCCCAAAAGTCCAGTGGTGGCACCCGCCGTCAATCCTTCATTACATTGGAAAAATATAATGAAGGAAAACCTGCGAGCCCCAGTACCGCATCCTTGTTCACAGGTCCCCTCACGAACACCTCTGGTAACCTGGGCTTAATCACACCTCCAGAAGCTTCCCAATCGCACAAGGTACATGATTCTCAGTTGTCCTCACAGGCTCTATCAAAATGTCCACTGAGTGACCTCCAAGAGTCACCGCGGAGGACCAGAATAGACAGTGGGAGGAAAGTTGAGCCTGTAAGGTTGGCTGAAAGGCTTACAAGTAAAGAAACAGACTTTGATGATGTCATCCCGGACACTCAGACTGAAAATATGGTCATGGAGAATTCCGCTGTGACTTCTTCATCAGATGACATGAGAAGCTCAGATCCAGAGGGGGAGTCTCAACAGACTGGGAAGGATTCGCAGTTGTCAGCGAGTTTCACTTCTCCCGGCGAGCGGCAAATAGATCCAGAGGGGGAGTCTCAACAGACTGGAAAGGATTCGCAGTTGTCAGAGAGTTTGACTTCTCCCGGCGAGCGGCGAATCCGTAAGCACGCTAAACATCCACTCCCAGAAGAAAATCCAGTTGATTCAAGCACACCAAATAACAGACCTAATACCAGAAGCAAGGTGGCCAGTGAACAGGACAGTGGTAGAATACAGCTGAGGTCACGGCGTGACGGCCCTCACCCATCTCAAACGAAGTCTCAAGTTCTATCACACAGGAAGGTCAAGTTATACACCAGTTCAAAGAATTTCCTCCCTGAAACTGAAAACAAAAGGAGACGATCTAGATCGCAAGAGTCAAGTCAAAATGATCTGCTACCAGAATCTGAAAGCTTGTCACAGCCAAAACGCCGAAAGTCCTTACCAGACTCAGAGGAAAAGCTAATGAAGCCGAAAAAAAGGCTCAGTCAAACTCGCTTGAAATCAGAGAGTCAGTCGGATTCTGAAAGCCAGTCACAGCGTAGACACAGCAAATCCTTACTGGCAACCAAGGAGAAGTGTCTTACAAAGCCAAACCCTCTTTCTGAAACTGTGTCCAGTCAAAGTGAGCTACAGTCAGGCAGCTCTTCTGATTTAGAAAGTCAGTCCCGACGAAAGCAGCGTCGACCACCCAAATCCTTCTTGCGTTCGGAAGAAGAGGAGCAAGTGGAAGTTCCTCGGCGTCCAGGACAGTCTGAGAAACTGTCCAGTCACATGGACACATATCCAGACCCTCAGTCTGATTCTGAAAGCAACTCACAGGGAAATGGCAGTCGGTCTGAGAATTGTTTCCAGGATCCCAAAGGGAGTCATCTAAAGCCTGACTCAATGTCTAAAAAATTGTTCATTCAAACAGATTCTAGTCAATCAGACACTCCGGCTGATTCTCAAAACCAATCACCGCAGGAACCAGAGCTACAACGTGACCTACCTGACCAATCTTCTTTACAACATAATGAGGAAGATCTTATGAATCCAGAAAATTCATCAAAGGTATCTTGTCTCATTGACTTGGAGTTCGACACTAACTGTGATACTGAAAGTCAGACACAAAGGATGAGCAGAACTAACGAAACTGGAGGGGTTCTCAAGCTGCAAAAATTTTCCAGTCAAACAAACTCACTATCGGACATTGGCTCTAATAGTAGAAACCAGACACAGCAAAAATGTGGCAAACCTCCAAAATTGAAGCAGATTTTGAAGGAAAGTAATTCCCAGTCACAATTTTTTTCAGAACCTATTGAATCAAGCAAAGCTGTCTTGGATGAGGAACTTCAACAAATTGGAAAGGGTGAAAATAAGGCGGGTTTTCATGTAGCCCTTGTCTCCACTAAAACAGATAGCCTGGAAGAACAGGGAAAAAAAACTGAAATAGATTGTCCGATCATCGCTTCTTTAACTAATGACACAATCCAAGAAAGAATAAGCATGCCAACATGCATTCTTAACAATCGAGAGTTGACCGAAGATGAGTGTGAAACTGAATTTAGCCAAGGGTCACAAGAAATTCTATCAACATCCACTGACAGTCCACTTCTTCCACGACGTAGACGGAGTAAGGCATCTTCAGAGGTGGGAAAGAGCGAAGCAAGTACCGCGTCCAAAAAACAAACTAGGTCTCGTTCTCAAGAAAATAGTCCAGCAGAAGTTAGAGAAGGCAGAAGGAGGAGGAGCAAAGTACATGAGAATCAGTCAAACTCTAGTTCCACTACCTCTCCAGAAAGCTTGCAATCTTTAGATGCTGAAGCATCCACAGAGTCTTCTCAAGGCAGGAGACTAAGATCTTCCAAAGCGCTCACAGCCAGCATAGACTCATTAGAATCTGAATCATCAGAGGCCAAAGAAAAATGTCCCCTGCCTACAAAAAGGCGGAAATCCCAAGGGAATTCAGAAATGTCGGAACCCGTTCAAGTTCAAGAAGATTCCCCAGAAAGCCAAGATCCATCCGTTTCTGAACCTTTGGCGATGTCTGACAGCTGCAAAGACGGTCAAATGGATGTTGCTGTTGTTGAAGCACTGGGAACCGTTGAAGAAAAAACAGATTCTGAAAAGCCTGAAATTGGGAAGAAACAGGTCTCTCTCAGCTCATCACCCAACATGAGGAAGGGCAGGCAGCGTATTTCACGAGCAAAAGCAAAGTCGGCCACTTCACAAGAGGGTGAACCTGTAGGCTTGGAATCATCTGAAACATTAGAATCAGAAGTTAAATCTACCGAGCAGAATCAGGAGTGCTTTTCTGAGGATTTCGCTCTAGATGCACAGATTCCTCCTGAAGAAGCTAAAAACAAGCTACAGGTCTCAGAATCCTCACCAGAGGAGACAAAATTTGCCACAGAAATGTCCGCTGAGGAACGAAAACAAAAAGAGTGTTCAAGCATCGTAGATGAGCTCTTAAAGGCTGTACAGTGTTCTGTCACAAATACTGAGAAGACATCAGACCAGCCCTTAGAAGACTTTACAAAACTTCTTGAGGGTGATAATGGTGAAGAGATGCCTTCAAGGGAAAACCAAGAAGAGCCACCCAACATCTCAAACCTGGAAAACAAACCAGAAGCTGCACAAAGTGATGTTTGTATCGCTGCATCAACAGTGAGCACCATCTACCAAGATTCTCCGGCAAAGCTTAAGGACTTGGAGGCTGAGTTAATGCCAGACTCGGTCCAGAGCCCATGCGGTAACAGGACCAAAGGAACCTGGTCGCCTTCATCCTCCCCCTCAACCAGCATTCTAAAAAAAGGCCAGAAGAGGCCTGTGGATGAAGAGACACCCTCACCTCTCATCAAGGTTGGTGACTTTCAGTCAAGTGGAATGAACTCTTTTTCCATTGAGTCTAACAGATCCATTTTTTTTGTAGTCCAGGCGTGTGTCCTTTGCTAATCCCATTCAACAGCAGGAGACTGCTGACGACATCGATCGCCGCAGCCCTGCTGTCAGAATGAGCTCCCCCAGAAGAGCCAAAGTTGGCAACCTCTCTCAGACCAAAGTACGAATGTTGCCAACTGGCTTTAATCCACAATAGTTTTTCAAGGTGTTTCCTTTTCTGATTGGGATTTCACATGAGAACTATCCTGTTTCAGTCTGTGACAACACCAACAAAGGCTGGGCTGACCCTGAGTCCCAGAAATCTTCACCGTCCAAATTTCAAGAGTTCCAAGAAATGCCTGGTATGTGAAGCAATTAAGAGCATTTTAGCTGGAAGTCCAACAGTCTTCCTGGTCAGCTTCACAGCATTATCTTTTGCAACCTTTCCCCCAGATTTCGGAAATGAGCCAGGAGCCTCGGCCTGTTTCCAAAAACTGCATCTACCCGGCCCTGGTGGGATGCGCCGCACCTGTCGAAGCGGTGCTGCCTCAGATATCATCCAACATTTGGTGTGTACAGATGAGTTGGGAAAAGTTAACATAGACACTTAATGACACTTGTTGGTGTTGGTGTTGAATACGACCCATTAAGTTGAATGTTACGGGTTGAGGTAGACAATGAACGGGTTAAAATTTGTCCTTTGAGGGACAGATTTACTTCTCTATTCAACAATATTTGATATAGCACTTTTAAAGTGCTATACACAAGGTGAAATCATAGGGTGGGATGTACAAGGGCCACTGGGATGAAAACACAATAACTTGTTTTTATTGAAATGTGCAGTGCTCCCTTTTGCCTGTGTCCCCGTGTCTGCAACGCATAACTTTTGCTGGGGGGCGCATACTTTCAAATCAACGTGCGTCCCTTGGACGCATTGTGTTTTTTTTTTTACATCAAAATTTTAATCATTGTCCATCTACTCTTTTATTCAACAAAACTTGACAACTTACGAACATTATTAACAACTTTGCCGCTTTTGTTTTGGTCTTGCGGAAAAAACATCAATCGAGAAAAAAAAGAATGCATCTGTGTACAAAAATGCTGGTTGCGATGAGCCTATTTTCGAGGTAATAATCAAGTCGATGACAATTAGATCGTCACGACCACGTTTCCGGGAAAAACATCACAATTTAAAAAACTTCAAAATAAAATTACCCCAATGCTGTTTTCGTTTATAAGTTCGTTCATAAGTTACTTGATTTCCTGCATTTTATTTTGAAGCTTTGTCTGACTTCCTTTATAACCAGGTGCGTCACCAGACAGATGCCACCACGGCACATGCTAAAGTACAGTACTGATCTGCAATGCTCGGGTAATTAATATCTTCACCAAAAAAAGTAGAGTGCACATGCCGCATACTTCTTAGTATAGTAATTCAACTTTAATGTATTCACTTCACATGAGCAATGTGCACATGGCTAATTAACTTGGTAATTTATTCATGTATATTACTTACGTGAGAGCAAGACTGGATCGGCAGGCGACGAAATCACTGCAACAACTTGTTAAAAATATTATTTAGAATTGACAAAGTGTCACTCCGAGATGGATATCAGAATGTTATTTGCTCGCAGCAGCAAGGAATGGAGTCAATTACGTCCTCGCTAGCTCGGCATCACAAGACTGTGTTAAGTTGATGTTAAGTTAGCTAACATTATTCCTTGTGTCAAGACAATCATAATCATTTGTTGTCCAAGCTGTCGGGGGAATTTGCAGTGAGTTTCTACAGTATGAAACCGTGGTCATTTAAGCTTGTCATCGTTGATAGATAGAGCGTCTGGATCAGTGGTCTCAAACTGTTCAGGGCCGCAAATGGGTTTAATCCGGACCCCGAGATGATTTTGTGAAGTATAAAAATGTGCTGAAATTTTTAATAAATAAAAAACTTGAAAAGGTTTTGATTAATAGGAACATTAATATTTTATGGTTGTGATTTTGTACTTGTTTTAGAAAGTATTAAAAAAATGAAGTAATTGTTTTAAAGTTACATATGTATACCATGATTTTATTGGAATAGTTTCATCCATTTGTCCGCAATACACTGCTGCTCTGGATAGTGCAATGGTTCTCAAAGGTCTAACTTCAGGAAGAAAAACATTTTCCTCAATTATCAAGTTGTGGGCCAAACAATTAAACCTTTCACCTATATTTCACAGAATAATTGCACAGTGGAGGAGGTGTCTGTCTTTAACATATATATATATATATATATATATATATATATATATATATACACAGTATATATCATAGTTGTTTGTCCAAGTACAACACATGGTGTGTGTTATTAAAGCTACACAATTACGGTAATGTTATTCAAACACAGATATGTGGAGAAAATGAGTCTGGTTTTGACAGTTGCAGGCAATAATCCCCCAGTATGGGGGGTTGAAAACAAGGAAAAACAACTTGCCTTGTACGTGGAGAAATACGGTAGCCGTGAATGTTTTCAGTCTCATAAGGAACTGATTTGTTCTTTCTCATCCTCGCAGGTCTCGCGGTTTCGGGCAGCTCGTGCGAGCGCGAAACATCAAAACGGTCGGTGACCTGAGTGCTCTGACTCCCAATGAAATCAAGACTCTCCCCATTCACTCACCCAAGATTTCCAATGTCAAGAAAGCACTCCAGTCCTATGAGCAGCAGGTTTTTGGAGCCTTCTTTTGTCCTCTCTTTACCCACAAGCGGTCATTTTTTGTGTGCTGATACATGACTAATGCTCCTCCAGCGAAAAGCCAGAGGTGTAGATGAGCTGAAGAGTTTTGTGGAGATGGAATTGATGACTTCTGAGGCAGATGAGACTAGCACAGCGCTGAACCAGGATGAAGAGGAGAAAACCCCTGACATGTTAGGTGTGTCTACACAAACATTTAAGAAGTACTTTGTTTTACACGTACATTTACAAATGATTTTTTTTCGGTTGTGTTTTATATTAGATTATGAAAAGTGACACTGTTGTAATTGTCCAAGGTGCACGTTAAGATCTCATGGCACACTACCACACAAAAAATGTGACAATTGCCACCATCCTTCCCTAAAATACTCCCCCAAAATATAAGCACTTTTTCCCCTAAAATGAAGGCCAAAAGTGTGGCTGTGTCCTATGAACGGTAACTTAAAATTTGACCTTTTTTTTTTTTTTTAATTCAACAGCATTTGGGGAAGGTTGGTGAAGAGTCAGGTTTTGATGCACAGATGCAGATTTCTACATTGTCCTTAATCTTACTTCCAATAATTCCAAGAGGGCGGACGTCAGTTGTCTTAGCAGCAAGTGCCTGTTGCAGCTAACAGAAGCTCATGTTAGCTGAAGTTGTTATGGCATTATTTTCAGTCAGAGAAGTGAGCCAAATGAACCAACATCCGAGTCCCTCCTCGTTAACACGCAGGAATATTACTAAAACCGGAAAAAAAATGAACTAAGCCGCCTTGCGAGGAAATTAAAAAACAACTGCTTAGAGCACATTACACTGGCTGCTCACTATGACTTATTCTATTTTTCTATATTTTTTACATTGTTTCCAAAGTGTTGGTGCATCATACACGGTAACAGAAAATACCAGAAATTGACCCCAAAATTAAGGATGCGTCTTATATTTGTGGAATTACGGTATTTTTACTTGAACAATAATTACTCAGAGAGGGATTGTTTGGGCACCTCAAAATTCGATGCAATTACAATTCAGGGGCCATCACTGGATTATAAAACAATTATGCATATGTCTTTTTAAGTTTTTCTGTTCTGATGCACCCTTTCACAGCACATTTTTTTCTCAGCGTAAGCATTCTCACCTGCTAAAATCCTACTCACTATCTCATATGCACCGTTCCACCTAGTGCTGAACCCTTCCTCCCTCCCCCATCATCTGTTTGCAGCCACCCAGTTGACAGATGAGCCGTCTCCCGCCAAGCTGAAAGAAGAGCAGCCTGAGGGAGCGCTGAACTGTAGTGCACCTGGGGCACCCGAGGGCCCGTCAGAAGGCCCCAAGGATCTCCTGGCCCAATTGGATGCCCTGGACTATGCCGTGACGCCATCCCATCTGAGCGGCTGCTCACCTCAGCAGCTCTTCCAAGTCCACGAGCACCTAACGCTTCTGATGAGGCGAGTCATGGTTGAGATGCGGAGCCGCCTCGCCCCAGTCGACGAGATCCCCTAAAAGCACCATGAACAGTGACTCCTTGTACACTTTTAAATACGGCCTAAAATTTTGACAAAAGCGCGGTCGTTTTGATGGGCCTATCTGTTTTTTTTAATCTTTTTACATAAGTAAAAGTGCCAACTTGTTCAATGACCCACATATACACATGCATTTTTGTTGTACATACACCTTATTCGTCATGTGCCTGTTTGTAGAATGTTCACAATGTGTATAGTATGTAGAAACACTTTAGATTGGTTTTGTCTGATTTTATGTCACATGCACATATGGTCTGTTCATGTTTTTATTTGTACCCATGATGTACCATTAAATAAAACGATTAGACTCAAGTTTCGAAGAAAAAAAGTTCAAAGAACCGTTTTTCTTTCGTTTGGTTGATTTTTCACAACAAATTAGTGGTCAGACTTTTGGGTTTTGAGCCTTGGATTTCACCAGTGAAATTTCATTTGTGTCATATAGGAGCTAGCTACTTCCTGCTTCCCTCTATGTTTAAAATATTTGAAAATGTAATAATACGCTTGAGTGTTTCCGCCAGTGTGGTTCCAGTTTTACAATGTCGGACGTGAAGAATGTGTGCGTGTCTGTATGTTCCTGTGCGGTTATATTTATGAGAACTGTTTTTGAGTTATTTATCTTATTTAGGCCAGTCCTCACTTGTTCGGATCTCTTTTTGGAGTCAAGACTTGCTTTTAGAGTATAGGTTTAAACTGGGCTATGGTTGTGTGTGCGCATGTATTTGTGTCTCTAGTTTTGTAAAGCGTTTTGAGGAAAAAACGTTTTTTCATTCAACGATTGGTGGGTGCATGGAGAAGGAAAAGAAAGAGTGTGAACGCACCATGGAGGGGGCTGCAGATAGTTAAGAACATAGCACATTTGCACAACACTCGTAACGACCGCGTTTCATTTTTAAAATTGACCTGTGCAAGTTATATGTTCCATTATAGTGGACAAAATAATGTTTTTGTTGAAAAACAAATACACAATTTATAGTGAAGCGTTTTGTAAATAAATTCATGCATTCAAATAATGACCCCTCTGTGAGCCGTCACCTTATTGTGGTAGAGGGTTTTGCATGTCCCAGTGATCTAGAAGCTAAATTGTCTGGGGATTTATGCCGCTGGTAGGGTCACCCATGACAAACTAGTCCTAGGTGAGGTTCCAGATTCAGGAAGACTCAGAGACCCCTTATGATGAATGCAAGCAATGGAGTCAGGTTTCCATTGCCCTTGCCGGAGCCCCCCTCTGGAGCCAGGCCAGGAGGTCGGGCTCGTTGGGCAGCACCCATGGGTCCCCAAGAGGCAAAGCCCGAAAGGCATTGTGAGTTTTAGGGTGTCCTGGAGCACACCTTCTGGGGGACTCCCTCGTACCGCTGGGGGGACTTCAATTTTCACGTGGGCAATGACAGTGAGACTTTGGATGGGCGTGACTAGGAGGAACAGCCTCCCCGATCTGAACCCAAGCAGTGCTTTGTGACAGGACTGCTGTGCTCATCCTGGGATTGTCCATAACAAACATTAGGGTGTTCATATGTCCACTTCCCTCCAAGACATCCTAGGACATAGTTCAATAGTTGACTGTGATCGTATCATGGGCTTTGCGGCTGCATGTTTTGGACACTCAGGTGAAGAGAGGGGCAGCGCTGTCAACCACCACCTGGTTGTATTTTGGCCCAGATGGTGCGGGAAGATGCCAGTCAGATCTGGCTGACCCAAACATATCGCGAGGCTCTGCTGGGAATGTCTGACAGAATCTTCTGTCAGAAGGAGTTTCAACTCCCACCACCGGCGGAATTTCTCCCACGTCTCGGAGGAGGCAGGGGACATTGGGACCGAGTGGACCATGTTCCATGCCTCCATTGTCAAGAGGGCAGACGAGAGTTGTGGCCGTAAGGTGGTCGGTATCTGTTGTGGCAGCAATCCCTGAACCCGCTGTTATCCGGATGCAGTCAAGCTGAAGGAGTCCTATCAGGCGTTTTTGGTCCGTGGAACTCCAGAGGCAGCTGACAGGTACAG
This sequence comes from Hippichthys cyanospilos, assembly GCF_059441005.1. Lineage (NCBI taxonomy): Eukaryota > Metazoa > Chordata > Actinopteri > Syngnathiformes > Syngnathidae > Hippichthys > Hippichthys cyanospilos. Next base: position 2,942,164 of record NC_142373.1, read on the forward strand.
ATTGGCCAAGTGGAGTTTGGCTTCGGCAGTTGCTAAGGCAGAAACTCAGGTGTGGGAGGGGAGTTTGGTGAAGCCATGGAAAACAATTTCCAGACAACTTTGAGGAAATTCTGGTCCACCATCCGACATCTTAGGAGGGGGAAGTAGTGCCCCATTAACACTGTGTACAGTGGAGATGGGGCGCTGCTGACCTCAACTTGGTGCCTCGTGAGCTGGTGAGCAGAATATTTCAAAGACCTCCTAGATTTCACCAACACATCTTTCTTTGAGGAAGCAGAGTCTGTAAACAAGGATGAAACAAGGGACCACAATCCTGGCCTGCTTACCCATGTGCACTGTCATTGTCCATGCAATGTTGTAGGGGTGTGTCAACCAGGACATTTTGCAACATCCAGAGCCTTTAGGAACTCCCGGCAGATCTCATCCAGATCTCATCCACTCATCTCCACTCATGTGTGGATCCAGATCTCATCCACTCATCTCCACTCATGAGTGGATGAGATCTGCCGGGAGTTCCTAAAGGCTCTGGATGTTGCAAAATGTCCTGGTTGACACGCCCCTACAACATTGCATGGGCAATGACAGTGCACATGGGTAAGCAGGCTAGGATTGTGGTCCCCTTTTTTTTTAAGAAGGGGAACTGGAGGGTGTATTCTGACTACAGAGGGATCACACTTCTCAGCCTACCTGGTAAGGTCTATTCAGGGGGGCAGGGAAGGAGAGTCCATCAGGAAGTCGAACCTTGGATTTAGAAAAAGCAGTATGGTTATTGTTCCGGCCGTGTAACATTGGACCAGCTCTACACCCTCTGTAGGATCCTGGAGGGTGCATGAAAGTTTGCCCAACCAGTCTACATGTGCTTTGTGAACTTGTAAAAGTTTGACTGTATCACTTGGCGAGTTCTGTGGGGAGGTGATTCAAGAGTCCCGGGTACTGAACACCCTGATATTGGGCTGTTTGGTCCCTCTACCGCTGATGTTCAATTTCTGGCAGTAAGTCGAATTTGTTTCCGGTGAGGGTTGGACGACGCCAAGACTGCTTTTTGTGACCAATTGTGTTCATTACTTTTATGGACAGAATTTCTAGGTACAGGCAAAGTGTTGAGTTGTCCGGGGTCTCAGCATTACATCTCTGCTATTTGCAGATGATGTGGTCCTATTGGCTGTGACTTCCAATTCTCACTGGAGCGGTTCACAGCCGAGTGTGAAACAGCTGGGATGAAGATCGGCACCTCCAAATCTGAGACCATGGTCCTCACTCTGAAAAAGGTGGTGTCCTCTCGGGGTCGGGGATGTGGTTTGCTCCAAGTCTAGATGTTTAAGTATCTTGGGGCCTTGTGCACAAATGATGCAGACTCTATCGTGGTAAAGAAAGAGGTGAGCCAAAAGGCTCACTTTTTACCGGTCCATCTATGGTCACGAGCTGTGGGTCGTGTGGGTCGTGACCATAGGTGACTACGTGACTGAAAAAACGAGTTCCCAGATACAAGGGGCCGAAATGAGTTTTGTCCGCAGGGTCTCCAGGCTCTCTTAGAGATAGGGTGAGAAGCTCTGTCGTCTGGGAGGCGCTCAGTGTTGAGCCTATTGTCCTCCACGTTGAGAGGAGCCAGTTGAGGTGTCTTGGGCATCTGGCTACAATGCCTCCCTGACGCCTCTCTGGCGAGGCGCTCCAGGCATGTCCCACTGGGAGGAGGCCCTGGGCGACAAACCAGGACACGCTGGAGAGACTATGTCTCTCGGCTGGCCTGGGAACCCTTGGGGGTCCTCCCGAAGGAGTTGGATGAAGTTGCCAGGGAGAGCTAAGTCTGGGTTTTCCAGCTCAAGCTACTGCCCCCGCTACCCGCCCCTGGCATAAAGCAGTAAAGAATTAATTGAATTAATGACCATGCATAATTAGCAGTTTAAAAAAATAAAACCGCCATGTATAATGTGTTGAAAATTGTTATCGTATGGTATTTAAAACAAACCCACCCCGGCATATGGTGAATTCGTTTTACGAGCTCAACCACGGACCGGATTAATCTGGTAACACAGGGGTCCACACAATATATATATATATATATATATATATATATATATATATATATATATATATATATATATATATATATATATATATATATATATATATATTATGTGCATATAAATGCCGCTTGGGAGCCACAGGTTGCAGACCCTTGGCTGAGCGCATATTTAAACCGGTAGTCACATTTAGAGGGGCAGTATTAATATCAAAATAGTTCATGAGGCTTCAGTTTCACGTCCCTAGCATTTTTGCAGTATTTACTGTAAATATGGTGTATTTTCTTTTCCTTACTTATTGAAAATGTTTATCTGTGCAACTGGGGGCATGTGCATTAAATGCAGTGCAGAATGAATCATGAGTTGTATGCTTTTAAAGAAACAAGCTGCTGTTTCATCCTCTTTGTCTGCTGTTCTTGTGTGTGTGTAAGTGAGTGAGTGAGTGCGTGTGTGCGCTTGGCCCAACGATGTGATTATGTCTGCAAAAACAGATGCCAGGTCCTAAAGTATGCTGCATTTCTGTACACTTCCAAGTTGGGCAGCATCGGGAAAAGGAGAACTTCTAGAACAGGACCCCAGTGCAAGGTAATTGTTATTGTCTATTTTGGTGGATTCAGCATAGATTTTATTATGTGCACATGTATTACTAACATCTAAGAAATCTGCCTCTCCAAAAACACAACAGATAACGTTTGATGGACACGATCAGAGAGGCACTCTTAGAAACACTGTCATGTGTTTTAATTATTGATCAATTGTAATCTCTATCCACTGGAGGAAATTTTGACCCAAATTGGGCTTTTTGATCTTTTTAATGTGAGGTATCAAAGGAAAAGCATACTTAAAAAAAACCCCACTAGGAGGCTAAAATATTGCATAGATTGTCACATGACAACTTTTCAATATGCTATGCTGCCGTCCCTGAATAGAAATTTTTGTGTTGACACTCCAAAACCACCGGTGGCGCTAGCGGCCGATTTATGATATTTGCAAGCCTTTCAATGACTTTGATTATGGGTTTAGCCTGCACTCTCATAATGCAGGAGTTTTCAAAGGTTATGATACTCGAATTATGATACAATAAATATTTCAACTTCATGAATATATAAATATACAGCATAGTTACTTTTGCTATTATCGCATTTTTACAATTTTTGTATATAAAGGCGGTGTTAAGATACAAATGATAATAGGGTGAGGCTAGTGAAAAATGTGTCTACAAAACCTACACTGAGCTGTTCCTAATATTTTGGTGACCTGGATGTTCAGAATGAAGGTGTTGCTTCATTTGCTTCTGGGATGGATTACCTTGCTCCTTCAGGCAGATCATCCAGTCTCCACCAGCAGTAAGGAGACACCATACCTCAATAATATTTCACATCATGCGTATGATACAGTATATCATGATGAAATATCTCACGAGATGTTAATCTGGATTGTTGCCTTTGTATACAGGGTTTTTCTCATCGCCAGTCAAGTCATGTGATGTTTTCATTCTTCCTCCTCTTCCTCCTCCTCTCTTTCCTCCCTTCCAGCAAAGAGCCGAATTGATAGTAAGTCACCCAAACTCGTCACATGATTAGGTAACCCCACACCTTCTGATTGGAATCAGAATTAATGTAACATCTGTCCTGCAAGCTGTAACCGCAGTAATGAACACTTATTTTCTGACCGCTTCATTTAAAGGTGACCATTTTTAGAATTTCAAATGTAAAAATAGCTCCATTCATAGCATTTCTGCAATTGTTTGTGTGTTAACTGATGGGATAAAATGATTTTTGTTCAGGTTGATATAAAGGAACATATCACAGGGCCTAAAGGAGAGAAGGCAAGTCTTTTTTTTTTTTCAAAAATGTTTTCTCTTTCCAAAATATAATTGAGAAGCACCGATGTTAGTTTCATTTCAAGTACAAAAAGAATCATCAATGTTTTAATTTATATAATTTAGTTATAATGTTTTTTTTTACAAAAACGTACAATTGTTCAAGGCAAAGTTGTACGTGGGCTCGGGGAGAACGTGCAAACTCAACACAGGAGGACCGGAGCGAGGTGGATTTGAACTCAGGTCCCTTTTGTGAGCCAAACGTGCTATGCACTGCACCACCGAGCCACCCATCACATATAAGAAATTTTAAATGTGAACACAAATCATCTGTTACGTACACTAAAAGTAAAAAACAATGTTTTGAGCTTCGTTTACTAGATAATGCCTTCTGGTGGTAATTTTAAAATGTCAATCTTGCGTTTCCTGGCTAAGATTGAGTGTCACTTGCGATTTGCTCCCTAGTTCCTTAAATGCTGTCACATTCTTGCCCATGAAAATGTATCGCAGAATCCTTTGCTCAATTATGTGCAAGCAATTTATTCATTCAAATCATATTTAAAAAGCAATATATTCAAAAATCTTTTAATACTTGCTAACAATGCTTTATACTTTAAGCTTATACAATGAATATGTTGAGCAAGATCGTGTACAAGACCATGAAGAGAACGCGTTGCTTGGTCCAATACATTAAAGACAATTTTTGTTTTAGTGGTGGCTGCTGTATACTTCTGCTCCAACACTCAGTTAGTGATTGCTTTTATACTCCTAAGTAAATGATTGTTAAATTTCTCAGAAATTAGCAAAATTTAACCTGGTAATAAAACGTTACCAACAGTGACGGGTGACACAGGTGGTGATGATCACAACATGGATTGAAATAACGGACAAAATTAACCTCTGGTTAGTGATTGAACAAACATGCCGTTTTGGGAAGCTCCTATAAATTGATGCTTTTGGAGGTACAGATATATTGTCTTGCATTATAATAAACATCATTCAGCTAATCAGATGATTATAGTTTAGTCTTTGTTATTGTATTTGTGCTCCTACTTGAAGGGCTGCCGAGGAGCCAGGGGAATAAAGGTACGTGGATGCGCACGCACACACACTTCGAGTTGAAACGCCAGATAAAAGCATGTTGTGTGTTTCAGGGTCAAGCAGGCGTTATGGGTGCAAAGGGAGCACCGGGAAAAAGAGGCTCAGTGGGACCGAGTGGGCAACAGGTCTCTTCCGTGACCCTCAACCAATCCCATTCCCAAAATATACATAGCACCAACAAGCAGTATTTATTTATTGCAGGGAGAGAAGGGCTACAGGGGATGGAGGGGCCTCAAGGGAGAAATAGGACCACAATGTACGATGAAGGTATGTTGTATATATTTATATATTTGTATAAACAGTGCACACACACATTAAACATTCTTTTTCAGAAAAAAAAAAACATTTCTTTCTTTCAAGCATGCCCTTGACTGTGTTAATATGTCCCAAACAGTTGGGAATACTCTTTCAGATGGCAAGGTTAGGCAAAGGTTAGGGATTTTAACATTTTTTGATTTTTTGATGATTTACATACAAAACACGATTCATAATACGCAAAAAAAATGATACGAAAGCCACTCTGGAGCGGATCTATTAAAATAAATGAAATATTAAATATAATTTGAACTGCAATACGTTATTTATTGGAATTGGATTGGATTATGTGCTGAGGCTCATCATTTACTGGTCGAGCGGCCCCCTCCCCCATATGCATTGTAGCACCCATATGCCTGTCTGTTGCTCCTCTAAACCTTGGATTCCTAGAACTGCTCCTGGCGCCAACGGTTATGCTGTATTTGTTTATTTATTTTTACAGGGCAGTAAAGGACAGCAGGGATCGCAGGTAAGCATCCAGCTGCACTTCTCATTTTCAGAACAAACTCTAATTATTATTGACATTCATTTATGTCGTTTCAGGGGGAAAAAGGCTTGAAAGGAGACACAGGACCTAGAGGTGATACCGTGAGTAACATAATACTTATTCGATTTTCAGACTTGGGTGGCTCTGTGATGCGGTGGGTAGCACAGTTAAGGGACCCGAGTTTGAATCCAGCTCGCGCCGGCCGTCCTGGATGGAGTTTGCATGTTCTCCCTGAGCCCCGCATGGTTTCTCTCCGGGCACTCCGACTTCCTCCTACACTCCGAAAATATGTATGGCAGGTGTATTGGACACTCTAAATCACAGGAGTCAAACTCAAGGCCCACCAAATGCGAATGCTAATTTAGACTTCAAGTTTTGGCTAAAATACCAAATTTGCAAAGTACATTTTATTTGGCAGTGATCCCTCTTTTGAATCGTTTTTTTAAAACTAGGCAAAATACAATGACAAGTGACGATCATGTCTCAAATTTATTGGCCTCCACGGTTATAACGGCCCTCTGGCCAAAATTGTAACTACAATGTGGCCCATGTTCAAAATTGGTTTGACATCACTGCTCTAAATTGTTTTTCGATGTGATTGGGTGCATGAATGGTTGTTTGTCTCTGTGTGTCCTGCGATTGGCTGGCAACCAATCCAGGGTGTCCCCCGCCTACTGCCCCAAGTCAGCTAGTATAGGTACAAGCAAGCCTGCGACCCTTGGGAGGATAAGCGGCTATAGAAAATGGATGGATGGATTATGGACTTTAACCATTCAAAAAGGACTTCTATGCTAACCCTAACCCTTTCTTCTGCATGGTAGACATTTTTGCGGTACACAGCTTTGCTAGTTTTCCATTTTGAAAACCATTTCTGTGACCGGGTCAGCCAGGGGTTCCAAACATGCTGAGCAACTTACATAAGATCGCCTCCATGTTCCACAGTAGGGAGTGGGCAGTGGTCTTTTCTTGGTGCGCTTCATTTTTGCATCTTCAATCATAACTTGTAGCGCTGAAATGGCTTGCCGAAGAGTTCCACTTGTGTCCTATCTGTCTATAAACAACCAGCAAAGCTTATGGGAAAGTGCTCTACAGACAGGCAAGACATTAATGGAGCTTTTTGTCAAGGCACATCAGCTCTGCAGTATGTTCAAGGACACAAAAATGAAGAATACCAAGAAAAGAACTCTGTCCCTATATAGGTCTTGTCACCAGATGACCCAAAACACACGGCTGAAACTGAGCAAAACAGTGGCTAAGATTATATCTATATTCTCCTTTGTAATTTGTTCATGCCATTATACGCGTTTGACTTATCATAGCCTTTTTGATGTACACAGGGTGAGCCAGGCATCTTGGGGAGGCGTGGCAAGAAGGTAGCACCAGAAATTTCTTTTGTGGACGATTAGGATCAGAAAGCAATTTGTTAGATTTGTGACACATCTTCAACTTCTGGAATCATTTTTTCAAGTCTACAATAATTTCCTGAGACAGATACAGGAGCATGAAAAGGTATCTGAACCTTTTGGAATTTCTCACATTTATGCATAAAATCACCATTTTATGTGATCTAATCTTTTCCAACAATCACACAGATGAACAAACAATGTCTGCTTCAACTAAAACCACCCAGATATTTATCGTTTTTTATATTTCTAAAAATGAACACCTTTATTTGCCAGTGTTTTACATGTAGTTGATGTATATACAGAGATATTGGACTGATTTCAAGATGTACAAAAATGCATGCAAATTACATGAATCAATCATAAAACTGAATTAAAAATATTAATTTTAAGGGAACACATTAACAAACAAAAATGCGGATGAGCTAAACGCATACAGGGCAGCACTATAGAACATGATGAAGATAAGAACTAATATTAGCGAGCATGTTATTCACAGTAACAAGTTTTGGATCAACAAACAAACTAATTTTGGGCATATTGTCATACATCAACATCCTTGCATAGAAAGTACAACTTATAGACAGTTTTGGGACAGATTTCACAAAACTACGTGTGCGTCACTGACTGACTGCTCTCAAAACCACACCGCCCTTCTCACTACAAAATGTATTATCAACAGTGTGTTTTTGGTTGTTTTATGTTACATTTGAGTGTGCAGAGTGGAATGAATGGATATTTGGCGTTAAAATGGTTGCTGAAGAATGCCTATTTACCAAATGGTCTTTTCTCATGCAATACCTGGTATTGCACTCTTTAAGTTTGTTTACTCGTTTATCGGATGTGCATGTATGGGACTTTGTCACATGCTGTATTTAAGACACCATTGTTTTCGAAATGTTTGAATAAAAAGATTAAAAAAAAAAAAAAAAAGTATTATCAACAGCGGACAGAGGCGCCGCTAAAAAGCAGATCAAGCCAAACAGAGCACAAATGAATGAACTGTTAAACTAAATCAGTTCCAAAACCAATGGTCCATGGGATGCACAGGTCCAGTGGTATTTCTCGGTAGAAATGGAAGTGGGAATTTTTTCCAAAGGTTCAGATGCTTTTTAATGTCGCTGTAACTGCTGGTAATAAGCGTAACTTAAAAACAACAACACGTTTCAAGCCGGATCAAACGATATTCAACAAACGGCTCATTAATCACAGCTTAATTCCAGTTCTTACCATTCTGAATCCTGAGGGTCCACTCCAACTACACAATTTTCTTTGTTGTTGCATGAAAGTTAAAACGTTGTCATCTCAGGGTGATGGCGGCCTAAAGGGGGAGCCAGGTCCTCAAGGAGTGCAGGGCTCAAGAGGGGAGCCAGGTGGCAGAGGAACCATGGTAGATTGACACAAAAACTCTGTGTGTGAAACTTCAAACATTCATTTACCGTTTAAGATGCTTTTGTTGATGATCCATGAAGGGTTTGAAGGGCTCAACTGGGCCTCCCGGAAAGCACGGTCACCCTGGTTCGGCGGGGATGCCTGGTTTGACTGGAAAGCCAGGACTTCCTGGACAAGGTGGGCCAAGACCACACATTCTGGTGTTGCTGTAGGGGAGAGCTGATGATCTTTGCTTCTGTTGTAGTGTACCGTCTAGCCGGTCCACAGGGGGAACCTGGAAATCGGGGTCCTGCGGTCGCATGTAGCTGTTCAAGGGACCAAATCCCTGAACGGCTGCCGGATCGAGTCCAGACGGTTTGTTGTGTCCTAACCGTGCTACACACATGATTTGGAATTTTTTAAATAAGAGACCGAATATCAGGCAAAAAAAAAAAAAAAGGTAATAGTGAGGCGCATTCTTGATGACTAACAGCAGATCACATACAATTCCACAAGGTGGTGGCAAAGCACTACTTTGTTCCAAGAGAAACTCCGTAAATACTACAGTATTTATGTCCAGCAACAGCGCAAATAGAAGTTCAGCTCCAAACTGGAGGCAACGGTCTTGAGGCTTTTGAGTCGAGCAAGTTTCATCATTTGTAATTAATTGGTGGCTATGGAAATGTTTTACTAGAAGCGGTGGAAGGAAATAAACAAAAATTAAGACCAGAAAAGCACTGTACAGTACTGTGTAAATTAGATCTAAAAATTGAGCCATTACCAATATTAGCCGCTTGTAGATTCTTTTCTGATCCACCTTGCATTGTCTGCAGATTTTTATAGCAGATGGAGAGAAAATGATGAGGAGGCTGCAAGGTAAAAATGTGATGGTTCTCCGGACTGACAAACGAGCGCTCTACATATACACCGAGGACCAGTGGATCGATGTACTGGTAATTACCAGGGTTTTAGCATCTTATGCCTTATCATCGCTGCCCAATCAAAAACACAACGCTCTTCTCTAAAGACGTTAATTAATAGATAACAAAGATGGACTGCAGCAAATGTGTTAAGTCATTTTGCAATCCCTTATACTTACGTAGCTACTAATTTCAATGAATGACATCTCCTTGAATGTGTTTTTTTTCATGTGCTGCGGTTTCTTGCGGGCCAAGGACCCAAAAAGTGAAAGGATCCCAGCTTGACTTCAATCTCTCATCTTCTCAGTGCGCCCAAACACGAGTTTCCAACATGTTCTTTTCAACATGCATGAACCTTGTTCTAGTTTTCTCATACTTGAGTAAACAATTATGATCTGTCAACATTTTTGAAAGTCAAGTGCTGTTGTAACAAATAACCATGTGATGACCCCAGGTTTCTACATATATCTTGGAAATAAAGTTAAGTATTGCAAGTGCATGATGCACAGTATATTAAATATTTTTTGACTTTGTAAATTCACCCCCCCCCCCCCCCCACACAATCCGAGGTTTTAGTCAGTCCACATGTGAAGAATTTCAGCATGTTGTCTGAATAAAGAGGCCATTAGAGAATAGGGTGTTTTTATTGTCAGATTGGTCAACTACGTCGTGGATTGATTTGCTAAGAACTGAGCTTCGATTTATTGAGAGGTTTGTGTTGAGCAGCCCTCACCTGACATGAACACAGCTGCATTCTTCTGGTTGTCACATTTTGCATAGCTCCCTAAACTACAAAATATTTTCAATAATTGCTCATATATTGTCATCATTCTAAAATAATGGCCAGTCATTTATTCATTTTCCCCCAGAAAAACTGAACCAAATACTGATACTGATTTTATATAGTATAATTAACTTCAGGAATATAATTGAATTCTCAGAGGCGGGCAGACCCTCAGCAGCAAAGGACACTCGGACAAGTGGAACACCTCACCATGGAGGCGTCCACGCGGCGTCTGACAAGATGCCCGAGCCGCCTCAGCTGGCTCCTCTCGACATGACCGAGCCCCTCTTGGATGACCGAGCTTCTCACCCCATCTCTAAGGGCGAGCTCGGACATCCTGCAAAGAGGCGTGTACCCGGGATCTTGTTCTTTTAGGTCACCTAATGTGAGTCGTGACCTAAAGAACAAGAGGGGCAGAAAAGTAGATCTGACCAGCAAATGGGGAGCTTCGCCTTGGGGCTCAGCTCCTTACCGTGATACAGTACAGAGTCTGCATCACAGCAGACCATCCGCCAATCTGCCTGTCAATCTCCTGTTCCATCCTCCCCTCTCTTGAACAAGAGCCTGGACAATTTGAACTCCACTCATCCCCTACCAAGAGGGTACTACACCATTTTCCGCCTGAGGACAATAGTCTGACGACTTAAATCCCAGCAGCGAACCACTCTACTGACGGTTGGCACACCATGAAGGAGCCAACGCAACGTCATTGGCAAATAACGGTTATCCTGAGACCCCTCAAAGGGTGTTTTGGATGTCATTTTTTTTGCGTTGTCTACTGTTCACTTTTTTCTTCTATCGTTCTCATTTTTTTGCCCCATCATCTGTTGTGATCCAGTTTGTAGATTTGTTTCCCTTTTTTGCTGTCCTTTTTGCAGCTGCTCAACTGGTGTATGGGAGGTCTCACTAGCAAACACCTGTTTGGAATTGTCATTAGTCTGGTTCTTAAGCACTGGCGAGGAGCTGGTCGCCGAAATATTGTACCTTGCTGCCACTGCCCAATTTTCTCAGCAGTTTGCTTCAATGACGCTTACAATTCTGGTTCTTTGTCAGGAACCGGTTTAACATTACTTCTAGCTTGCTTCGCATTTAATTCTCTGGCTTTATTTTCTGGACTTCTAGCTCCCGTCACACTCTTTCATCCGCCACAACAGCACCTTGCCTAGCAATTTGACTGCGTTAAAGTTTGTTGATGTCGCTTTTTGTTGCCACTTTTTGCTCACGTTCTATATGCTCCCAAGTTTGTATTATTTGAATTTGTCTCGGCTGTTTGGTTTGGGTTCATAATCTTAGCGTGCAAATCCAACATTAGCATTCGTATGGATTACCTCAGTAGCTGCAAAAGGTAAGAATAATCTTCTTGGATGATTGTGATTATAATGCGACAACTGACTTTCTCACCATTATTTGACGCCTTTTTGGTGGGACCACTGACTTGATATAAAACAAGTCTGCGGAGATCCTCTGCAAATTCACGCTGTCTAGTTAAAAATGTATTTCTGCATTTCCGACAGACCAATCACAATTTGTGTTGGCGGCCCGACCTTGACGGAATGGGGATAGGGCACTGTAAGATGCCCACCTCTGAATTCTCTTGCAATAAAGATGTTGCTGATTTTAGAAATAGCATCATGGGATGTTTGATGCAAAAGAAAAAAGGTTTTCAAAATATGACTGGCCATTATCTGGTGAGGGTGACGTCATACCGTGAAGAAAAAATGAAATTACTGAGGAAATGATGAAATTACAAGTTATCATTTGAACGTACACTTTAAGTAAGATGATAACACTTTTGACAACAAATGAAACGTTCCTGACACCTCCTTTAAAACTTCAAATAATAATTATGTGGTAATAACATCTTTCCAGTATTAAATAATCTTATATAAAAACACACAAAAAGTTTGAACTAAAACGGCCCTCTCTCTTCAGGCAGTCCACAACATACAATAACTATAAACACAACTCATACACCGTCCTGCATCCTTCATCATCGTTGCGAGTCCATTTGGGGACCAGCTTTAGTGTGTCTTCTTCGTACAGCAAAACTTCTGATTGACATGTCTTTTTAACTATTTTGAAATAGCAAAGCTGAACTGATATTGTGGGAAAAAAAATGTTTTAGAGGTTTGCCGGTATAACCATAAGGCATATACTATATAAACATATACAGTAAAGATATACAGTACTGTATTTGTGTATATACTGTGTTTGACTGAATAGCTTAAACATACACTGGTAATATTTTGAATGATAATGCGTACTAGTCAATAAGTCAATAGCAGTCAGAACCAAATCTGCTTCTTGTGTTCATTGGGTTCCAGTCAGAAGAGACCCGCCTTCTTCCTTTCACGCGTCTGATTTGATCGAACCAATGAAATGACTTTTTTGGCTGAACTTTGGTCTGACTCAAGAAGGAAGATGATTCCAGCGCGGGGACATGATAAATACTGTAGTTCCAGTCTTTCTTTGATCTCTACCACTCACTGGTCAGTTTGGTGCTTTGGTCCCGTTTTGGCGGAGCAGGGGGTGGTCCTCGCCGCAGGGTTGCATAGCCTGAGATGTTGCCGCTGTGTTTGGCAGACTGTGAGTGCGCGTGGTGACGGGACAGCGTTTGCGTGTGCCCGCGGGCCGCCTGCTGCTGGTGCAGGAGCTCCGGCGGCGGAGGCGGGAGGAGGGCCATGTCGTCCATGGTGGCCACGGGCTCCAGCTTTGCGGAGGCGATAAGGTGGGAGGAGGTGAGCGAGCCGTGGCGGGAAATCGACTTTCTCTTCAGAGTGCGGTTAAGGTCCTCCAGGAAGTGAGTCGTAAGCGCCAGGTTGCTTGGTCCTGTGGTTTTGGGTGATGTGGGGGGCACGGGGGAGGAGGAGTAGGCAGACAGGTTGGGCGGTGGGGTTTGAGAAAGGGGAGGCGGCGAGAGCGGCAGTGATGTGGTGCTGTCGTACGGGCTCGGGTTGCTGGGTCGACGGTTTAGCGTCGGTGGTGGCGCCGCTCCCTTTTTCAGGGAGCCTTGCTTCCATGAAGATGACAGTGGAGCCAGCGACTGCTGCTTTTGAGGCTGGGGGTTGACCACGGCCACCTTCGGCGGATGATGGAACTCGGACGGGTGGGGAGGAGGAGGAAAGAGCTCAAAGTCACTGGGTGGGGGCGGGAAGTAGTCAGGGGACGATTCAAGCTGTTGCGGTTGGGAGGGTGGCAGCGGGGGTGGAGGCGAAGGGAAGTCCAATTGGTGGTGCTGCTGGCTTGTTTGGAGCCCCTGGAGCGCCAGCGGGAGGTTGGCCAAATTCAACTTGCCCGGCTTGGGAAGCGGTGTAGGAAGTGCAGAGGAGTCCTTGGAGGGCGAGCCGGTCGCTGATGAGGAGCTCGAGGACGTCCCGGCTTGTCCGAATTTGCTGAGCAAGCTCTCGACTTTCTTGGGCCTGTCGTCCGGAGCCTCGCCCGAGTTGGAGCGCACAGAAGAGGCTCTCTGCGGGGTTGGTGGAGGACCTCGCTTGGTGGAGCCAGCGGACGAAGTAGAAGGCGACTTTTTTATGGGGGAGCCCGTCTTTGAGGAAGGCGGCGGGGGGAATTCGGCCAGGGATCCGTCAGGAGGTGGTGGGGGGAACTCCGGTGACTGGAGAGCGACAGCGCCGCCCGGCTGCCATTTTGGTTTTGCCTTGACGGCCGGGGGAGACTGAGGCGCGCTGAACTTTGATCCTTCCATGGAGTTTGAGGAGGGAAGTGGAGAGGGAGGGGCGTTGCCAGGGAACTGATTGACAATCTGCTTGACCAACGACGAAGTAGCCATTGAGACAGAGGACGAAGAGGAGGAAGGGGAGAGGACGAGGTTTTTGGAGGAGAGGCTGTGCTGCTTGGGGAGGGTGGGGGGTGGCTGATTGGGGGAGTGGCCGGTCGAGAAACTTTGCTGCTTCTTTACAGGACCCTGACAGCTGGGGGGCTGTGTGGGTGAAATCGGGGATAGTGCTAGTGGCAGGGAGGAGGGACCTGCGGGTTTTCGCGCAGTTTGGGGAGGGAACCCACCTGTGAAGGTCTTGGGCGGTGCCGGGGGTGGGGCATTGGGAGACAAGGGGCGAAGGGACGCAGGGGGAGAGAGCTCGGCCAGAGGTGGAGGGGGAGAACATTCCTCAGACGTAGCTGGGGTAAAGTCATAAACCATGTTCGGGAACTTCTGCGCCAGGAACTGCTGGAGGCCGGCGTTGGACAGTTGGGCGTGGTGAACCGGTGCGGGATCTACGGGTGGAGGCAAATCATTGCTTTCCAGGATCTCTGGTGGCGGAGGTGGTAGGTACAAGGGTTCATGCAACTCATCCTCAGAGGGAGCGGGTGGGACGAAATTTAGCACGGCTACAGCGGAGGCAGAACCCGGAGCTGCAGGCGGAGGCAGGGCAGAGGTCGGTGATGAGGAGTTGGCACCGTAAGTGGCTGGGAGAGTGTTGTAGTTGGCCAGCGGGGCGGTTCCGGCCAGCTGCACTCTGGATTGGTTTTGCAGGTGTGCCAGCGTGCTGTACTTGACATAGGCGGCAGCGGACGCTGCCTGCTGAGCCTCAATTTCGACCGTGGATGAAGAAGAATCGTCAGACGGAACCATCCCGTCGGAGTAGCTGCTTCGAGAGGGCGGTGTCTGAGACTGGGAAAGTGGGAGGTTCTGGGAGGAGAGGGTGGGGATCTGCAGGGGGATGGGCCTACTAATCGCCTCCATCTTCACCATCTGGATGGAACAAAAGAAAAAGCAGGAATGAAACGACAAGATAGAAGGGAGGGTGGAAAGATGGGGGGGGGGGGCATAATATTAAAACAATCTGAACGAAGGACGTTCAAAGACAAAATGCAGTTAAGTCAAACAGCAAACCAGTGCAAATTACACAAAATGCAGGCAAAACAAAAAACTATAATCACTACAATCAATTAAACTGGCACAAGAAAAGTATTAAGAGTAGACTTCAGCTGATGTAGGGTGCTCCATTAAAATATTTATATTTAGATTCAGCCACAAAATGGCTCTCAAAGGTTCGACTGACTTTTATACCTGTAAACTCAAACTAGGCACTTGACGCCCAATCGCACTCAGCATACCGTCTGTTTAGTTGTTGCAGTCACTTTTGGGGGGTTTGATGGAGGCATGTCTAGGTTCACATGGTTCATCACACCACAAAAATCAAGCAGTATTCACAGCTGTCCATTGAACTAATCAATATGTTTGATATCATGCGGACTGCAAAGAATCACACAGCTGTATGTCCTACTTCCTGTCTAACCTCTGATCCCTGAGCCACCAGCACATAGCGGCACTGCAATGAGCCCTTTCACCTTTGACAGCTGGCAGGAAAGCAGAGGGGAAACATGGGTACCGTGCTCCGACAAAGGACAAGGATAGTCAAGAGAAGGGATTTGAGTGTATGTGTGAGTGTGTGTGTTGTGATTTGGATGTAGTCGCACCTCTCCTTGCGTTCCCCTCCTCCATGCATCAGAGAAGATGGAACTGACAACACTCTGGGAGCGAGCATGGCTTGATGTCATCTCTGATACTCCACTGTCTGATTGGCTGGAGTGGTTGGACTGAGACTCTGACGTGTGGAAAAAGCAAGAGATCAATGCTGACCAAACCGCATTTGATTTTGTGTGTTTTGAAATGTCTCAGTCATTTACTTGTGTTCTGAACATTTTCCATTTGCATTGTGTCATTTAGGAATTCCGTTCATTTCGAGATAGCTTGACCTATTTTAAACTTTCCAGTGAAATACATGCATATAAACTACATTTAGTACAATAACGATTTTAATTTCTTTTCAATATGAGTTTTACAGCACAGTTATTTCTAACCTGGAAGCCTTTGAAATTTTGAGGGTGTTTAAGATGAGAAATCATAATTGTAACATGGTTAAAATCTCGAAAAAGTTGGAACTCCCAAGATACGGCCACTTTAAGATTTAGAATCCTGCCTTAGGCATTTGAAATTAGTATGTGTCATGTTGTCAGTTTTAGGGTTCATCATTGTTGGCTCTTTATATTTCAAACATTGTCAACAAGTTCAACAAGTCTTGATTTGAATTTGTCTCTGAAATTATCTGTATCTTATCTTAGAAATTATATAATTTCATGCCATATCTACTATTATCATAGAAGAAATCTCCCATTGTATTTTTTTAACTTATTGATTTTCACAAATTTATGAGATAAAGTCTACATGTATTCTCTCTTTGTAACAAAACTGGTGTCCAGGTGAGGATCATAATTTGATTAGAAATTTAGAAACATAGTAAGCCCTGATAACCTCCGCAGTGCAGTATGTCTAACTGAAACATACCTGTGCATGAATATTTGACTTTCATATTCCCATTCCATTCTGGTCATATCTATTTAGACTATGGTTCTATGTGACACTTAAAGTTGACATACTGTAATGGTAAACCTCTATAGTCACCTGGAAGACTGGATGAGGAAGATCCTGACTTGATGGAGGAGGAGGAGAGTGAAGACCAATCATAGGCAGCCTCTGTCCTTCTCATGGCCTCTTGAAAGTTGATGTACAGCTGCTTTCCATACTGGAAGACCAAGAAGACAGAACCTCAAAACTTTTTTTCCCAATGTTTATTTGTGTTTTTTCAAAGACAAGTCCGTCAGGGATGTGAGAATCTTTGAGGTTACCTTGGCAATTCGAATACTGTTGACCCATTGCTGGAGTGTTCTGACATCGTCGCAGCAAAGATACTTGATGTACTGAGACTTCTTCTGGATTTGAGGGTGCTACACAAAGAGACATTTGTACATTTCCATAAACGGTCTAATCACTATGCTTGACATGCTGCTGCCTTGACGCTGCAAAAACCGTTTAACTACCGTATTTTCCACACTATAAGGTGCACCTAAAGGCCTTAATTTTTTAAAAAAGCTGATGGTGTGCCTTATAATTGGGTGCGCCTTTTATATGGATTAATATTGAGATTGGGATTCGTGGATGGAGAATGAACTGATAAGTAAGCTTTACCTGTTTCTTTTGTGTGTTTACAGTTGAACAATGTTGGTCAAATTGACATTGAGTTATTATGCTATTGAGAGTTTAGAGTTATTTGAGTTATTATTGTTATTACTTTGAGTATTACTATGTTGTGATTGAAAAAGTTTTAAAGTATGTCATTAATTGAGGGTGCGCCTTATAATCCGTTGCACCTTATATATGGAAAAAGTTTTAAAATATGTCATTGAGGGTGCGCCTTATAATCCGGTGCGCCTTATAGTGCGGGAAAATACGGTACTCTAATTAGATATCTCAATGTGGGAGCTAAGTGTGCAATAGTTTATAACATTGTTAGTTCAACGATGTTTTGCATCCTTTAGAAGTGCAAAGATTAATTTGATGGCGAAGTGACTATCAAATGAATAATTTTCACAAAGCTATCATTTAAAAAAAAAGTATTTTAATGAATTTTTTTTTTTAACCCCTTTAACACCCATTGGGGTAATGCATCCCGCAGCTTTTCAGAAAATGCCAGTGGGTTTTAGGAATGATAGCAGTAAAATGATGAAATGGCTTCCCAGTGGTTCATTCCACACCTGTCTAAAGATTCTATTTAGCAACATTTCTGTGTACAACAAGCCAGTGCTGGGCCCACTGTCAAGGTAGGTTGCACTTTACAATTTCTCATGAATTAACCTTGTACACTTAAAATAGTATTAATCTAGCACTGCAGAAATATGAGAATATGTGCCATATACGTGTGTTAATATAGATTACACTGATTACTATGTATTGTAGGTGGTCATCATTTTCACTTCTCTTGCACGTTTATATTCTTATTATCATAAAAACCAATGGCACAAAAAAATCCCAGGACCTGTAAGCTATAGGACCTGTAACCTATAACCTTATCTATAGATGTTGGAATTTTAAAAAAAATTTTCCAAGTATCCTAGACTAAACAAGTAATATATGACATACATTTTATTTTTGGGGGGGATTTTTTTTTTTTAAAGAATCGGTGATGAAAGGGTTAATGAGCTTTTTGTATTATGTCAATATGTATATTATGCTCGTATCACAAATTGTCATTTAGGCTTTCACGTAAGGTGATCATGAATCTGCAGACCAACCACAAGGAGGCGATATAAGCTATGCTGTCATCAGGTATGATAGAACGTGCATTTACCTTGAGCACCATACAGAAGTCGGTAGGAGCCTTGTACTTGCTCTTGTAATCTTGGCCATGGTAGACGTTCACATGATCCAATTGGAGAAAACACACTAGGTCTCTGGATGCCTGCAACGATAAAACACACGGCGATGTGTTTTTGTTACACATTTCATTTCACGTTCATGCATGCGCAAGTGAATGTGCGCAAGTGAATGTGCGCAAGTACACACCTTGGCTTTGCCTTTGGGGACGTAGTAGATACCAGAAGCTCTCAGTAGGAAGTAGCGCTTCTTCCAGGACTTTTTCCCATCCTCTTTCAGCCACAGCATGCCCTCCATCTCAGGGACTGATACTGAGCTACCGCCAAAACATTCCTGATACAAGAGGAGAAATCGTCACTTTCTCGTTATTCACACCAGTCTTTTTCCAGTATACAGTACTATTCTTTAGTAATGGTGAGGTTTTGTGCTCAAGATGCATTTAGGGATGCAGCTGCATGCAACATTAACTAACCTCTAACAGAGCTTCTTTGTTTCGTTCAGCCATCTCACACGTCTCCTTACGCCCCAACAAATAATTCTACATTGTACAAAAACAGAGACATGAGACAACTTTTACATAAAATTTGCAACTATTTAACTATCCATGTGTCTATATTATAGGTAAGTATAGATTTCTATATGCACATTTGTGTGTTTATATCAAATTATTTGGTTGGAGGTATAACTCAACTCTCAAATTATATGTGGGTGGTGGTGTTGATAAACCAATCAGGGGCATTACCTGTGGGTTCTTGAACAGTGCATATTTCTCAATGCGTTCAGTGAACATGAGTCGGTTCTGGCTGTCCCTAGTCCAGTTGAGGAGGTTCTCCACAAGGTTCTCATGATCCTCAAAGATACGTTCTGCAAAGCGTTTTTTGACAAATATATAAAATAATGTAGATCATCAAATGATATCCATCGTTTACAAAAACTATTGAAATGGACTCATCAGTCCACAGCACAGTTTCACTCTGTCAGTGCAACTCAAATGAGCTTGTACTTAGTGGACTTTCATGAAGAAAGAAAAAAAAAAAACTTCATTCGTGTATATAACTTATGTGTTGAAAAAATTAACCACTTTAAATTTGGGATTGACTATTTCATTGCATGGTACGTTTTGCTTTACAAATACATTAAAGCTGCAGTATGAGTTTTTGCGCCCCCCGCAAAAAAAAAAAAATAAAATAAAATAAAAACCCCATAGATGTTTAACCACAAATTAAAAACAAAATGGCCTTGATTGAAAGAACATTTTAATAACATGGCATCTTTTTCTCCATTCAAAATGTTATGAAAAAGGTGTTATGAAAGAAATGGCCATGGTAGACGTTCACATGATCGTCTTTCGGCGTTGACAGGGGGATGCTGTTGTGTACCCTATACTGAAAAGATGTCTCTGTACGACCTCTTTTCATTCTGTAAAGCCCTTTGAGACTTCGGTGATTTAGGGCTATATAAATAAAATTTGATTGATTGATTGAAATGGGAAGAAATATTTTTATGATCATTTTTAATAAATATTTACCTTATTGTAAAAGCACTAAAATCCACTTTTCAAAATGAGAAAAAAATAAAGTAGCAACAATGAAATACTCAGGTCATAATTTGTTGTCCCAAGATGGTGTATTTGAATGTGGTGCTAATTGAAGCGGTTTTCCTGTTTTAGCGCAGACAACTCAAATAAAAATCTCTGAGTTTGAACATGTGATATCAAGATAATTACATACTGTCATTTCCTGTAGGGAAAGAAGGGAGGGGTCAGGGATTACGATATGATAGGAAGTGAGTACCTCTCGCCAAAGGACGCACAGCAGGGTTTCTGCTGGCCTGTGTGTGTTTATGCCGTGTTCAAGGACAAGTCTCTTGTCAGTCGCTAATTCCATTAATTAAGCCACCAGTTAATCTGCATACAGCCTTTATGTTCATCCGGTTTTCAGAGGTTTGTATCCACTAATGAGGTGCCTTTTTACCTTCTACTACCCCCCCATTTTCAACAACAATGTTGAATGGCTGGTAGAGCCCTCAAGATGTAGGTTACATCACACGCATCACAACACAGGACCTAAATAAATAGCGTGTGTGCGTGTATGTCAAAGACCATTCAGTGGAGATGAAGCTGATAGTGGTGTGTATATGTGCCCGGAAAACACACATCTCTCCCATCTAGCCCCTCGAGCAGTGTGTGTACTCATCTTTGTTGAACATCTGAGTGCATGCACTCTTTGTACTATGCTGATGCAGCATGTAAGCACACTGGGACAACTTGCTACTGTACCAGTGACAACACATTCTCTGTATTTAGCCAGTGAAAATGCATGGATAATGGAACACCAATGTATTCCATCCTTCAATTGTTTATGATATTGTACAAGTAGTAAATAATGCATAATGCTCAAAACATAAGACATTTCAACATTTCAAGTCCAAACAGATAATTGCTATAGTTTTTAGCAATTAAACATTAACTTAATTCCACTGATTGTTGAAGCTTTGTTGGTGGAATTCTTTTGGTTGATGTTCAACATTCTGACCTGTCCGTTGTCATATTTTACACACCGTAATGTGTCAGACATTACCATAATGTGTCAGACATTTTTAAGGGGAAACAGGTCTAGAGTGCAGGCCGGCTAATCTATTGCCTGCACTCTTACTACAAAGACACGTTGTTGTAACATGCATGCACAGAAAGAGGTTTGGCAGAGTCTTGCTGAAATCAGCAGAGGAGGCTATGAATGAGACGTTGCTTGAATGGTAGCACGTGTCTTCCAGCTTGAAATGGTGACTTTAACAATGTGTACACAAGCCATGCCACTGTCACAGCTCCATATAATCAGAGATGCTGGTTTTGAATTTTGTATAGTAAGCGCACTGGGCTAGAAAATGTAGAGTCCAGATGTTTTGTTTCTTATGCCCTAGAGCAGACAACGTTCACAATTTACTAGAATATTTTAAAATGTGGACTCATCAGACCAAAGAACCCTTTTGCACTTTGCATCCTTTTGCACTTTGCATTCGTCCATCTTAGAGGATCTTGGGACCAGAGAAGCCCATGGTGGTTCTAGGTGTTGCATTAATTAGGTTTAAGTGGAAATTTTGACCGAACTCGAGCTATTTGATGTGTGATATCAAAGGAAAAACATACAAAAAAAACACTAGACGGCTAAAATATTGTATAGCTTGTCAAAACATGATGACTTTCAATATGCCACCATGTCACGCTCTTTTTCTGCCATTCAAAATTGGAAATATTGTCACTTTTGGACACATTGAAAACCCAGTTTTATCATGCATTTTCCCCCAGTTTCTGCATTATTCCTTTCAATGGCAACTCACGAACGGGGCGCAATCAAAATTTTTGTGTCGCCCCCCCCAAAACCACCAAGATGCGCTAGCAGCCAACTTATATACCATTTGCAAGCCTTTCAATGGCTAGTGGCCGAACTTATAACATTTGCAAGCCTTTCAATTCGATGTTCTTACCCTTTCAAAGTCAGCCCAAGCTGGTTGATAAGGCCAGGGTTGTGAAAAATCCCCTGACACCCAGGGGTTAATGTAGAGCCCAAATGTATTTACTGAGTACGATTTTCTGACGTGTTCCTGTGGTGATATCCTTCATACCAGGGATCTTCAATCCTGGTCCTTGAGGGTCAGTGTTCCAGATGTTTTATGTCTCTCCCTTCCATACGTCACCTAATTCAAATGATCAAGATCGTTATTCAGCTTCTGCAGACCTTGCCGATTGTCTTGATAATTTGAATCAGATGTGCTACAGTCAGGATGAATCAAATGTGTTACAGCCAGGAGACATATACAATACCCAGGAGAATGCCCCAAGGACAAGGATTGAAGACCCCTGCTTTACACAGTGATGTTGGTTTTTGATGCCGCGTCGGCAGAGGGATTGAGGTCACGGGTATTCAATATTGGTTTTTGTCTTTCCCACTGCAGTGACTTCTTCTTACTCTCTGAACCTTTTTGATGATATTATGAACCATAGATCATCAAATCCCCTTCCTTGCAATTGTACATTGTGAACCATTGTACCGAACACTGTTGAACTATTTTCCCAAGCATTTGTTCAGAAAAAGGTGAAACCCATCTTTGCTTGTGAATGACAGCGCAACTTCTTTTGTAACACGGCACCCAAATGTTTTCAATTCACCTGCAGGATTTTTGAAACTGGGGCTTAATGAGCATTCATCAACATCCTCAGTCTTTGTGCCACATTTTTCGAACATGCTGCAGCTATAAAAGTAAATGATTAAGGTGTATCACTTTAAACATTGATATTTTGTCTTAACAGATGACTTACATCAATACAGGTTGAACATGATTTGTAAAAAACGTATCCTCAACACAAAATTCCAACCTCATTGGAAATTGGTTTGTGAAAAAAATGAATGACATGTTAATGGCGTGCTCTCCAACCATGTGTTTGCTGGAAACAGGCCGCAATGAGTAAAAATATTTGTTGTTTTTTGCAGAGCATATATTTCAACCCCCCCACCACCTCGTCTACTACCTCCCAAGGGGCAATATTAATAGGGTGAGATGATAATTAGGATGTGATGAAATCACGCAAGATCAGAACTCCACGAGATTTTTACTGATCACTTCTCAATAACCAGAATCAAACGTGTGGTTTCAGCCAACATCATCGCCCCTGTACATTCAGACATCACTTCGTCTCATAGGCTAAAACTTAAGAAGACATTTGGGTAAATCTCACCAATGTTTCTAGAGAGCAAAGTAGGAAATGCTGATTACGCAAAAATGTAGAAGTTGGGTCATTCATAATTAAGTGTGTTATTTGGAGAAATAAATGCTCTAATTACTTTCAAATCACCTGTGTGGCGATGATTTGGTTGAGCCTGTAATGAAAGTGGGTCATCTCCTGTTTGTGTTTGCAGATATGATTAATTTTCCTCCCATCCCTTATGATTATATAATTGATAAATGCTAATTGTTATAATGTGACCGGCTGTATGTTGAGAGCATATTTACTCAATCTGACGTGGCTGAAATGTGTGTGATGACAGCCAATCAAACTTTTTCTTCTAACTTTGGTTTGCAAGTTTAAGTCGATGGCCATACATGACTTGGGGTCATCTTTGGAAGATGAGGCTATTTTGACAAGAGTTTCTTCCCCTAGCCGGTCTCTCCAGGGCTGCTTGGTAAAAATGTGTCCAAGCTATGTCATCAAAAAACAAGGCAAGAGAACCAACCTGCTGAACAATTTGAACAAGTATCACCCAAGCAATTTAGTTGCAACTGTTCTGTCTTTTTTTAAATATTATTCTACACTTGTATTAAGAATGATTGAATGGTTGCCAGACTGTGAAAGAGTGTACTGCAGTTATTTCAACCCTGTGACATAAAAGATGGAAGACCACTATGTTAATGGTTACTCTTTAGCGTGACATCTTTGGATGGGAATTAAAAAAAAAAAAAGCATATATCTGTAGGCGCTGGTTTGGGTGTGTTAAATTACCCATTTGTAGTTCATTAATGGTTTCCACCAGGGACCAGTCTGGACTGTAACCGCAGTGAGACTTCTCCAGCAAATTGTCCAGTACCTAAATCAGAGGACATTCTTCCCATAATCTGATTACAGCTAATAATTAATTTTCAATACTAAAAATGAACAACTAACCAATTTAAGTAACTTCAAAATACTTGTTTCAAAGTCTTTCTGTCAATTCTGTCAAAAAGATTTTGTGTCATTCTACTAGGATCAATTCTAACTGCAGTTGTTTACCTGTCTGACTGTTTGCCTCTCATCCACCATCATGGTCTTGGAGCTCTCGTCCGACAAATGAACGCGAATCACCAGCTGTGAAGACAAACATCACCCATCAATTCTGTTTTGAAACCAATTTGGGCTTCGGTCAACCAATACAAACAAAGGCAAGTTCCTTTTAGAACATTTGAGTATTCCAAGGAAGTCGTATTTTTGCTTGTTCTTGCAAATTTTGCATGTCACACAGTTAAAAATGTTAAATTAAAAATGTATTAAAAATTAAAAATATATAAAAAATTATTTAAAAAGTTCAGATTATGAAACTTGTGCCTCTGTGCCGCCTAACTTTAACATCTCACGTAAATTCAAGTAAATATAAAATGCATTATCTGAACAAGGACTTCAAGACCTTAAACCCAATTCAATTCTGTGTTGCTGTTTGTTAAAAAGCGACTGCCCCCTGAATTTAATAATTGTGCCACCCTTCCTATTCAGTGTTTTATGAGGGGACTTTGATTCAAAGATATATAAAAAATGTTTTTTCTGACACAATGCAAATGGCAAGAATGTAGTCGCAGCATTTTTAAGTGGCATTCTAATTAAGGGGCGAAGACTGCAGATTTGCTGAGAAAAAGACACACATCCCTTTGAAGCTAATGTTATAGAGTACTCCAAATCTTAGCCTCTAACATGGCGAACTGACAAATACTGTATGAATCCCATGCTCAATAACCATCTATTAGGAGATGATTTTGATTTTGTAAATAACTTCAGTTGTTTGAAGATATTTCTCTGCGATAGTCAACATATTTTACATCATACATTTAAACGCATTCAGGTAACATGAGTGCATTTTCTGTTTGTGTTTGAGTGATGCATTATAATAAATCCAGGCAGTTAATCCAGCAGCAATCTTTCTCCCTCAGTCAGATTGGGATTTCATTCGCAGTGGTCATTATGCTGTGTTATATGTGTGCGCGCATGACCCCAGCTGTTATCGACCATCTTGTGGAGTATCACTGACCTGACCCACATAGCCAGGCAGAGTGGACATGTGCCGGACACACACACACACACACACACACACACACACACACACACACACACACGCATACGTGTTTATAGGGTATAAATTGACAAGTGTCACAAACCGGCTCGATGGTGGTTTAAGTTGACACACCTTTTAAAAGGGCCTAGAACAATAGAAGTAAGGTCAAATCACTACCAAAAAATTGAGAAAATTTTAGAACACTTTAGCTCTTAGAAAAGAGGTTCAGAACCTGAGATCACAAGACCTGACTAGATGGTGGTTTCGGATGACACTTGAATTGTGGTATGCATGGACAAAACCAGGATTATGATGACTTTAAATGGACAACGAGGGCACACCCTCACCACCCAAAATTAACATAAACACACCAACCAGACACCAATGACGACACTTGAATTGTGGTATACATGGACACAACAAGAATATGTTGACTTTAAATGGACAACGAGGGCACACCCCCAACACCTAAAATTAACATAAAAACACTAACCAGACACCTCTATACAATAAGTGCACAGAAGCAAACGTGAGTATTGGCTGTAGATGAGTGATGATTTCAACCTTGTAAGTGCTCATTCACAACTAATTAATAGACACAAGACAGTAAAGAGTATCAACAATGTTGAGACCTTAAAACGGCAATGTTGTCATAACTACAATTTACCAAATTAAGAAGCAACTGCATGAAGGGTGTAGACAATTGTCTTTATTAACAATGGTTCATTTAACCCAGGCTCTTTCAATGAAAAGACCAAGTAGCCTGCCATTATGAAATTAACAGCATTATATAAAATTATAACGATTCCTGATTATCAAACTGTAAACAATGTCTGTCAAAAATACTGAATCAGACATTCTCAGTTAACAATAACAAGAGACCCAACGGAGTCTATCAAGATCAAGAAAAAAAAATCCACTAACTCAAATCACTTTTGGTTATGTGTGAGTTTTATAGTGGAGCTGTTTATTAATATTTAAACAAATGCAAAACTATTGTGGAACTCCAAACTTAAACATGGAAATGTGGATAGCATCTGAACAACTTTAATCCAAGTGCAATAATGTAAACTAAAGAGTTGATACACCTATTTAGCATTTTCTTAGCATTTTTTAGCATTTCCTGTCCAATTAATACATTTAAAAACACATTTTCCAACTGTTTTTTGGGGGATTCTCTATGTGACGTTCCCAAGATGAGCCGGGATTTGTCGCTATGTGAGCCTTGAGTATAGGTGATGAAATTTTCAGTTGAGTAGTAAAATATATTTGTAAAAGTATTAAGAGTACATGAAATTGATTGATTGATTATCGAAAAAAAAAAAACTTTTTATTGCTGAAAATGGCTATGGGTTTACAGCTTTTTCTGAGCCTGCTGCCTCTTGATTGTGATGATTCGGTTCCTTACAAAGTCTCTTATATTTTGTACCGTACGTTGTGACAACGCAGAGTCTTCTGCCTCCTTGCACTGCCTGCATTCAACTTTAGAGGCAAGTTTTCCTTTCCTAATGTGGCCTCCAAAATGTCGCATCACTGCAGCGATTTCTGGTTTGGTCCACATTCTCTTTGGCTGTCTTCTAGCGTCATAATCTTGACCAGCATCATCTTTTCCTGAGAGATATGCATGGTCAAAAACAGAACAAAAGTTATACACAAGTACTTGAACAATCAGAAGTAAGTCTGACTAATGTGTGAAAATTAAAAAGGCTGCAAAACAAATACGTGAAACCGCTGCTCTTCACAGTTTTTGGTAAGGGACTAATGCAGGCTTTCAAATGGCTGCAGGTTGGAAAAGAGGACTAAAGTTCTCTTTACAATGCCCGATTGCTCCATTCTGAGTCTCTGTCACAACAGCATATGGGACGTTGAAAAGCCCGGCTCTCAAGCACGCCTACAAGACACGTTGTGATTGGCTCCAGGCGTGATCATGGGAGTTGGGGTATATTACAACTCCTGCCCTGTCCTCCTTCTATCGACCAATGAGGGCAGCAGTCACGAATCATGTATCTTGGAGGCGTGCTTGAGAGCCGTGCTTCCCAAAGGAGAACCCATGGGAAGAGGGTTTTAACATTCAAAGACCTTAAATTTTGCCTTACCGCTAGATGTAGGGACTGTGTCTTCTCCTGTAGACATCACATGTGATTGTGTATCTAATAAAAAAAACAAAAATTACTTGTGAAAAATGCCTTGTCAAGAAGACTATTCTTGTCCCATCTAATGAAAGAAAAAAAAATCAAGAAAACTGAGAACACACCCTTGAATCCAGACTCCTGTTCATGTTTCAGGATCGTACAGACTGATGCTGGATCCAGGTCTTCGCCATGTTCAGGCAATGGTTGTTTGATCCCTTTGGTGATGCCCTTAGGCTCACTGTCATTATCTTCAGTCTCACTAAATGACAAGCTTTCTAGACAAAAAAACGTTGTCATAATGAAAGAACAGTGAGCCATCAGACCCTTAACTGAAGAAACTGGTCTGTATTAGTACAGAATGATCTTAGCTCACATGACCAATGAACCATTGACACAAGCGCGAAAGGATGTATGTGTATGTATGCGTGTGTGGTGAGGGTGGGGGGCTTTTAAAGAAAACATTAGCTTACCTTCGATTTCAATTTCATCCAGAGATTTTCCTTGTAGCCCGGAAAGATCACCTTTCTCTATGGAAAGTAGCAGTTTGGATATCTTTGCCAATTGTGTGGTTGGGACTGGCAACCTGTAGAAATCCCGATGGACCCGAATATCATGTCCCAGAAAATCTGCAACCTGGTCGAGTTCATTTTTTTTCAAATTCAGGATTTGTGATAGTGTGGCGACATGTTTTCGAAGGTGAGTTGACCTGAGGAACTCTGGCTGTTTTGCTCCACACAAGCTTGCATAAACACGCAAGCAATCATGTCCCCTGTAGTGGGTCAGGGTTTTAGGCCTTCCAAATAAAAAAACATTGTCATGCGGGACACTGCATTCCTTCCTTTTGCTACTCAGCAGTGATAGAGCTTCAACCGTAGACGGCGCAAGAAGAACCACAACCTTTCTCTCTCTTTTCCCAACAATTTCTACTCTGGTGAAATAGTTGCACAACCTCTGCTCCAGCTTAGACAGGCCCATGGCTACATCTTTATGCAGCTGTGTTCTGTCCCTCTCGTCAAAACTTTTGACGAGCATTTTTGAGACTTCTCCAGCGCGTCTACGATTGAATACAATAATTTGTGCTAAAGTAACTTTAGCAAGCTCAGCGTAGTTCTTTGGTGTTGCTTGCTCCTTCAAGTTAGTAACTGCACTGTGTGCCGTCTTCTGGAGGTACTGGTGAAGTACCTGGACATCCTCTGTGAAAGGCAGTGTTGTTGGTTTATTATACTTGGCACTGCTCAGGGTGTGCAGAGCTTTGTGGGAAACC
Source organism: Hippichthys cyanospilos (assembly GCF_059441005.1). Classification (NCBI taxonomy): domain Eukaryota; kingdom Metazoa; phylum Chordata; class Actinopteri; order Syngnathiformes; family Syngnathidae; genus Hippichthys; species Hippichthys cyanospilos. Next base: position 2,970,745 of record NC_142373.1, read on the forward strand.
AGCTCACACCACTGAGATCTGTACAGTTTCATGAAAGTTTCTGTTGACTTCACCAATGTGTCATCTTCTGCCATTAGGGCACGAGATTGAATGTGGTCGCAAATTTTCTTGAGCGATTGTCCCAATTTCAAAGCTAGGCTGGGTGTTTCATAGGAGAGGCTTTCGTCATTAAACCCAGCAACTTTCTTCACAGCTTGAATAACTGTCAGGAAGTTTGAGGGCTTTATGGCTTCTTCCATGCTGTTGATAGAGAAGTCAGCACGCAGACAAATCAGCAGTCGTCCCACTTCCCGGAGCTTTTGACGAATGTATTCATGCTTTGTTGAGTCTTGTCCATGTTTGCTGTACAAGGACTGGGCCAACTGAACAATGGATAGGTCATTTCGCACAGCCAGGCCAATATCATCCGTGTTCATTCGAGTCAGAATCTTCCAAATTCCACTTGAGAAGTGTTGGCTGAATACAGTCTGTTGGGCTGTAGCCAAACACAGAACTCTGGCTCGTCCTTCTTGTTTATCCAAATTCTCACTTTCTGGCCTAAAAGGACATCTTCGGACATGTCTCCACAGTTCTTTGCGTACAAATAATCCCTGACAGTGCATACAGTGCAAGAATTTTTGAGTCACAGCCGGAGCTTTAGGCCTCCTTTTTACTTTTAATTGTCCTTTTTCACCTCTGAGGATCCCAGTGTTATGTTGAAAATTGCCCCGGTTTCGCATTTTAAGAAATAGCGCTTTGCGTTCCTGTGAGTGTTCAGGGAGATAAAATGCATATGAAACTTCAGGGTGAGACATGTGTACTTTCAGGTGGCGAGTCAGTCTACTTTGTGGTTTACCACATACAAAACAGTAGTTTCTGTTGCTCAACTCAAGAGGTGGAGTTTGTTTATCTGTATTTGTCACATGCCTATTTGATGAGTCTTCATTAGAAACCTCTGAATCTGGTGTTTCACTGGGAGAGACTTCTACGGGCTTGGCAGGAGGGGGCAAACATTTTGTCATGCTGGCTTCGTTTGTTACATATGTGTCTAATCTGTTGGATGAACTACTACTGGGCAATGATGGTATTCTTTCCAAAATCATGCTTGAATCTGAATCAGATTCTGAATCTGGGACATATTCACTTTGGCTGTTCTCATCGGAGTCTAATATTCTATCCCCATCGTTCTTCCGTCTGTAGCAGGATAGATGCCAGACTCTTGAACAAACTGTAACAGAGTTTGAAAATGTTAGGCCAATATACAGTCAGAGTTGCAACACAATTTTACAATCAATTATATAGTTACACCATGAGGACCATAGTCAGAAACAAGGGTGCTGTGGATATTTGGTTACAAGGCTGTTTGGTTTCTGACTATAATGGCTCACTGTGGACATTTTGGAAAAAGCAATGCGTTCAATTTACTTTACCTTTGCATTTGTATCCAGTCCATGTCAAAGAAGATATAGGTCCCAAGCATATAACACACTTGTCAAAGGCAGACAGTATTATTGTCTCAAGAAGATGTTCACAACATTCCTGAGGACAAAAGAAAAAATCTCTGTAGAGCATGTTGGCAGAACATTTCAAAACCATATGGGATTGCACACTAAAAAAAAAAGTACAACAAAGATGCATAGATCAAATGTGGCTGCAATTACAAAGTATTACCCAAGTTTTTGTGTGCACCAAAATACTGCTGTTGACATGATAAATTGTAAAACAGGACAATTAACGGCTCTCATACCGCCTCAACACCGCGCCCTTACCACCCATCCATTCATTTTCAAGCGCTTCATTCTACAGTACGGTTGGGTTGTGAGGGTACCAGCTTGAGCAGGGAAGCCCAGATTTTCCTCTCCCTGGTCATTTCGTCAAGCTCCCCTGGGAGGATCCCTAGGCGTTCTCAGGCCAGCCCAAACACATAATCTCTCTGACATGTCCTGGGTCATCCCAGGCCCTTTTCCCATGCACGGAACACTTTACCAGGGAGGCGTCCACCTCAACTAGCTACTCTCAATGCCGAGGAGCAACGGCTTGACACTGAGACCCTCCAGTATGACAATGCTTCTCACCCTATCTCTTAGGGTAAGATCATCATGTGAAGGAAACTCAATTCAGTCACTTGTGTCCGGGATCTCATTCTTTCACCCATGACACATAGATGAGGGCAGGAATGTAGATCGACTGGTTAATGGAGAGCTTGGTCCTTTCCCTCCTACCAACACTTTCAAAAATTATCCCAAGATACTTAAACTCCGACACTTGGGGCAGGACGTTATCTACTCCCGACTGGGAAAGTGTACTCCACCTTTTTTCCAACAAAGACCATGATTCTGATCATCATCGACCCAAGACTTCACACTCGTCCCTCTCTGGGCCGTCACTTTATCGTGGTGGAGGGGTTTGCACGCCCCAATGATCCGAGGAGCTAAGTTGTCTGGGGCTTAATGCCCCTAGAAAGGTCACCCAGGGCAAACAAGTCCTAAGTAAGGAACCAGACTAAGCATGAACCATTTTCCTCTAATGATGGATAAAATACATGGAGTCGAGGTGCCCACATTCAGACGCCGGTCACTGTGGCCCCCCTCCGAAGCAAAGCCTGAAGGTGGGGCTAGCTGGCGAGTACCTGGTAGCCAAGCCCACACCCATGGGGCTCAGCCGGGTTCAGCCCATGGGGCTCAGCCAGGTTCAGCCCATGGGGCTCAGCACCTGTGGGATGGGCCGTAGGTCGGGTGGAGTGTGAGCTGGGCGGCGGCCAAAGACAAGAAACTTGGCGCTCCAACTCCAGCTGCAGAAGCTAGCTCTTGGGACATGGAATGTCACCTCTATGGCAGTGGGGATGGGGTGCTGCTGACCTCAACTTGGGACACCGTGAACCAGTGGACAGAATACTCTGAAGACATCATAAAACCCATCGACACGCCTTCTTCTGAGTAAGCAGAGTCCGGAAGCTCTGAGGCGGGCTTCTGGGGCTGAAGTCACCATCGTGGTCAAAAAAACTCCTTGGTGGCAAGGCCTTGGGGGTGGATGAGATCCGCCCGGCATTTCTAAAGGCTCTGGATGTAGTAGAGCTGTCCTGGCAGACACGCTTCTGCAACATCGCATAGTCATCCGGGACAACACCTCTGGATTAGTAGATTGGGGTGGTGGTTCCGCTTTTTAATAAGGGGGACTGGAGGGTGTGTTCCACCTATAGAGGAATCACACTCCTCAGCCTCCTCGGTAAATTCTATTCAGGGGTCGAATCTCGATTTCAGGAGGAGCAGGGTGGTTTTTGTCCTGGCCGTGGAAAAGTGGACCAAATCTACACCCTCGGCAGGATCCTCAATAGTACAAGTAATTTCGCTCATCCAGTCTACAAGTGTGTTGTAGACTTGCAGAAGGTGTTGAATCGTGTCCCTTGGGAAATTCTGTGGGAGTCGCTTTGGAAGTACGGTGTACCCAAAGCCTTGATACTGCCAATTTTGTCCCTTTAACACCACATTTCTGGCAGTTAGTTGAATCCGTTTCCAGTGGTGGTTGGACTCCGCCAAGGCTGCCCATTTTCACCATTTCTTTTCATTACCTTTATTCACAGAATCTGTAGGCGCAGCCAAAGCATTGAGGAGGGGTCTGGTTTCAGAGTTTCATTTCTGCTATTTGCGGATGATGTGGTGTTGTTGGCTTTTTCAGACCGTGACCTCCAAATCTCATTGGAGCAGTTCGCAGCTGAGTGTGAAGCAGAAGGATGAAGATCAGCATCTCCAAATTAGAGATCATGGTCCTCAGTCGGAAAAGGGTGGTGTGCCCTCTCGGGGTCAGAGATGAGGTCCTGCCCCAAGTGGAGGAGTTCAAGTATCTTGGGGTCTTCATGAGTGAGGGTAAAATGGAATGGAAGATCGACAGGCGGATCGATTCAACATCTGCTGTGTTCCAAACCCTGGTAAAGAGAGAGCTGAACCAAAAAGGCAAAGCAATCTACGTTCCTGCCCTCACAAGCTGTCTTTTATGACCAAAAGAACGAGATCTCAGAGACACGCAGCCGAAATGAGATTCCTCTGCAAGCTGTCTGGGCTCTCCCCTAGAGCCAGGGTGAGTAGCTCGGTCATCCGGGAAGGACCCAGTGTCGAGCTGCTGCTCCTCTCCGTTGAGAGGAGCCAGTAGAGGTGTAGTAGTTCGGGCATCTTGTTATCATGCCTCCCAGACATCTCCCTGGTGAGGTGTTACGGACATGTCCAACCAGGAGGAGACCCCAGGGACGACCCAGGACACGCTGGAGGGACTATGCCTCTTTCTTGGTGCGGGAACACATGGGGATTCCCCTAAAGGAGCTGGACGAAATGGCCGGAGAGAGGGAAGTCCGGGCTTCAATGCTGAGGGTGCAGCCCCCGCAATCTGAACCACGATAAGCTGAAGATGATGGATGGATAGGTTTCATATTCAAATCGCTCTGTAAGTTGGAGGTCCTTGCCTGAAGACGCCAACAACACCACATCATCACTAGTAGCAGAGAACAGAGAAGCAATACTGAGACCCCCATTACTTCTGATGCAACGATAAATTCTGTCCATAAAGGTAATGAACGGACTCCGTGACAAAGGGCAGCCTTGGCAGTGTCCACCTCTCACTGGAAACGAATTCAACTTCCCGTCGGAAATACAGACTAAACTCTGACATGGATGGTACAGGGCCCGAACAGTCCGTATCAGAGGGCTAGGTACCCCCCCTCCTGAAACAGCCCCCACAGAATTCAATGAGAGACACTGTCTAAGGCCTTCACTCCTTCTCAAAGTCCAAAAAGCACACACAGACTGGTTGGGCGAACTCCCATAAATGCTTGAGGATCCTGCGAAGGGTGTAGTGCTGGTCCATTGTGCCTCGGCCGGGACAAAAACCACACTGCTCTTCCTGAATCTGAGGTTCGACTTCCTGACGCACCCTTCTTTCCAGCACCCCCAATATATCTTATAGAGAAGGCTTAAGAGTGTGATCTCTCTATAATTGGAACACACCCTCTGGTCCCGCTTCTTAAAAAGGGGAATCATCGCACCGGTCAACCGATCTAGAAGCGCTGTCCCCGATGTCCGAGTGATGTTGCAGAGGCGTGTCGACCAGGACAGCACCACAACATCCAGAGCCTTTAAGAACTCCAGGCAGTTCTCATCCACCCCTGGGGGCCTTCCACCAAGGACTTTTTTTTTTGACCACCTTGGCACTTCAGCCACAGAGATGGGAGAGCCCAAGTGCTTCCAGACTCTGCTTCCTCTGAGGAAGACATGTCGGAGGAATTGAGGAGGTCTTCGAAGTATTCTGCCCACAGGTCAGCAGCGCGCTATATCCTTTGTAAATAATATTTATGGTGCACTGCTTACCCCTCCTGAGACGCCAGATAGTGGACCAGAATTTTCTCAAAGTAATCAGGATCTCATTTTCCATGGCCTCACCGAACTTCTCTCATACCCCGGTTTTTGCCTCGTCAAATACCCAAGCTGCACTCCGCTTGGCCAGTCAGTATTTGTCAGCTGCCTCTGGATTCCTACAAGCCAAAAAGACCCAATAGAACTCCTTCTTCAGCTTGAAGGCATTCCTTACCCTTGTCAACCAAAGGTTACAGGGATTTACATCACGACAGGCGCCTACTACCTTACGAAACTTCAATCAGGCGCCTCGATAATGGAGACGCGGAACATGGTCCCCCTCCCCCGAAACGTGGGACAAATTCTTCCAGAGTTGGGAGTTGAAACGCCTTCTGAGGTGGGACTCTACCAGATATTCCCAGCAGACCTGCACAATATGTTTGGGTCTGTCAGGTCTGACCGGCATCTCCCCCGTTTACCACCGGGTATGTCAGACCGGGACGAGCCCCCGGGGATTACCCAGGGCACGCTGGAGAGAATATGTTTCTCGGCTGGCCTAGGAATGCCTGGAGATAGCCATGGAGGAGCTGGACGATGTGGAAGTCTAGGCTTCCCTGCTGAGGATGCGGCCCCTGGTACCAGACCCCAGATAAGCGGAAGATAATGGACGGACAGATGGATGAATTCAATTTACCAACTGAATTTACCTGTTCAATGCCTTCAAACTCTGAGCTTAGGGATGGCAGCGCTACATCAGGCTGCTGTAAAGAGAAATGAAGAAAAAATTAACCTCAGATGACCAAACCGTTGTAGGCACAACACATTACATCACAGTGGGGATTCTTAGTGATACAGGATCAAGAATCATTGCGTTTTACTTGGTCATTTCACAAACAATCGTCTAACAACTACTGATAGAGTGTCCGTTTCTTCTGATCCATGTATAGTGTTAGGTTGAATTCGTATTCCTGTTTGTACTGTCATTTAATACATTTATAAAGCAACTGAAAGTAAGAGCATACTGCTGACAGGAGAAAAAGGGACAGTCTGTTTATATACAAGTAGTATTACTTCCCCACAATACTATCCTAAAGAGCATATATATTTTTAAATGATTACATTGATAGTAACATTTGAATTCCTGCACACAATTGTATTTGACAATGCCATATTAATGATTCATTATCAAGCCTACAAAATGTCATTACTCCACCATTATCAAATTACATAAATGAAACATTATTTATGTAATTAATATTCCCTCAGTTCCCTCCTTAGCGTAATATTGTCTCAGTTGTTTTCAATTGGAAATGACCCAATAGTTTTCTTGACACTGCGCATTTAACATAAGAAAATCTGCTGCACTATTGAAAATGTGTAGCAGGTTAGGGTTTTGAAAATCTCAAAGACAACCACACATGACATGATGTGCTGGTATACGATGTGAAACTAATGTAAACTACTATGGCTAGCCTACTTTGCGGTAGGTTAGCCATAGCAATAATTATATTAATTAGTAAGTAAGGAATCTGTTGAAACCTTCCCATTTATTCATGGTGAATTTGAATGTTTTGAGAAATTTGGCTACATTTGCAAGCAAATTAGTGTTCTAAGAATAATGTTCTCATATACACTTTTATAGTGATTTATTGGCATACGGCCAAAAGAGCATTTTAATTTTGCTTAGAATTAAAAACTCACCGAATCATTAATTCTCTTAACCAGATTCAAAATCATTTGCTTCCCTCCCTCAAGCAGTTTTTTATTGGCCTTATCAAATGCTTCCTCACGCTGAGCATGATGCTTCCGTAGGTTTTGAAGTCGGCGACTTGCTCTTAACTGTCAAAACACATGACACAAATCGGTCGTGTCGAAGAACAATCGTACGATTTTATTGTACGAAAAGGGGCAGTATGTTTTAGCAGGGATTAACGTGTGTATAAGAGCAATGTAGAAGACTTAATAAACTAACACAGTTTGATAGCGTGAACTTATTGAAGACTGTCAGATAGGTGATAATATGTGACTGCGAGACTTGTAGATAAAGCCAGGTGAAATGTCACTTTAAACCATAATCCTGCAAGCACACACACATAGACATGGAGGTGAGTTTGACTCCTAAACCTCCAAACTGAATAGTTTCGGTGGGAATGTCTGCATATGCCTGTGTCAGTGTAAACCATATACGAAGATGAACACACACACACACACAGCCGTTGGTGTGACTTAAAAATGTAATAATGACTGTATAATACACTACAAATCCAGTGGATCTGGCTCAAGTCTATTAATATTAATAAGCCTCTAAATAGTTTTAGTACTGGTGACTTGACACAGAACTTAGAAAATACTGTAGTTGTTGAACTCAACCGGAAGTTGGATTCTTAATGATGCTTATTGGCGCTGAGATGATTTACCTTTTCAGAATTGGTCAGTGGCTGCAGTACTGGACCAAGTTCAGTCTTGCTCGAGGTCATTAAGTCCCTTCTCTCCATCGTACACTGAAATACAGGGTCAAAACACACAGATATGCACAGGAACAATCAAACTCCATGGAATTGTTTAATTACAAATTGAATAAAGTTGCAAGAATATGCCTGAAAGGTAAACTTTTGACAGTTTTTCACTCCCAGTGATGCTGTTAAATTTATATTCAACAAAATGTGTGTACCGGTTCAAAGTCTTCAACATTTGAGGGCTGGGGAGACATCTCCACATCAGGATGCTGTAAATAGACAGGAAAGAAAATTCAAACTTTGATGCTCATACCTTCAGAGGCACAACGCATTACATCACAGGGAGGTGATTTTGAGTGATACAGGATCAAGAATCATTGAGTTTTACCTGGTCATTTCACAAACAATAATGCACCAAGTACTGATAGAGTGTCAGTTTGTTCTGATCTATGGAGACTGTTAAATTGAATTTGTATTCTGTTCATTCTGTCATTTAATGCAATTCTAAAGCAATTGAAAGTAAGCGCATACTGATGACATTGTAGGAAATGAGACAGTATGTTTTAGCAGGGATTAACGTGTGTATAAGAGTAATGTAGAAGACTTAATAAACTAACACAGTTTGATAGCGTGAACTTATTGAAGACTATCAGATAGGAGATAATATGTGACTGTGAGACTTGTAGATAAAGTGAGGTGAAATGTCACTTTAAACCATAATCCTACAAGCACACACACGGAGATGAGTTTGACTCCTAAATCTCTAGACTGAATAGTTTGGGTGGGAATGTCAGCATATGCCTGTGTCAGTGTAAGCCATATTCTAAGATGAACATACACACACGGACGTTGGTGAGACTTAAAAATGTAATAATGACTGCATAATACACTATAAATCCAGTGGATCTGGCTCGAGTCTATTAATATTAATAAGCCTCTAAATAGTTTTAGTACTGGTGACTTGACACAGAATGTAGAAAATACTGAAGTTGTTGAACTAACCGGGAAGTTGGATTCTTAATGATGCTTATTGGGGCTGAGATGATTTACCTTTTCAGAATTGGTCTGTGGCTGTAGTACTGCATGAGGTTCAGTCTTGCTCAAGGTCATAAAGTCCCTTCTCTCCATCGCACACTGAAATACAGGAAGATACAGGGTCAAAACACACAGGAATGCACAAGAACAATCAGATTCCAGGGAATTGTTTGATTACAAATTGAATAAAGTTGCAAGAATATGCCTGAAAGGTACACTTTTGGCAGTTCTTCACTCCCAGCGACGCCGTTAATTTTATATTAACAAAATGGATGTACCGGTTCAAAGTCTTCAACATTTGAGGGCTGGGGAGACATCTCCACATCAGGATGCTGTAAATAGAAAGGAAAGAAAACTCAAACTTCGATGACCATACCTTCAGAGGCACAATGCATTACATCACAGGGGTGATTTTGACTGATACAGGATCAAGAATCATTGAGTTTTACTTGGTCATTTCACAAACAATAGTGCAACAAGTACTGATAGTGTCAGTTTATTCTGATCCACGGAGACTGTTAAATTGAATTTAAATTCTGTTCATTCTGTCATGTAATGCAATTCTAAAGCAAATGAAACTAAGCGCATACTGATGCCATTGTAGAAAAAGGGACAGTATGTTTTAGCAGGGATTAACACGTGTATATGAGAGCAATGTAGAAGTTAATAAACAAACACAGTTTGATAGCGTGAACTTATTGAAGACTATCAGAAAGGTGATAAAATGTGACTGTGAGACTTGTAGATAAAGCGAGGTGAAACGTCACTTTAAACCATAATCCTACAAGCACACACACACACACACGGAGGTGAGTTTGACTCCTAAACCTCTACACTGAATAGTTTTGGTGGGAATGTCAGCATATGCCTGTGTCAGTGTAAGCCATATTCTAAGATGAACACACACACACGGACGTTGATGAGACTTAATAATGTAATAATGACTGCATAATACACTATAAATCCAGTGGATCTGGCTCAAGTCTATTAATATTAATAAGCCTCTAAATAGTTTTAGTACTGGTGACTTGACACAGAACCTAGAAAATACTGAAGTTGTTGAACTAACCGGGAAGTTGGATTCTTAATGATGCTTATTGGGGCTGAGATGATTTACCTTTTCAGAATTGGTCTGTGGCTGTAGTACTGCATGAGGTTCAGTCTTGCTCAAGGTCATAAAGTCCCTTCTCTCCATCGCACACTGAAATACAGGAAGATACAGGGTCAAAACACACAGGAATGCACAAGAACAATCAGATTCCAGGGAATTGTTTGATTACAAATTGAATAAAGTTGCAAGAATATGCCTGAAAGGTAAACTTTTGACAGTTTTTCACTCCCAGTGATGCCGCTAAATTTATATTCAACAAAATGGATGTACCGGTTCAAAGTCTTCAACATTTGAGGGCTGGAGAGACATTTCCACATCAGGATGCTGTAAATAGAAAGGAAAGAAAACTCAAACTTCGATGACCCTACCTTCAGAGGCACATCGTATGACATCACAGGGGTGATTTTGAGTGATACAAGATCAAGAATCATTGAGTTTTACTTAGTCATTTCACAAACAGTAGTGCACAGAGTACTGATAGAGTGTCAGTTTATCCTGATCTCCGGAGACTGTTAAATTGAATTTGTATTCTGTTCATTCTGTCATTTAATGCAATTCTTAAGCAATTGAAAGTAAGCGCATACTGATGACATTGTACGAAAAGGGACAGTATGTTTTAGCGGGGAGTAATGTGTGTATAAGGGCAATGTAGAAGTTAATAAACAAACACAGTTTGATAGCATGAACTTATTGAAGACTATCTGATAGGTGATAATATGTGACTGTGAGACTTGTAGATAAAGTGAGGTGAAATGTCACTTTAAACCATATGCCTACAAGCTCACACACATACATACGGAGGTGAGTTTGACTCCTAAACCTCCATACTGAATTGTTTCGGTGGGAATGTCTGCATATGCCTGTGTCAGTGTAAGCCATATACGAAGATGAACACACACACACACAGCCGTTGGTGTGACTTAAAAATGTAATAATGACTGTATAATACACTACAAATCCAGTGGATCTGGCTCAAGTCTATTAATATTAATAAGCCTCTAAATAGTTTTAGTACTGGTGACTTGACACAGAACTTAGAATATACTGTAGTTGTTGAACTCAACCGGAAGTTGGATTCTTAATGATGCTTATTGGCGCTGAGATGATTTACCTTTTCAGAATTGGTCAGTGGCTGCAGTACTGGACCAGGTTCAGTCTTGCTCAAAGTCATTATGTTGCTTCTCTCCATCACACACTGAAATACACGAAAATACAGGGTCAAAACACACAGATATGCACAGGAACACACAGGAACAGTCAGACTCCAGGGAATTGTTTGATTACAAATTGAATAAAGTTGCAGGGATATGCCTGAAAGGTAAACCTTTGCCAGTTTTTCACTCCAGTGATGGTGTTAAATTTATATTATGTTATTATTATGTTTATATTTTGATGTTATATATCATATGTATACAGATGTACCTGTTCAAAGTCTTCAAGGTTTGAGGGCTGGAGAGACATCTCCATATCAGGATACTGTAAACAGAAAGGAAAGAAAACTTAAACTTCGATGACCATAGATCGTGTTAGGCTGAATTTTTATGACTGTTTGTTATGTCATTTAATACAATTCTAAAGCAATTGAAAGTAAGTGCATACTGATGACAAAGGAGAAAAAGGGACAGTCATTTTTGGCGGGGATTAACATGTGTATACGAGAGCAATGTGAGTTGTTAATAAACAAAGTTCGATAAAGTGAAGTTATTGAAGACTAACAGATAGGTGATTATATGTGACTGTGAGACTTGTAGATAGAGCGAGGTGAAATGTCAATTTAAATCATATGCCTACAGTATGTGAACACACACATACACATGTAGTTTTACTCCTCAACCTCTACACTAAATAAATTTGGTGCGAATGGCAGCATATGCCAGTGTCAGTGTAAGCCATATTCTAAACTGGAAACACACACACACACACACACATACATATACATATATACATATACATACATATATATACATACATATATATATATATATATATATATATATATATATATATATATATATATATATATATATATATATATGGACGTTGGTGTGACTTAAGAATGCAATAATGACTAAAAAAAACACTGTAAATCGCACTCTTGTCTATTAATATTAATAAGCCTCGAAATAGTTTTAGTACTGGTGATTTGACAAAGAACATGGAAAATACTGTAGTTGCTGAACTCCATCGGAAGTTGGATTCTAGATGATACTTAGTGGTGCTAAGGTGATTTACCTTTTCACAACTGGTTAGAGGCTGTTGTATTGAACCAGGTTTAGTCTGGCTCAAGGTCATTAGGTCCCTTTTCTCCATCACACACTGACATACAGAAAAATAAAGGGTCAAAACACACACATACTTAGTGGACTTCTTAATTTCTACTGTTATTTTCGGATGCATGCTAACCTTATACTGTGAACCTTTTCAAGCCAAAAAGTGTATTAGCTGTGAAAAGAATGCATAATTTACCTCCTGAAATGATTTCAGGGCATTTAAGGGGGCTGCAGTTGTATTTTCCCCTGTCATGAATTTGTTTTGGGACTTTTTACATAGGCCAGATTCCTGAGATTGAAACGGCATACAGTCAGCACTGTTTTTTCTGATTGCTTTTTTTTTTCTATTAACAATAACCAATCTCATCACATGCTGTTATGATCACCTTGTCTCTCCATGGCCATTCAGAGTCTCCGTAATCATATGTGATCTCCTCTCCTGGGTAAATGTCCTGTGTTGCAAACAAACACAAGTGGGGCTTTCCTTGCACATTTAAAGACTTCATTTTGGCATTTGGGTTGATGTGGTCATCATTGACCAGTCTTCCCAGCGATCCATCCTCTTTTGCTGCATCAACACTTGAAAAAGAACACACATTATTAAAGTATATGCTTGAAAGTGTAGACTATCATGATTTACGATCCTATTAAATAAATTAAAAAAAAATCTGGTTAAACATGGACTTGATAAACACCACCAAGCTCTTCCATTGAAGCGAAACTCAAACATGAAGGCTTTCATGTTGTTATGGTACACCCTCTGTCTTCTCTCACATTCTTGTATGTTGATAAGTTCACCACGATATTCTAGCAAGAAGTCTCCTTTTTCAAAAGAAGCGCAAGCAAAGACTCCTCGCCCTAGAATTGAAAAAACAACATTAATGATGTAAGGTGAAAGAATCAATTGTCAAATGTCATTGTGAGATTTAGCTTACCTTTGAATGCATTGATGTATTTCACATCCATTCCAAGCTTGTCTTTTCCAGAATCAATGTAAAGTCTTGCTTCATTTTTTGGATCCAGACACCTTCGCCTTGGCATTTTTTTTTTCTGATTTTGAATCAAGAGCTCCTTCATTCAAATAAAGCCAACGAAAAAAAAGGGTTTTAAAGGCACTACACAAAAGGCACTCATTATTCAATGAATTCATCAGTACGTGACAAAATTAAGAGTGAATCTGTCACAATGCAGAATCCCATCAATGTGCAGTATGCATGTCCGCCATTTCTTCCAAATAAGATACAATTATTATGGTAGAGCAACTGTCTGATCCAGGCAGAATGTACCATAACTCCCCAAGTAAAATATGGACTTTTTCTTAGAATTTTTACGCTCAGATGTGCATTTATATATCAACCGTATTCTTGCTTACATATATCACCGTAACGGGACAAGGATGAGGAAGTCCGTTAGCTCTTGCAGCTAACTAGCTGCAAATAGTTTGTGTAAACAAACGCGGAAAAGTATTCCGTTAATTACCTGGTCCATTCAATTAAATGTACAGGTCTAGGATCGAACGAACGAGGCCAAGCAAGCAAAAACATTTAACACATATAAACCTAGAGATCCACCTGTTACAGCCCCCTTTGCATATAAACTAATGCACAAAACGTCCCGTGTTATCAATCATAAAAACGTCTTTAAAAAAAAAAGGCTTAACAGGCCCTCTCATGAAAAAATAACCTCGTGAAACCTAATCTGACCGTACTCACGTATAACTAGAAGTATTTACAGTGATTATTTATTGAATACTTACCTAAAAGGCCAGTCCAATGTCCCTTTCGCGGCAAATTGAAGTCTTTCCCGGGAAATTTGGTGCTAGGCCACGCCAACTTCTACGTCACGTCTCCGCCTCCAGCGTGTGTGTTTTTTGTGTGTGTGTATGAAAGTGCAATAATAAAAAACGACCAGCAGGGTGTCATACACACACACAGAAGTCATGCAAGGTGTAATACATTGACAGCTCCAAAAATCATATTTATAAGTTATTTAGAAAATAAATACAGCATAATTATTGTCCCAGCTGAGTAGTAGGCTCACATTTTCCTCTTTTTTTTCAAAAAAACGTTCTTTTATGCCCTAAAAAATTAAAATATAAGTCTTGAATTAGACTGACACTTGGTTTGTCAATTTATTCACAAGTGTCCACTTTTCCCAGGTGAAAAGTCTGGTATTTTGGCGGTCTATACCATATATACAAACGCACACACACACACGCGCGCGCGCAAACACACCCACAGACATTTTCTTCTTGTCCAACATAGACCTACGTACAAAAAAGGGTGGCCTTACTGGTACTTTAAAGCCTGAGGGGAGAAAAAAAGTGTGTCGTCCGCATCCATCCACAATAACGACCTATTTAACAAGTAATTGTACAACGACTCAACTCAATGTAATTTAAAGTATTAACTTTGTGCCAAAATATTGCCCCTTTCACACCAGGGGGGGTTGGTTCAGTCTGCTTGCTTCTTTTAATAACCTGCCGTTTGCTGCAACAAGCACTCGCTGCTAACAGCCAATTGATTTTACCCCTCTAGCTCGTCCCACTATAGTAATTATTGTAAGAAAGAGACCGGCCGATATAAAAATTTGGCCCTTACCCCCTTGTAAAATCACAAAGAAACCGTTACGAACTACAATCTGTTAAAGCTGAGTTCAATTTCACAGGCCAGACCCAAAACCTATGGACACAACCTTTAATGAATTCGAAAATCACCTTGAAGTGAAGTAGGCAACAAAATCCTATGAAGAAATCGATCATGCCATCATCCAAAGAAAGTCCAGAAGAAAAAATAGGAAAAAAAGCAATTGAAATATATCAGTCTGGAGAAGATTACAAAGCCATTTCCAAAGATGCAATTATCCACAATTGAAGAAAACTGGGAAAAGAGCAAACCTTCTCTGGAGTGATCAACCAATAGAGATTATTCCAAGGGTATGACAAAGAACAATCCGGAAGGTCACAAAAGAAGCTTGGAAAACATTTAAAGGACTGCGGCCCGCATTGACTACAGTTAAGGAAAGTGATCACAACTCCAGTATAAGACAGACACTGTCCAAAAATGGCATCCATGAAAAATGACAAAAAACACTGCTGTCACAAAAACACACATTCACTCACATTTCACAAACAGGAAATTGATGATTCTCAAGGCTCTTGAAGAAACATACTCGGGACTGATGACTAAAAACAAAACTTTTTGGAAGGTGTTCAGCCAGGGCACATCATTTGATAAAAAGAACATGATGCCAACAGTAAAGCATGGTGGTGGCGGTTTGATTGTCCGGGGCTGCTTTGCTTCTTCAAGACCAGGACAACTTAGGTCATAAAGCAGACCAACAATCAGAAACAAACCAGCAGATCAACCGCAGAATGGCTCAAAAAGAACAAAATGAAGGTTTTTGAGTGACTTGAGTCAAAGTCCAGATTTAAACTTAACTGAGATGCTGTGGAGCAATCTTAAAATTAGGAAATCCTACTAGAAAACCCTTCAGTGTGGCAGTTAAAACATTTCTGCAAGGAGGAATGGTCCATAGTTCTTTCATAGCAGTGCGAAAGATTTATCACAACGTTTGATTTCAGTTACAGCTGCCAAAGGTGGAACAACTTGCTATTAGGTTCAGAGAGGGTTGTCTCAGCGTGATAGTCGTATTGCTTTGATGAAAAAAAAAAAAACAACCTTTCAGTGATATACAAAAAGTGATAACAACCCCCCCCTTTATTATTGCTCTCTCCGTCCTTTCAAGATGCTTATTATTTGATAACAGATCCACCAATCAACATCCACCATTTATGTCGGCCGGATATATTTTTCTTTGTTGTGGGGAAATGTGCTGTGGATAGAATGTCTGTCACCCTTCTACTGTTGGGATACTGTCTTACCGATAAGCTGTTTGACAATTTAAAGTTGTTTTAAATAGTCAAGGTTTCAATAGCCTCCAAAGCTGTTTGTTACCATTAATGGGGTCTTGTTTTCTTCTCGAAGGAACTTAAAAGAAATGCACAATAGTGGCTACTTACAGTCGACTTTTCAGTTGGTTGGGTGCCAGTTTTTACTTTCCTAACTTGGGTGGGGGAAAAGGGAGGTTAGATTAAAAGTTGCATTGCCCCCTCAAGAGATTGTGATGTATCTACCTAATCGCCCTCCCAAAAGAACATAGAGCTGTAACTTTATTACAGTCATAGAATAATTGCTTTTTAGTCGTTACAGTAAGTGGCCAAATACTGCATTGTAATACCTGGTAATATGGCCCAAAAACAAAAACCTGTTTCTTAGTCCTGGCGGAAAATTATAATTTTAATCGACCTAGCCAACATTTTTTGAAAATATACTACGGTATATTAAATAATAAATCCTAAGCAAACCATCCATCCGGCATTCTGCCAATTGTGCAAAACTTGCTTTCCCAACTCTGCTTATTTTCAAATAGTTGATTTTTTAAAATGAAAATAATATGAATAATTCATTTCTTGCCCAGTACTTCTTGACAGAGTATTTGCACTGAAACACATTGCAATTGTTATGGAATTTATAGGCTTTTTGGTAAGATTTGTAAAATAGTCTGGGGAAAAAGTCCTTTTGGGTTTCCTTGATTTGAAGCTTCAAATGTAACAGAACAGATAAGTGGTCTGCCAAAGAGTGTGTGTGGACAAGTAAAAGTGAAGATTCTTATTCACTCACACGAGAGCCTACAAGATGAAAACCAACCCCAGAGTAGAAGTAATTCAAATGAGTCGGGAGGCAAAAACCATAAAGTACAATGAACTCTTATCTGTCAAGATCACCATTCTAGCTGCACAGAGTTCTTATGTTAGGCGAAAGGCCCTTTGTTAAAATCAAAGCCAGGTGGTCAGTGGACAACAAAATATTATACTAAAACAGGCTAAGCACTAATTTCCTACCACACATTGTTCAGAGAGGTGTAAATAATAAAATATTATACTAATATAGGCTAAACACTAATTTTCTACCACACATTGTTCAGAGAGGTGTAAATAATGTTGTGAGCAAAATCTGTAAAAGACAACCTCACCTTTTTCACCTGGGCCTCTTTGATTTTCTCCAGGGCAACTCTGATGTTGTCTGCCTTCAGTTTGGCAGCCTGCTCCTCCTGCAAGCACGCAAAAAAAGATCCACACACAGCTCAGTAGGGTCAACAGATGACTTTGCCGCCCACCAAAATGGCTCCAATTATCTCAACTTTACCTGACTCCTCCAGCAGGAATTCATTGCTTTTCTCAGTGTTCTCTCACCGATTCTGTCTGCGTTAACATCCAATCATGCCGGAAAACTGAAGAATACGCCTCTGGAATGTTGTGCTCCAGTTTTTTCCCCAATACATTTCAGAGTTGTGTCAAGTCACTTTAGCGTCGTCGGGCCCAACGAGAGGCACAAGTCACAAAGCGCTCGGCGAGATCAAAACAATCGAGCGCTGTCATAGCAACCACATCCTCAATATCATAAAGACAAAATAGAGATTATGGGAGACCGAGTCCCGGTCGAGGGCTCCCATGTACAGAGCGCATGCAGTTACCGGCTGACGATGTACGTGCGGGGGAGGGCATTTCGATAACACGACGCTCTCCTTTACGATTTAACGTCACCTTTATGCAAACAAGTTGCAAAATAACCGCTCAACTCACGCAGGCGCTCGGTATAAAAGAAGAGATGACAACACTTGCAAGCCGAAAACAAGTGGTTGTATGCTAGATCAAAACTAACTGCGCCCCCCAAACGCAAACGCGTGAAAGGATGGACGCGACTCAGACGAAAAGCCGGAAAAAAGAAAAAGCAGCAGCTATCGTATCCCCACACGTCTCGAATTGGGACTGTACGTCATGGAGGTATGGGGAGGGAGTGAGAGCTGATGCCGCTCGGTGGGAGGAGCGGCAGCGCTCACGCTACCATTCTCTGCCGCGATGTTTTTCTCTCATGCCCGCAATTACCTCGGAGTAGATTTCTTCTTGATAGGGATTTGCGTCTAGTTAAGTATAATTCACGTGGAACTACCATCCAACAGGGCTTTGTCAAGCTTTTTACATATTAGTACCACATTCAGCAATTTGTCAATTTGTTCAATTAAAAAAAAAAAAGACAAAAGTAGACAAATGAACTTTAACCCTGTGTTTACAGAGAAAAAAAGAACCTGAATATACATTTTAAATTCTTTAGATCGGAGAAATTAAAATTAAAGTGGAGATTATCAGTCGTTTCTGATCAATAAAAATAGACAAAAAACGGCCAAGTTATTTTCATATGAGGCCACGTGGACAAAATGCTTCACTTTAGTACTGCCAGTAATTACAATTCTGTTATAATAATGAGTAGACTATTTTTCTAACATAACAGAGAACAATTTACATTAGATTTCTTAGATCCCCAAATAACAAGGAGAGAGGGATCGATTTTAAATAAAAACCATACAACACTGTTTTCTGAAAACAATGACTGGCAATATGTGACAGGCCTACTAAAATAACTGAATAATTCTAATGTAGATTAGATTATGCACTTTTTAGAAATGTTAAAAGTGGCCGTTGAGTAATAGCATTTTAGGCTATATTTGCTCACAAGTATTACATGTTATCTGAGTGTTATTTTTATTTTTTGGCAAAAGTACATTATTCTGATTGTAGCAGGCCTACTATTATAACAGAAGTCATATGATACCAACAAAAAGGATAAGCAGTTCTTTATTACGGATATCATTGCAGCTGGCCACACACATTTTATTTCACTCTCTGGATATGCACTTGACCTATATTAGCCATTCACTTAAATTAAATTCACTTTACTTTGAAGTCACAATGTCCAATGTTCCTCTTGAGCCAAAATAGACAAGAGAACACAGCAGCTGAGTAATTCCATTTGCATAGAGGGAGCGCAAGTAGGCCAGCAGTCGTACGTGTGTGAGTGATGGGGCCAGAGAGTGTGTATGCCTATAATACTGAGGTCCCAAAACTGACAAAGAAACAGTGCTTATAGTATACAGAGGTATGAAAAAGTATTTGTCGCCTTCCTGTTTTTTTCCCTGAATATTAGTATCAGTATTAATATCACACTGAGGCAAGGATATATAAAAGTGCGTGTGTGTGTGTGTGGGGGGGGCTTTACTGCTCGCAATTATGTTCTATTTTTTTCAAATGCTGTGCCATCTTTACGCCAGATGTAATGCTGCACACCTTCCAAATAGTTAAAAGTTGTGACTCATCAGTCCACAGAATGTTCCTCCAAAAGTCTTGAGGATCATCAATTTGCTTTTCGGCAAATGTAGGACGAGCCTGCTTGTTCTTTTGTGACAGCAGTGGTTTTTGCCTGGAACCCTCCCATGGATGTCATTTTTGGTCTGCGTCTGTATAGTGGAGTTATGATCACTGACCTTAACTGGGGCCAGCGAGGCCTGCAGTTCTTTGGATCTTATTTTAAGGTTCTTTGTAACCTCCTGGATGAGTCGTCGTCACAATCTTGGAATTACTTTCCATTGGTTGACCATTCCTGGGAAGGTTTGCCTTTGTTCCACTGCTTTTTCACATAGGGCCAGATAGGTTTGTATCCCCCCACCCTTTGTAGTAAATCATCATTTAGAATGCATTTTATACATCCTTGAGTTGTCTTATGGTGATATTAAAATTGGTGTGATGAAATGAAACCGTTGTGAGTGATAAGCAAAAAACACAGAAATCACAGAGCAGGCAAACACTTTGACAGCACTGTACAAGATATAACACGACGACCTATAATTACTCTTTGAACATACGTATTGTGGATAAAACTGAGTAATCTACAGTGAATCCAGTGGTTCTTAACTTGACACACGTCTCAAGTCTATGACTAATCGAGGACCTAAATTTGACAAAAGATTAGATCAAATCCGGAGTTAAAAGTAAACATTAATACTTGCCCTACTTTTAGCAATTGGAATGGTAAACCTAAGAAAATGGTAAACTTAAGAGAATAAACACCTCTGATTATATTAGATGTCTGGTGCCAGAATTACGCAGGCTCTAAAAATTTAAATTCCGGGTCCATCAATGCTGAGGATATATGTAGCTAACTTAGATCAGTGAGGCCAAAGTACTTATGTGAAGTAAACCGCAAGATGGAGATCAGTTTGTGGAAATACTGTGGAAGAGGACTTGACAGCCAAAGCTCAAAAGCCAAAAGGAGTCTCGCCTGATGCCAGCCAACTGCTGTGTGCATGCATGTGCTTTCCTATGACGGTCCGAGCAATCACTCCCCTCGCTGCAAAGAGGATTAACGATACTCTATCCACTTGGCCAACACACAAACGGATGAAAAAACAAAATCCTTAACCTTTACTGTTAAGATGCCTGCAGCTTAGCCAGAGAGTAGTAGAGTATCCAAAATGATTTCAAATATCTATTTTATCTAGAAAATGCCACAAGATAACACGGTGACGGAAATACAACCGGACAACCACTGGGAGTCAGCGCGTTCCCTTAGAGCACGAGTGTCAAAGTCAAGGCCCGGGGGCCAGATCCAGCCCGCCACCTCACTTTTTGTGGCCCTTGAAATGCTGATTTGACTTCAGGTTTCTGACTAAAATACCAAAATTGCAAGTTGTCTTTAACTTTTAAACATTTAGGGGAAGAAAAACAAACATTTTGTTATTCTCCAAATCTCTTTTGAACAGTTTTTGCCGGCTTCTGATATCAAATCTTGGTAAATATGTGATCAACACACTTAAAATGTATTTGAATTCCCAGTCATTCCGGCCCTCTGAAAGAATTTATCACTATAATGCGGCCCAAAATAAAA
Organism: Hippichthys cyanospilos; assembly: GCF_059441005.1. Taxonomy (NCBI): domain Eukaryota; kingdom Metazoa; phylum Chordata; class Actinopteri; order Syngnathiformes; family Syngnathidae; genus Hippichthys; species Hippichthys cyanospilos. Next base: position 2,991,715 of record NC_142373.1, read on the forward strand.
ATGTGTTTGACACCACTGCCTTAGAGCATAATATCAATCTGGATCTACAATAACCAAGAACAATTATTCGGCAGCTTGCACTTATGTACTGCATTGATCTGTGTTAGTTAGCACACTGCTCCTCTACTGAGATCCATTATTGCAGCTGGCCAACTCCCAAATGAATGCACTATGATACAAATCACTCGGGCTGATGGATAGATACACAAAGTTTTTCCTAAAATACGCATTACCACTACATCCCCTTCCCCTGATTCATTTTTCCCCCAGTGATAGTAACTTTAATCTTTTGTTAATATAATTTAATTCCTGTGAGGTTATGGCATAAAATATCATTAAATTACATTTGGACTAATGAGACTCATTTTGATGCTTCGACCATTGTGGATTTTTAAGGGCCCCCTCATTAAAAAAAAAACACAAAAAAAATCACAATGTTGATTTCTCACCCTAAACACCACCGAGGTGTTATTTTCAAAGATTTTACCGATGTATTTGGGGATTCCTTAGCGAGCAATCACACAAGAATGAGAATTCAGCTCAAATCACCACCTAACCTTTACAATACACATTCAGTGACTTTATATAGCAATTTCACAAGACCTGCAAAGCTGAAAGGTGTTATTGTTAGGTGGTGTTAACTCAAGGTCAGGTTAAAAAAAAAAATCTGCAAGCACTATGAATGAGCAATACAGCGGAAGCTCTGAAGTGAAACGTTCTCAAATTCAGAGCAGTATGTGTTTTAAATGTGCAAATGATCTGAGGCTGAACCACAGTCAATTTGGTTATATCTAAAACGTAAAACAACAAAACAAAGAAACAAAAAATATCATAAGAACAAAGGTTTAGCATGTAGCGTTTCTTATTAAAGCATTACTTTGGATTGTGTTTAGACAGTTTGCACGATTGCACATCTGCAAGTCTCGTCTTCAGAATGCACACAAAGCAGATTCTTTTTGAAATTAGTGGGAAAACACATGCCGAATGACAATGACCCTGGAAGCAAAATTACAATAGAAAGCAATATAAAGGACAGGCCAGGATGCACATGGCAAGGAGAGGGTGAACATGCAGTGCGGAATAGGAATGGAAAGTGAAGGTCACCTTGGTCAGCAGGTGTGAAGGTTTCCCTGCTATGTTTCTCAGAATCAGTGAGGTTTCCCTGTCCAGATAAGAGTGCTTGAAGGAGAGAGAAACACAGACAGACGATAGAATCCTGGTGAATCAATGTGGCATCTGGCTTTAGCAGGAAGTTGTGTGGTGAGGTAGCAGGTGGCAAAAGCAAGGAAACCTGTGAGGGAAAAATACTACAAATACACACTGGCGAGAACAACTTTTATCATAGTGAGAAACTGTAGGAAACCTCACATACTGTATATTTGATGTTTTAATCCAAAATGGGGAAGGCAAATGCTCAATACTTCGCTCTTAAAGACACTGCTCAGCGTCAAGTGCGTTCTCTAATTATGATTAAGGGTGATTCTACAACTGAAAATACACATTTTCACATTCACATTTCCACACTTTTTTTTTTTTTTTTTTATCTGCCGGACCTACATCTTGTCTGCTTCATCCCTAGAAATCATTTTATCGAGAGCATAAGCATACTCTACTAATATTTAGGTCATACGCATGCACACACGATTAGGCGTGTGTGCGCGCGTGCGTGCACACACGTGCGTACGTCAATGTGTGTGCGATTGTGTTGTCAGCCCTAAGCTAATGCTGCATATCGTCCTTAAACTTGAAACATTTCAATAGGATCGTGTGCAGTAATGGGCCATGAGCATCTTATCAAATGAATTTTCTTTACAATTGTGATGACGGGTAATATTGTTTTGTTTGTCTGTGATCCACAGGACAGCTCCACAATCCCACCATCCCAGTGGAGCAGCTGGATGATAATCGACATTGAAATGTGAATTTTAATGCAGATTGATTTCAATCCTTCAAAATATGCACTCCCTGGATATTAGGTCTTAAAACGTGGGTATGAATTTAGCCGATATGTCAAATATAATCTCTTTAAAAATGAAAGTAGGCTCAGTTTAATCCTGAGCAGACAACCTGTGCCGAGATCAGAGCCTCATTGGGGTAAAATAGCACAGGTAGAATGCTTGCATGGGTCAACCCTGATCAGTGAGGTGGTTGTTTACCTCCGTGGTGCTGCGACTCTGGCTGGTGCCGTTGGCTGGGGGTGGCACTAAAGCAGGATGGCTGTCAGAGTTGTTGGCATGGACAACGTTGTCCAGGGATTCCATCGAGGAGGCAGAGTTGACAGATGTTCCTGAGGCTGATGTAACGGAGGAGCGTGAAGAGTGGATGACAGATCGCACCTACAAGGGATTTACTCTACGTCATTACAGGGGAAAAGCAAGTCATTAATTGATGGTTGAGAATTCTGTTGGTCGTGTGGTTTGAACCTGTGGCATAATTGCGTGCTTATAAGTCGCCCCCCCCCTTTTTTTTTTTACTTCAATGTGGGTGAATTTATACAGAAACACAAGTATAAGTCTACCTCTGACTTATGTGATTACATAGATCCTGTCTGATTTGAGTGTGGAAGGTTGCACTTCACTCTTTCTCCCCCCACCTGCCAAAATCCATGCCAGCTTGTTCAAATGCGAATCCAAGGGCTGAAGGAGACGAGTCATCTTTAACTCTTCATAATGCGTCAAAAGTCCGTCAAAAAATGAGCCATGCAGCCTTGTTGTCGACAACAAAGAGGCAATTAGGCGCTGGACCAAAGTGCATTTTGTGATGTTCTGTACAAACACTCTAAAACGGATGCATACGATATTGAATTTGAGGTATATACTGTATAATCATTTTAAGCCATGTAAATGACATGATAGTACTTTTTTCGCATTTGAGTTAATGTTATTCAAACACAGATATGTGGAAAAAATTGGTCTGTTTTGAGTTATGCGATTATAAGTCGACCCCCTAATATGGGAGTTGAAAATGAGGGGAAAAAAACTCGACTTGTAATCAGAGAAATACAGTAGTCTCTGAACAACTCACAAAACAAATTTCATTTTAATTCAAATCCATAATTCAAAAAAATAATCGCTTAAAACAATCTTTAGTATTTTAACCTGAGTCGTTATTGCTTTCATTGTGTTGCTTGGGAGTCACAGAGGAGCGCACAATATAATGTTATTGCAAGATCCTTTCAAGGATAGCACAATAACACGTATATTGGAAGAATAACATCTGAAACGTTACCATATATCCAGTGGATATTAAGTCTACACACCAAAAGATTCAAAGAGATCTATTGTCACATGCAATGTTCCCTCTAATTTTCAAGGCAACTGGACATTTGCACAAATTCCCTGAGCAGGCTTTTGACCAAGGTGAGCAACTTCAGAGATGCCGTCATTTACGGGATAACGATGCATCTATGACTGACATGTTGCCAAACTAATCAGAACTATTTTTGTTCCTTTTCAACAAGTTTGTTATTATTATTATGTTTTATATCACAACAAATCAAAATACAGCTATTTTTGTTCATTTTCAACAAGTTTGTTATTATTTTTTATATCTTGAGTAATAAGTGTTTTAGACTTGACAGTGTAATGTATATTACACTTGTCACCATGGTAATAAATGAGCTACAAGTTGTGAAAAAGAAAAAAAATCTCACTCATACACTCCGACAGCCATTCCATCTTAAAGAAGCGCATTTTTTTTTTTTGCTATGACTTGGTGAGTGGATGTGTCGCTGCTCAGTCGTTTTGCAAGGAAAAGAGGTTAGCATTTGCATCTCTTAACTCCGCGCTGTTGATTGCTAGCTAACCTGCATGGGTTGTATATGCAGGGAAGGTTTCTGTCAATGCATTTGATTGGATAAATAGTGGAAGTGAAACCTCTAGTATCATTGCCTGGACACTTGTCACTGTCACAATGCAAAATGGTACAGAAAACATTACTATTGGTCTAATTAATAAGATAAGATGAGGTCTAATATTAGATATTATTTAATATGGTTATATTGCATTTTGTTTTATGCGCAACACAGATTTTCTTGTGCGCTGAGAATGTGCGAGCACTGTGCAATTGTGTATGCGCGCAGTTTAGAGGGAACACTTGTCACATGTATAGTACTACACCACACAGTGAAATGCTTATTCTGTTCACTTCCCTATCAGACTACAGATTAAATTAATTAAATTCAGAAACAACCATTTAAATTCAAACTTGCTAAATGGGAGTCAGCACTCACTTGCAACTACTTTAATAAAGTGCAACACTTCTACTCAGAATTTCCTGACATTTTTGTTGTCGCATCTTACAGCACAAGCCATGGGCCAAGAGAACATCCGCAGCATCGGAAGGATCTCATTGTTTACATTTTATATCAGACAGGTGAAGGGTCCAAACAAATTTCTTAGGCATTAAATGTATCAGGTTGCTAAGTAAAGACAGTCATTAATGAAAAGGGTGACTTTTTATAAAGTGTGTTTGGTACAAAGATCATAACCCTCCTCATCACCTCCAAAATGACGAATTATGTCAAGCAATCAGTGGTAGCACAAAGTCTTCAGAAGTCTCTCTGTGCGGAAAGAAAAAAAAAAAAAGCCCAGTACTAGATATACATTTTATTTGGGGCAATTGTGTGCTGTGTCCCCTTTAAGATGAGCTTGAATGTTACGTCACATTTGTGAAAACAGACATACCCCCATTAATAAGAGAGCCTTCACTTTTGAAAACACATTATCACAGTCTGATACAGTATTTTGACTTATTTTCTTGCATTAGCATCCGTCAATTTACCTCACGCTCACTGACAGTGCCGACCGATCCCGTGCGCCGATGCTGCCGCTGACCGGATGCTGGGCGCCGCACAGATGCCGACGTGGTTGAGCTGAGTGAGTGGCTGGAGCTTTGACGAGCAGCTTCGTCCATGCTCATGGATGCCTGAAGGCAAGGCAGAGATGGTCAGTAATCTCACTGGAGGAATCTCAGTCTGCTTGATTGAACATGACTTATTGAATGGGGATTCCTTCGGTATTTAAGTGGACAAATAAACCAATTCGCTTAATGAGTTCAGATTGAAATCAGCGATAAATGCTCTCTTCTTTCCCTGTAGTGGCAATCTTTTAATCCCTGTAAAATATTGCCCTTAAACAAATGTAGAAAGGAAACCTTATTGAAGAGCGATTTGATTATTTATTTTTTTTTAAGCTGTACAGCATAGTTGCAGGGACTGCGGTCTTAATTAAGCTAAACTTTGAGCCGTATAGTGATCATGCATCTCTAATTCTTTAAAGGCCATTATACAATGGATCAACACAAGATTTAATCACTGGTAGGTTTGGATTTTCAGTCTGCATACACCCAAGGGACTTTTTTTTAAAATTTTAAGTCTTCACTTAAGATAGCAATTGTTTGAATTACAATAAATAAATGAAATAGCACAGGCACATTTTGTTTCTAAACCAATTAAATGAAACTGAATTCTATGGCACACTTGATGAGCTCTCACATCATGCTAATGTGTCACAGCACACTGGCTTGGAATCATGGAGAAGTAATTATTAATATTATATCCTTGGGCGAGGTTAAATATTAAAAAGAGAAACAGCTCATTTAAAAATAACCTCGATTAATGCACTATCTAATCACACAACATTTTTCAGTTGGTATTATGCTTGTCAGGGATGTGTCTAGTGAGATCTGGGTCCACTGGCTAATCCCCCCTAATTACTTCAATACAGTTTAGTGATTGTTTTTTAGAACCCTTCTTCTGATACTAGCAACATACTGTACCTTCTCGAGCTGGGCAGTGATGTCATCAAGGCTAAAGTTGGACGCCAGCGCCGGCCTCCCTTGTTGTCCAGATGCAACTCTGATGGTGCCGGCAGGGGAGGCCCTGGTGCTGCTGCTGCTGCTGCTTGCCCCGCTGCTGCCGCCGCCGCCACTGACATTGTTACCTCCACCACCATCACTGCTTCCCCCTGTTGTTTGTTGCTTGCTACTGCGGCCTGCTGGGGGCTTCTGGCGGACCTAGATCGGAAAAACAAAAAACAAAAAAATGCGGACCAGAAGATTAAAAACTGCCTTTGTGAAGATAAGATTTTTTATATTTTTAGATTTTTACATGTGTTTTTACTGAACTGCGGTTGAGGGTATCCATTTCCACTGAGGAATTTATTTGTTGTGCGTGAAATTAGATAGTAATAACACAAGAACAATGCTCGTTTCCATTAGGCTGCTTATTTTGCACTACATATTCGCATTAAGACAGCATAGTTTTGTTATGCTACATCATATGGTTTGGTTGAACACTGGTGTTTTATTCTCTTTTGTGTGCCTATTGTAGAGCAAACCTCAATTGTTAGTAACACCCAGCTTGAAGCAAGAACACTTTGCTTGCTATTTGAAGAACTGCATGAGCAAGACAGTGAGAACGCGCACTAAAGAATACTCTGAGTGTTATACTAATTGTTTTAATAAGTTTAACCTTGTTCAAAGCTTGATGGGAAAACCTAAACCATGCAAACTTATACATAAGGTCTGTCTTTTTAAAGCAATTTATGTCAAGTAATGCCAGGGTTTTACCCACATTTTTAAGATGCAGCCTTATAATTTTGAAATAATGCATATTTAAGTATGGACATTTTACAGATGCTTTAATGATCTGTGTACACCCTAAGAAGCTGGAGTTTGAAAATGACTTTTGGAAAAATCAAGCGAAACGACAAAAATAGAGTGCGCAGGTCTTTCACTACATGTTGTAAGATTCCACGCATTTATTAAAATGAGGGACCACAGTGCTGCTGCGCCGAGACCTGTGATGTATAATTTAGAGATATTTTGTTTAGATATATGTGGGATATGAATGATTGAAAGAATTCAAGACGTTATGCATTGTCAGAACAGCAGGTGTACCTTGGTATCGGTGAGTCCAAGACGTGCCATGCTGCTGTTCTGTTTGGGGTTGACGGTGCTAAGCTCCTGCTCAATGGAGCTGAGGTCTGCCATAAGGGCATCCAGATCAACATTTTCCCCCTGATTCAGTGCTTCTGCAACCAGACAGAAAAGCACCTGGGTGAGACATATCACAAAGGATGCAAGTGAGCATATTGGGAGTCTGACCGTTGATATTGTAGATGGAGAATCTGTAAGAAAAGTTGGCCATGTTGGTCTCCTGTCTGAGGGGTGCCTTACGCTGCGGGGCACGCTCTGGGCGGCCATCATCCAAGCTCTGGGTGGTCCGAGAACAGGAAATGCATGTCATACAATGCAAAAGTGAAGTAAAAGAGGACTGTTTAGTTCAGCATGTGTACTGTACCTGTGTGAGTTTGTCCAGTTCTCCCAGCCAGGCTCCAAACATCTTATCCAGATCCTGATCCTCCTTATCGCTATCTTCTTCTTCCTCCCCTTCTCTGACCTCCACCTCCTCATCAGACAGCTGGTCCATCTGACAAGAAAAGAGAAACACGCGTACGAAGTGAACTTGACAAGCGAACAACCCTCGGAAATAAAATATAACAATAACATTTGGACAGGTACCTCATGTGACAAGCAATTTATAGAGGTATAAGGGATTTTCATTGGTAAAACTACAACCGCCCCAGTGTAAAATGCAAAATATACTATATCAAGTATATACAAGTGTGAAATAAACTATACAATCTGACAACTGCAAAAAAATTGCATTAATCTTTAGCTCACTTGCAACGCTACGATACAATATTCAATATCTATCAGCTTCAAAGTAATTAAAAACAAAAACAAAACATGCCAATTCCACACATGTAATATACAGTTTCTCCATAAAACTTGACAGCAACATTTGAACACAATCAAATTGGAAGGAAAAGTAAAATATACCACACAAACCAAACACTATTTACTGAGTCGTGTGAGTATGTTTTTTATTTTTTCTTGAGCCTAGTTTTAGCTTTGGAGTAAACATCTCAAGTCCAAGATTATATATATATATATATATATATATATATATATATATATATATATATATATATATATATATATATATATATATATATATATATATATATATATATATATATGTATATATATATGATATATTTGTCTATTTAGTTTTTAAAAAAAGATTATTTGATTAAAATAAATGCCATGAAGAATAAACAAAATAAAACATTGCGATGAAACTATGTAGTAAAATAACTAAATAATAAAACAATTCAAATAATGAACAAACAATGATCAAACAAAAAAGTACATCTGCAGTGCAAAACACCATACGATCATTATAATTAATAAAATGGTACATAACATCGATGAAATAACTGACATAATAATATTAATTATGACATTAAATAAAGGAATGTGTTGATAGTATTTTACATGACAATGTAGTCGCGACCTACAATTTACACGGAACCAAGCATAAACAATTGTGACCTAAAACAAATAAAGTGACAAATCCATGATGAGATAAAACTTCCTTGGTAAAAGCAATGAACTGTTTGGCAAGCAAAACCAAGAGGTGACGGCGCCATCCAGCGGCTGCAAGCACTATGTTCCCACGTTTCCTCTTGACTTTTTTTTTTGTAGTTTAATAACTAGATACATAAATGATTAAAATGATTAGACTGTCAGAAAATGAAGTAAATGTAGAGGCTGAAGCTAAACGGTAATTTAAGACTTGCTATATTTAATCTGCCTTTGACGTGATCTCGCTCTAAATGTTTCCAAACTGTCTCCACCTGGTCTCCACCCAGGCGGGCAGTGACCCCAGCACAAAGAGCTATTTCTGGGCCGCTGCTTTGTCGTCGCCCCTCTCTGCAGGGGGACAAATGGAGCCAACGCATACATGAGATTAGAGAGCAGGATCATGCTGAGCCACAAACAAATACATTGAAAAACACGCACACACGGGGCGAGGACTGTGGCGCTACAATTAGATCCTTGTGGATTGGCTGCTCTGTCATTTCAGAGGCCTGAGCACAGGGCCGCTCTGTGAGCTTGTGCGATGACAGGAAGTCCCCCAGCTGCAGTCTTGTACGACAATTTACTGTTTGCACAACGCCGCCCATTCAAGGCAAAGGAAAGTCTTAACATTATCCAAACGCAAAGACAACCTGACTTTTTATGAATCAAAATCAAACAAAAGCAAGAATTACAATTTGAGTAGGTCATATGTAATGCAAGAAAAAAATGTAAGGGGGGGGGTAAGTTAAAAAACAAACTATATTGATGAAAAAGTTTCCCAGCTTTTAGAGGGCCAAGGCACTCCTTTTACATCTTGAAAAATCTTCACCATCCCCAAAATGTATAAAAACAAAATTGTAGTAAACTGAGCTCAATTATCCACATGTTGATTTATTCAGTTAAAAGTACGGTTGCACACAAATCCGATGAGTTTACCATAAAGCCATGACTTTGTTGTACGAATCGCAACAGGTCGTTACATGGGTTTATTGGTCTTTATATAAGACAAATGTACAGTACTGTGTTCTGTAATCAACTGGCAAGACAAGAAGTGGCAAAGGCAGACTTACAAAGATAAACACTGTATATCTATTTATGATGAAATTGTAAATAAATGTCATTTATAAATAATTTAGAAACAAATTAAGTGAAATTGGATACTTTTCTGCAACACCTTGATGATCACATATATGTCATAGCACTCAAATTTGGGATAACTGAAGTAGATGCAAAGTAAGAAAAGATCCATTCAGCTAATTGATGTTTTAAAGCTGCAACATCATACTTATCTTTTCATGTGCTCCCCCTCTCTCTCTTTCTCTCTCTCTCTCTCTCTCTCTCTCGTTTTTAGCGCTGAGTGGGAAAAATCATTAAAGAGTTTTCTTTGCTGCAGATTTCAATTTAAGACTTGCAATAAGCCACTATCACACATTTCTGTTTGGCGCAAGTTATCATTACATCATAGCTGCATGCAAGCCGGTCTAGGCTTAAATAAACTCATTCAAATACACACGCAGCAAAGCACAACAAATCAAAACAGGAGGAAAAAAACACGAGGACATTGGATGGCTAACTGCCGTTTAGCTGCACATTCTTAAGTCCTGAGCGAGCCAAAAACACAACTGCATTTTCTGTCAAACAGAGCTGAGACAGCAAGTCGTCCTAAAGACATATACGTGTGTGTGCGTAAAGTAAATAGTAATTACTTTGCTACAGAAGCCACACTCCTCCTGTCTGACAAAATGAAAGCATGCAATCATCCTCCCACCCGTCTTTCCATCACCCCACTCTACTTTTTTAACTGTCCGGCACAGTTCCACTCATCTTATTTCACGTTCTGCTCATCTTGTTTTATTGGTTCGTTTGTGCAATTTATTTACAGTATTACGTTTTAATTGCTCTGTAAAAAAAAACAACTCAGTCTCGCACCTAAATCTGGGCTCGTTTTAGGGTGGTTAGTTGCCATTTTTTTTTCAGGCCAATATCAATACGAGCACACGACTCTTGAGCAGCCACTGATAGCAAGTACCGACACCATTTGTACTTTTGATACACAAAGTATCCTCCCACCCCAAAAAAAATCTACCAATCACAATGTAGTATTTTACTTCAAATATTAGGAAATGAATAGCAATTTTATATTCTTGTAATTTGTACTTTCTAGTTGGTGATCATAATATCGCTCCAAGAGAGAAGTTGATATAAGTATAGACTGGCATTGCTCGTACCAATACCTTGAAATAAGGACAGGAATCGGCCTGACAACGATACTTGATATCGGCACTCGCCCATCCCTACTCGTTTGTGTTGACATTTACTTTTTCCAAGAACGCGGCACCGTCCAACAAAGAAAATTGCAATTTGAGTGCAGTTCAGGGCACCTAAACTAGCTGTACTACCACAGTATTTGAAGAACATCGGTTTTGTGGTCATTCACATTTTGATTCACATGACACAAATTACAGCTCTTCAAGTAAACACAAGGTTTTACACTGACGAAACCGTGTTCTGAGTTTAAAGTGTACCTGTGGTGCTGAGAAGGAAAATATACAATATAAATGGTTCACCAAGAAAAATGTCATCCAAACTTGTTTTTGGTTCGCTGGTTGTATTAAGGCAAGTTTATAATATTTATGGGAACCTATTTGTCGAGAACACATGCAGACAGCCTTTCTTGTCAACAGGGGGTGGAGAAATAACAAAAAACAAACAAACAAACAAAAAAAACTAGAGCACCTCAGTGGTTAGCACGTCTGCTTCACAGTTGAGGGACTCAAGTTCAAATCCACCTTGCTCTGGTTCTTCTGTTTGGAGTTTACATGTTCTCCCCAAGCCTGTGTGGGTTCTCTCTGAGAACTCCGGCATCCTCCCACACTTCAAAAATATGCAGGGCAGGTGTATTGGACGTACTAAATTGTCCTTAGGTGTGATGATGTGTGTTCGTCTCTATGTGGCCTGAATGTGGCTGGCAACCAGTTCAGTCTCACCGGCCTACTGCCCCAAGTCCGCTTAATAGGTACCCGCAAGCCTACGATCCTTGTGAGGATAAGCGGTTCTAGAAAATGGATGGATGGATGAGTGGATTAAAAAAATGAGATGAATCTGTGGGTGCCAAACTGCAAGTACACAGAGCTATACTGTACCGGCTTTCAGAAGAGTGAGGTACAAAAATAATTGCTGGACAGAAAAAAAGAGGCAGAGGTTAGGGTTTAAAGTGAAACTTCACACACTTGTCCCAGCACTGTGGAATTCACAGCATCTCTCTGTTGAGGGCGATATGGACTATGATTGTTCCTGCTCTGACACTACCTCCAAGGGGTGGAAAATTGCTGTATCCTTTTATTATCCGCTATGAGTTGTCAACACAACAAGGGCAAAAGTTGGCTTTGAATGGCAGTATATTGACCACAGTTATGGTTGTGATTATCCCACAACAACATCTTATGAAAAAAAGAAACACGTTTAAAACAAACCCACAGAGACATCGCAGGGAAAAGAGGGTTAAGACTTCAAAACACGGCACAGTTTTGACACTTCACGCTGTAACAGGCAGGAAGTGGCCTTCACCTCCTGGCCGTGATCTTTGACATTTCAAACAGAGTTAAATATGGACTTGACCAGCAGCTGTTGTGTAGCATAAGGAAACTGACAGATGCTCACAGAGAGTTACAGGGTGTATTTTTAGGCCAAAAAGAAGGCTAGATGCCAACATCTGTAGAAGCATGCATCTGGACTAGCCGCCTTTTCAGCCGCCCGCAGCTGAACGCAGCAGACAGCCCCATCCAGCCTTATGGTGCCACAACTAAACCAAAAAAGCTTTTAAAGTCTCTTCAGCATGCTTAACGTGATCTGTTCCCACTGCTCTATATCAGGACATAGCGCACGTCATAATTTTAGGTTTGCCTGGTGGAAGTGTTGGAATGGAGCCATATTTAAAATTGAGAGAATAATTAAGGGAATCCAGACAGTTATAATGGAGGCAAACCCAAAAAGCCGGGAGTGTGTGTGTGTGTGTGTGTGGGGGGGGGGGGGGGGGGGGGGGGTGCTTAGCGGGGCGTGGATGAAATTACTTTGTTTTTGTCATGTGAAGTGTAATTACAAAAAAGTTTTTTTTTTAATTATTTTTTTTTTTTTTAGGTTTCAGCCACTTTGATGCAATTGTTGTTTTTTTTTCTGTTTTAGATTAAGCTGTAACCTGTTCCCAAAGCGCCTTGGCGGATATACGATAAAAGTTGTCACTTTAACGGACTTGTTTCAGAGAAAATAAGGAGAAAAGAAGCAGGGGAAGCGAAAGCCTGTGAATCCATCAACAATGATATCACTACCCTTGAGACCGAGCATGGAAGGATGACATCATTTCCTCTTCCTCCCTTACCCTGCTTCTTACTCAATGTGAAGAGGGGGGGCAATCCAGAGGGAGGCAAGCAGAGAAAAGCTGATCTCTCACTTCTGCACACTCCTCTAAGAAGAGATCGATGCATGGAGGATTTTGCTCCTGCATTAACATTTTGATTGCTCAGCAAGTCCTTGCACAATCACACACATTAGTGCACTTAACAAGATGCTAGCATGGAAGTTTGTATTCATGCCTTGTTTGTTGCCTAAATGACCCCCTATTGTTTTTGTGAGACTGATCTCAGCAGCTCCCAGGGGTGTTGTGCTGCTGTGTAACATGAAACAAAACAGATTTTTGCCTTCTATTTTGGCTGCTGTAAAAATAATCATAATTTAAAAAAAAAGGGGTGGAAAATGCACATACAATGATGGACTCGCCAACAAAGCGTTGACTCCACAATGCTTTCTCCTTCATGTGTGGCCTTTGTTAGCTAGCGCCGCGAAATCAGTGGACAGGGACTACATAATTAGATATGCATGGCAGATGACAGCCACAACCTCTCATGGGACATCCTCTGGATTTTTCTCATGCATTCCATGTACAATTGGATAGAAGCAAAATACAATACATCGCACGCTACTGTCACGCTTTTCAATCGAGTCATGATACAGAATACACAGAGGAATTGCTAAACTGTATTGAAATAAAAGCTGCCTGTGATACATTAGAATATCTGTGAAAATGAAGGGGTTAAAACAGACTACAACTCAAACCATAACCATGTAAAAGTGAATCAAGTAAGAGATAGACTGTCATGTTTTTATTTGGGGCCGATACCTATTCTTAGATATCCAATATTTGACAGATTTTTAATTTCATTGAAGCAAAAAATGTTAGCACAAACAATAGAAAAGTCAACTTCTTGTATAATGTTGATTCTTTTTAAAATAAATGTTAGATAACATTCCTCTTTGTTGCAAAATTCTGCATAGATTTTGTCAATTTTGACGACAACGTCGATTATGAAAATCATTAACGGTGTTTCCCCATCGTCGACTAGTCACTTTAATAAATTTCTCATTTATTTTCTGCGTTATTTGCTTATCTCACTCCAAGCATGTGCTTTCTTAAATCGGGAACTTCCAACTTGTTAATTGTTTTACCCGAAATTGAATGAATGAATGACGCTTGATAGTGATAGGGACAATGTAGTCACACTGCTCCCTAGTTGGGCTCTTTCACATTACAAAATGATAAAAACGTAAAACAACATCAAATACAAAACCCAAAGAATCTTAACCTTAAAGAATTCAAACACAAAATTATTCAATGTTACGTTAAATGTACACTTAAGAGGTGTTACAATAATATGTGCGTCAATCATTTTAAACGAACTAAAAACCAAAACAAAACATTCTGCGTATGTCAGTGTTCCCCACACTAGTTAAAGAAAAGTTCATTTTGGTATTTTCTTTAGCCAGGTTTTAGTTTTAGAACGTGGCTGACTGTCCATAGTTTTTATTTTGCGTACTCTTTGAGGCTAGTCTTTGAGGTGACGTAAAGGGCTCATAAAATTATTTGGAACCTGCATTAGAACTTTAGCTAATTTCAAATAAATATATAATCGCAATTAGTGGAATGATCAAAAAATAATGGCTGAGTAATCGACCATTAAAACAATTATTAGTGACAGCCCTAGGTCTGCACAATATCTTATAAAGTTAACTGAGAATACCAATAAATTGATCTCTTTGGTCAGTTTTAAAGTGATTGACTAGCGACCATCAAATTTTCAAAAAGGCAGATAATAATAAAAATGCCATATATTGAAATTGTTAGTCAGGTAGGACAAGTAGTCGAGGTAAAGCACTTTTAAAGAGTTGTATGTGGAAAAGCGCTATATGAGTTAAGTACTATTTAAAAGCCACCGTGTTCAAAATGGGGGAAAAAAGTGTCAGCTTATAGCCCGCAAACTATGGCGTTTTACTTTTTTGGTAAATTTGAACAGAAAGCTGTTATTGAGATGCTAGTTGTAACATTCAATATATCACTGAAATGATGTTGCTCAGCAGGAGAATGCTACAATTAGGTGGTTTTAGGGCTAGGCGGATCAAAATACTACACACTACTGGGAGCCGTGGACTTCCTGACTTTCATTGTAATTGTGACCTTTTCTTGGTAGCACAGGCTTACACGACTTAGTCCATTTGGAACAATGGTTGAAGAAATGTCAGTGGCTAGTTCCAACATACAAAGCCCAGCATGTGAGATGATTGGACTACACTGAAGAGAGGAACAAAAATTAATGTGCATGGTTTCCCCTAAGTCAGTGCTTCTCAAATAGTGGGGTGGGCTTTTATTTATTTATTTTTTTGTCAGGCACTGAGATGTATTTGGGTTTTAGACCAGGGGTGTCAACCTCGTTTGCGGGCCTTATAGAGGAAAATCTATTCCCAAGTGGGCCAGACCAATAAAATCAACTTTTAAAACAGCAACTTCTAATTTATTTGTTTTTTTCATTACTATCCAAAATTGTAAAAGCAAAACATTGCAATTAATCATCAAACATTAACATTACTAATTATCATAAAACATATCAAGTTTTTTATCCATTAAAAAAAAAATCAGCTAATTTTTGTATTTCACAAAATTTCTCACAGACCAGATTAAACCCATTTGGGGGCCAGAATCGGCCCGTGGGCCGTATGTTTGAGAGCCCTGGCCTAGACAAACCTTTCACCTGTATAAATGCTGTAAAAAAAAGTAGTTAACAGTTATTGAAAGCTTTTTTTTTTATATTGCCTTTTCCTTCTGTCAATGTTAAAAAGCAAACAATTTTTATAGATAGTAATCTTACTTTTGGTCGGCGTGGCAAACCACAAACCCTTATACCTCAAACAAAGCAATTCAAGTATTTTTACAAGGTTGCAGGATGATTACACCATTTTTTAGGTGTCTCTACACTAAAGTGCTTCACTATCATCAGGATAGCATGCTCCAGTCATCTGACAGGCAACAGTACTTACAATGTGGGAAGCTGAAAATTGAACTTTCACAGCCACTTTCGAAACACAAGCTTAGAGTCTCAATCACGTTACAGTCAGCTGATGGGTCAAATGATTCCTCTCCCTGTTCTTAAATTCCATACATGTCGCATTGCGCTTTACATACTGCCTTAAATCAATGTTGATGTCTGTTGTTCGTGCATGAGCTCTTCTTTACCCCAAGGGGAAGAAGGCATTAAAAAAAATCCTGGCTGATCCTTACATGGTGAGTGAAGATGGGAGATCCCAGTAACCAGCAACACTCAATATAACAATTTCATCATGCATATGTGATCTAAAGCACTTGGCGCTCGTTACCTTTTGTCTCTTGCAAGTCCAGCTTCTGCAAACAGCACAGCTTGGACCAATCCAGTCAGCCTGCAGGCACACACAAACACACACACACACACACACACACACACAAAAGAGAGGGGGATTATTAATATTATGTGATCATATTTCTTTTGTAGGACACCGCAGCAGTCTGTAAAGTCTGCTGGCTGAAGGGCATTTCTTCTGACAGCTGGCTTTGGAATTTTATAGGCCAGCACATCAATATTTATAAGAAAACTAGCAGGATTTCCATTTGAATAAAGTGAGAATGTAGTGGTTTTGTTCACCAACGCTTTATCAAGCAGCTGTCTACGCAACAAATGTATGGTCAGCAGGTGGCACCAGTGTGTGTTCATGTGTATCTACAAGTATGTTGTCTCCCTTCATGCTGACCAGACTGGATGTGAGTCACCTAAAAATAACCAACACCAATATTGCCTCCCCATTGAACACCTCTTTGATGAAACGTCATTGAGCAAATAAAGCAAGGCTGGCCACGCAAAAGTAAATGTTTGATTAAAAGTCCCCGGATATAGTGACTCCAATGGGTACGCTGATGAAGGGTGGCGTGAGTCAGGACATGATTGATGGAGACCTCTGAGTCAGAAGGCTCCATAGGAGAATTACAACAGCAAGGCCATCCACAATTTATATCATTGGGTGTCCTCCGTTTTTTTTCAGCAACAACATGCTACAGTTACATCACTAACGAGAAAAGCCAACCAGCAACCGTGTTTTATTACACCATGAATGGAGCATCTCCATTGGCTGGCAATAAGGTATCAATCATCAATAAATATAAGACATCTCGGGAGCACACCTCCCTTACTGAATTTATACTGGAGAGGAGACATCTCATAATGAGTAGGAGGAATGCCAATCACCCTAACATTGTGGTGAAGTAAGTTTCAACAACCTGGGTGGTGTCATTTATGTTCAGGAACTCTAACATATAGTAGCAGCTCCACCGCAAAACAGAACATTGTTTGGACATTTTATGATCCTGTATTACACGGGCCACTAAACAATTATTAAGACTCATCTATGTGAGGAAACTGGTCATTTTAACGATTTCTGATATTTATTAAAAAAAAAAAAACAAAAAAAAAAAAACTATTTCTCCAAGTACAAGTCGACCTCGCTTATAAGTCGACCCCCCCCGTCCTTTTTTTACTTTACTTTAATTAAAAAAAAAAAAAGCAATTACAGTATATGTCTTCCCGTGACTTTAGTGGGTAAATAGATCATGGCTTCCAATGATAACACATGATGTGTGTTATTAAAATGACAAAATTATGGTACTTCTAGACACATTTCTACATTGTATATCGAATGACATACTGTTGCGGTTATGTGGCGGGGGGGGGGGGACAAGTGCAAAGCAATGTATGCATGCACATAGACGCAAGTGCTGAAACTAATGTTGCAACAATAAAATGATTTGAAGTTTCCATCCCTAATTTTTTTAGACACAGCTGAATATGAATTTGTCAGGGAGCCCTCAAAGTCATCAGCATTATCTGAAACGCCATATAGCTCCTGCCGTTTAACACCCAGACGTCCTCTCCTATCACCTCGTCAATCGTTCAAACATTTTAATACTCCTCCTCTTCGGACTCATTCAATTTGTTTGAAATGGAGGTCTTCAGAGCTGATTTGCTGATCATCTTACTTGGGATCTTCTTTACCCAACTGACAACTGGTGTGAGATGGTTGTGGAAGGTTGCCCATCATTGGTTCTCCGCCCCCACCTGATAAGTGCTGAAGGGGACAAGTCAAGCCGTCTTTTTCTTTCATTCTTAGTCAAAGTCCGCTGAAGAAATGATCTACACAACTTCCTTGTTGACGACAAAAAGGCAATAAATTAGCGCTTGATGAAAGTGCATTCAAACGACGAATTAGAGGTATATGTAATAATTTTAAGCCTTATAATGACACAATATGACTTATTTCGCGTTTGAATTAATGTTACTCAAACACAGATAAGTTGAAAAAAATTGGTCTGTTCTGAGTAATGTTATAAGTTGACCTTCCTAATATGGGGGTTGAAAAAGAGGAAAAAAAAAAAAAAAACTTGACTTGTACTTGGAGAAATACGGTAACCAAAAATCATTGAAGGTGTATGGTGGTATTTTGCCTGACTTGAGTGCAGACAGTATGGGCTCGGTTACGAAAGACTGAATTTGTCAATGTAAATGTAAATTGTTGTTAGCGTCTAAAAGACTTTGTGCCCCCGCGACTGACTATTACCGGGAAAGTTCTACTTTTCAACCCTAGAGTGCCTTTTAAACTGCAGGGACTAATTTGATAATTTCCTGATGTACCCTTACAGTTTGCATTGATCCTCTTTCACACACAAACAAAAAACCTTCTGGGCCTCAAAGTTTTCACCAAGTTCTTCCTAAGAAATAGAGTAGGGACATTGCCTACCTCCCTAAAACCATCGAGCAGGGCTTTTAACGCTGATTGGTTGGTTGAACTAGGGGGTGTGTTGTTTTGGGTAGGTGTGCTCTTTTCTCACTATCAGCAACATCAATGATGTGACTCAGCAGTTTCTTTCACTACTGTGGCCAGTTTAATATTTTGAAATGAAAAGGAAAGAAAAAAATTACAGGTGGATGGATGATGAGATACACGCTCTCCTGAATATTAACAGGGAGGGGGACATCCAACGGCAATTGTCTAAAAAGAAATGATAAGGCAAAGAACTGGGCATGTGGGCATTCCCTCGCTAAAGTGAGGGAGAATCGCTGACAGAATGACCACTTTTGGTGAGCGCGTCTACATTTTCGCCGCGTTTTATGATGCGAAGCCTTGCAAAAAATCCGCGGATTTCATAAAGCACATGTTGAAAGTACGAGAGCATTTGTTCAGTCAGCAACTCGAAGCTTTGTCAATGAATTGCACAGCTCTAATAAAGTACTGTATATCCATTTATTAGTTTGAAGCTAGCCGAGCTGAATATAAATAAAAAAGGCAATTTGCCACCATTCCTGTCCAGTGTATCACAAAAATTGACAAAGCAGGATCAATGGATGCTTCTTTGGTCGTCATCCTGTATGTTTGTCATCCAGCTTTTTAGTTAATGAACGATCAGAATGATTTCTAAGACATGTCAAAGACAGACAAATTCCAAGACTTTTGAGGTCTACTAATATAAACGCTAAGATCATCTTCAGAGTGTGGGTTGCAGGAGTTCAGTCAATCTGTGTTTTCTTGCCAAAGTCCTGCTAGGGAATTAAGTATAGATAGAAAAGGTGCCAGTTAGTTCTGTGGTGTGCCCCTCTAACAAACTCTTTCAGCGAGGTAAACCCCCTAACGCATAGGAGGTAGTTATTCCCAATAGATTTGATCTTTCTCCTTCATTTCCAAAGGATCGGTCTATTTTTGGCCAATGTGAAAAATGTGGATTTCCTCTCAAAGGACTAATAAAGGGTTCTTCTAAACTAAAGGAAATACACCATTGGCAAATTGAAGATGTTTCACTGGCTGAGTTCCAGGCCCACTTAAACCCCAAAATTCAGATGGTTTGAAGGGTTTAAATAATCTCTAGATGCACAGAACAGAAACGCAACTTGCAATTTATATTACTAAACTTGTATTTTGTTTTTTTTGGCAGATCCCAGCCATCATTCAGAAGGTGAATAAATGAGGGCAGGCTGGGTAAAATTCAGAAGGCAAACTCCTCTAACAGATATTCCAATACAAAGATGCTTCATGCGGAGCTCCATCTGGATGATCAAGTTGAACTGATGAAGACAACAGAAGCATCTCTCAGCCCGACATTTCCTTCCGGAAAAGCCGGAACCTCTGTCAAGTCCCTACAAAAATTTTGCTTCGCCAAGGCCTCCCATAACTTTTCCTACATCTGTTTTCCTACAACCGAGGAAGTTGTTGTTCATCATTGGCTGACCACTTGTCTTCCAGAAAAGGCATCGATGACACAAATCCAGGCAGCTGCCTCTAGTGTTAAGGCTTTGAAAACAACCATCTCGGATTCCATGTCTCTAACCTTCCCTCGGACCCTCAATGGAATTCCATCAGAAACAGTAGAGTAAAGGGTCTTCTATTCTACCCCCAGAAGTCAAAGGCCTCAGGAATTGGCTGCAAGACTTTGATCAGTTTCCAGGTCATCATTTGCTGACTCAGCAGAAATCAGTCACACTTCATTGAACTGTCACAACTAATTTTGTCAAAATGTCATCCGGACAAACTGAGTCGTAAAATTGCTTCTGACCTTTTCTTTCTTTTTTTTTTCCTTATACGAACGGAGGGGAGAAAATCTGTCAGATTAACCAGTCAGCAACATAGACTGCTATTACACAACACACAAGGACTGCCTAAAATCATTTTCAGCAGGTTTCCACAGATTTTTGACTGAATGATCAATGCTACATATAAGTCAACGACATATGTCAACTGATTGTGCTTCATGGTTTCTTTTAAGAGACTAGTTTCAGTCTTAGCCCTGTGATTGTGACACTTTCACAATGCCTTATTGAAAAAAAACATGAGTCACAGTTACAAGAAAGCATTTAGGAGTATTGGGTAATGCCTCAACAAATCTGCTTAAAGTCGCATATTTGCACTTATTTTGGGATGGTCAAATGACATTTATGACAAATTTCTGGATGTCTGCTTTCTTGTTACATTTCAACAGCATTTATACATTTAATATGGAGATGTTCTCAGGCTATTTAGAGAACTACTTGATTTGTTGAACTTTGTCGGAGTAATGTTTGTTTCATTATTTGAAGAATGCATTGTGAGGTCTCATCATTGACTGTCAACATCTTACATATATATATATATATATATATATATATATATATATATATATATTTTTTTTTTTTTTTTTTTTTTTTTCAAACTTTCATTTG
This sequence comes from Hippichthys cyanospilos, assembly GCF_059441005.1. Taxonomy (NCBI): domain Eukaryota; kingdom Metazoa; phylum Chordata; class Actinopteri; order Syngnathiformes; family Syngnathidae; genus Hippichthys; species Hippichthys cyanospilos. Next base: position 3,012,738 of record NC_142373.1, read on the forward strand.
GATGTGATTAGATATGTTTGCAGGCTAAATTACTTCTTTTAAATTTCAGGCACTTTGATGCACTTGGTCTGTTTTAGACTAACCTGTATAAACGCTAAATAGTAGGTAACAGTTGCTGAAAGTTGATTTATATTGCTTTTTTCATTTTGTTAATGTAAACAAGGATATTAGTTCAGGTATACTCATAAAATTTGTATTGATAATCTTATTAATAGTCGGCGCGACAAGTAGGGGGGGCGCAAAAGGTTTTCTCTTTCCTTTGCAAAAAAATAATTGAGAATGACTGACTAAAAGTGCACATAAAAGTGCACATATCTGAGATGTCTAGTTTTCCTTAAAATATATGTGTTTAAGTGGACATGGCTTTCATATCAAGGCAAAAGATCCACAGAGGAAGCAAAAATATTGAGGAAAAGTTTCATCTGCAAAACTAAAGTGACGCAACTGCAGAGAACTGACGACTTTCTGGATCTAAGGAGTCATTTGTCTGGGGGTGGGGATGTTCACTGACCAGCACATAAGTGGGAAATATGAGTTGCATTCAGCCTGGGGGATGCACACAGTGGATGAGTGTGTACGTGTTTGTGTGTGCGAGTGTTGCGTGTAACTGAGAAGCTTGAGCACAGAGGTGGTAGACACTGCCTCTCCAGGCAGCAGCTATACACACCTTATTTAAGCCAGCGAGGAGACAGTTTAGTCTGGAGGCAGCTGAAGACCACAGAAATGAAACCCAGGGCCTGCAGATGTCCTCTACCTTTTAAGAGCGCATACAAGTATCAATAAGTCAATGTATTGCAATACTTCCACTCGCTATTCAATATCATTTCAGCAATTCCCTACAACAATTCAAAATTTTTCATAATTGAACAATCAAGTGAGGGTCGAGTAAGGGACCTCTTTTATGTGTCTGGCTATGTACGTGTTGAAGAAACGCTTGGCCAAAACACAAAAAAGCTGTTTAATGCATTATATATATATATATATATATATATATATATATATATATATATATATATATATATATATATATATATATATATATATATATATATATATATATATATATATATATATAAAACTTTCCTGATTTACGTTTCATGATGTGACGTGGAATGCACACACACACACACACACACACTTACATACATATGCACAGTTCCATTCTGGGATGCATTTCCATCATGGTGGCCTTACATTTAACCCATGGTTCTTTATACTTTTTTGCCATGTTGGGCTGAAAGTATATATTTGACCCCGGACCGTATCAGGTTGGTTCACTCACCATAAAACATGAGACTATGTAATAATCGAACTATTCATTGTCTTCTGTATGACGGTCGTATTGGGCCTGGGGGCCACTGGTTGTCCCACCTTGCATGAGCTGAAAATGAAACATGTTCTTGCTCTTTTGTAGAGGCCATATGGAAAATCTTCACCCACAAAATGGTCCCATTAGGCTGCTCTGTTCCAGCTTCCAAGTGCATGAAAGTGGTTTGAGGGTGGATTTTTAGTGACACCCAAGCCGAATATTTCATCTCGCAGGATGATATTCCATTCGGGTCCACGTGAGCCACAAACTACATTTGGGACAGAGCCTACCCAGGACAGAAGACAAAAGTGGGAACAAATAGAGATGGAATTCATATTAAATGTGTTTATCTTTCTTGCTGTGTCCCCTAAGTATATTGCTACTGGATCTAGAACACAAATAGAGTGAGTTATGGAGATAATGATTTAATGAGAGTGCAGATGATGACATGGGATCTGACTCAGCTAAACACCGTCAGACTGGCTCTAGTTCCAACAAGTTCTAAATAATCACCTCACATTACTTTTCAGACAAACAATCTGAATTTAAGCTAATGTTAGCTAGACATCCAAAGCCACCGTGGATGCTACAGTGGCTTTCGATGGGACAAAATAGCTCTCTGTTCTGGCAAAAGTGAAACATGAATTTCAAGACTCAATCATCAATTGGCCTGTGAGATGAAAAGACAACAACAACAAATTGGGATTTTATTCTTGGGACATACCGCCCAGCCTAACTTTAAAATAAAAAGGCTGAAAAGAAAGCTTTATGTAAATGTGTGAGTGGCTGTTTTCAGTGGTGGGCAGCCACGACGTGAGCGACGACTGAGGTGAGTGGGGGGGTGAGGGGTGGCGATGGAAATTGTCGACGGGCAGGCTGTTGTCAACGATGACGGAAGGGGGGCAGGGCACTGTCGGATCAGTAAAAAAATATGTTGCCCACCTCTGGCTGTTTTATGCCTTTTACAAAGTGCAAATTATAGTTTGATTCGTTTTAAGTAAACTGGCACTGAACAAGCTATTGCACGCATGTTAAACTCAGCTTTATCAGGGGTCACATTATGGTCACAGATTCTGTCAAAGGCCTGGTATGACAGTGAAGTCAAATCAATTTTAAGTGTGTTCATCACACATTTACCAAGTTTTGAAATCAGAGGCTGGCAAAAACTCTTCAAAAGAGAGATTAGGAATACAAAAAAAGGTTGTTCCCCCCACAATATTTTTAAAAGTTGAAGACAACTTGCAACTTTGGCATTTTAGCCAGAAACTCGAAGTCAAATCAGCACTCTACGGGCCACATAAAATAATGTAGTGGGCCGGATTGGGCCCCAGAGCCTTCAATTTGACACATGTGAGCTAAAGCTTCACTCTTTTAAGGAAGCAAAGTATCTGTCTCTTTCACTGAATTAAATTGTCTTTTTGAATTGTGCCATTTGAAGACTGTCCAGCTAACTTTGTTTAGCAATTTAACTTAGCATAGCATGAATTACCACAAAACACATGCTCAATATTGCATGTCTATGTAACATTAACATGATTCTGATGAATGATTATTGGATAGGTTTAACACAGCAGTCATTCCAGCACTTTGTGGCCTGTGTATACGAAAGCAAGGTGGTGCTCTAGCCACATAAGAACTTCCTATGACTTAGTGAGACACTACCGACACACACTTTCCGTCTCCTCTAGCATCAAGAGCTCACCACGGTTTGTTTTGGAGCTAGTTCACGTGCACAGGCATGTGTTGCGGAACCCGAAAGGTATACGGCCAGAGAACACATCCACTGTTCCACTCACGCACATGCTAAAACAACACCTCAGGCCTTCTGTTCTGGCTCAGCAACTTTTATATATCGTTTAAACACTCAAAAGGCAAACTATGAGGCTAGGATTAAAATATTTCTTTGGAGAGACACGTGGACCTGCAGATGCTCTTCTTGGCTCATCTCAAGTTTTGGAAGGCGCATAAGGTTGGACAGCTTTAATACTGACAGCGTTTAACGAATAAATACGCTGACAAAGGCAATGTTCAAACCGAACAATGCAACTTGTTGCCGACTAGTGATGTTGCAAACCGGCTATCTGCATTTGCTCAACAAATGTTTTAGAAATCTTGAATTGTAGCTGTGGATACTGGAAAGGTAGAGTGCTAATGTATGTGCACATATGCTAGGCTACTTTTTAGCTTATGGATGACCAGAAGCCAAAGGTTTAAAATCCTTCAGTCTGGATTTAATGGAGTAAAATGACTTACAGGTAAACAGCATAAAGTAGGACTGCGCAATAAATCAAATTCATTTGATTAGTTCATGACTTTAAATGAGTGTGTTAAATCGAGAGCTTGAGGTTTTGCAGGACAGGTTTACAATAGTTACTGACTTAACTCTTTCAGTGCCAAGCGTTATCGGAAAAGGAAACCTCTAGACTAGAGGGCCAGTATATTTACATTCATCTTTCAAGGCCCACAGAATATTGTGTGGCTATGTCTATTTAAATATGGGTAGTAACATATGAAAGGTTGATTACCATTCCTTACTTTGAACTGCATGTAGGTAATGCCTATATTATATGTGTGGAAACACTGCTATGCAATGGTCACAATTATCACTACAGTGCTCAATCAGCTTATATTGGGTAAGCAATAGTCAAGGGTGTCTGCTACCCTCCATAAAAAAACGTATTTGACGAGAATTTTATTATTGTTATTATAAAAGATGTGAATTCTCGTCCATGGCACTGAAAGAGTTAATTGTGGCATGTAAGCAAGAAATTCACAAGCACTGAACAGCTTTTTTGGGCTCAACTATTACTATGTTTTCATTAAAACTGATTTAAAATCAGTGCACACTATTGTTGTCTGAATATTGAATAATATTCCACTGAATGTTTTTGAATAAATCAAGCTTAAATAAAAGTTTGTATATTGTATCGTAATTTATGTATAATTAATTAAAATGGATTACATTTCTTGTAATCAGGCAGAATGATATGAAAGTGAAAAATCCATCCATCCATCCATCTGTGCTCGCATTTGCCTGCTTCACTGCATCCAAGATGTAATTTTTGCCAGGGATTTTGCCACATTATATTGATTCTCATTAACTATGATTTAAATCGATTTAAAACGTCAAAATATCAATATTGAAAAAACAAAAAACAAAAACGGATACATTTTTTTTTGGCTGTCCGCTTCTGTACTACATCAGAGGCGCTTTGTGGAATAAGTAGTCATGCAGCGCGTTCACACAGCCCAAAAGTCATGCATGGTCGCACTACACACAATAATAAACAACGAGGGAAATTCAAACGCCTAATTGAAAGCAGTCTTGTCACATTCTGTAAACTTGTGTGACGCACGAATGTGAGTGCAACGTTTCGTAATAATAAATTATAACTAATATAAGATCCACAACAACAGGGATAGCGGCCAATCCCCCACAATCTACATACATTATACAGTGGACCCCGTATAACGGAGTCCCGAGATTACGTTTTTTTCACGTTATGGAGTGGAATACGAAGTTTTTTCATTCTCTTGTAACAGCATTTTACCCTAGAGTCTTGATCTTGTGTGAGTGCTTATGGTATCATATTTATTGTGCATTTTAGTGCTTAATTCAAACTTTAATTGGTTAGCTATGGGTCCCAAGGTTGCTAGGGATGTTAAAGGGAGAAGTAAGACAATGATTACGATAGAAAAGAATCTGGAAATAATCAAGAAATACGAAGAAGGCACGCGCATTGTTACCCTTGCTAGGAAAAATTGCCGCTCAAGTCACGTCACTCCAAAGGTCAATACAATTTCATTTTTCTTATATATTTTTTTATTTCTGATGTTTTTAATGACATATACATGTATATGTAATATAAGTGGTATTTACTATGCTATTTTGTTACTAATTTTTAATATGTATATACAATTTTGTTGTTTTTACATGGGGTTTTGAACACATTAGCTAATTACCATAAGTTTCTATTGCCCGCCAGACGACGATTTCGCCTTACGATCCCAACTCCGGAACGGATTCATATCAGATGGCTGGGATCCACTGTATATGTATATACTGTACATTGTACTTTTCTCTCTCGCATGTGCAGGTGAATTAAATAAGCTAACCAGGAACAAATATTCGTAGAGAACAGAAAACAAACGGTCCATAACACAACACAAAACTTCAGCATGTCAACAAAATAAAAGAGAACAAAATAAAATACACAACAAGGTATGCAAACTCCAAATTAATTACCACACACATACATTCAAAATAAATATGTTACAATTGTGGCTGATATTGCTCCCGATATGCTCATATATGAGAAAAACTGGCACGTTTCATGTTTTGCACACAAAATTTAGTTGCTTACTTGAAAAAGTTTATTTTCATATCTCTTTTGTCATAAATGTACCGAGAAAAATTCATATTTTTAATTTGGGCAAACAGTTATTCACATAAAATATTGGTTCTGCAATTTCCTTTTAAATGACAATGTATCTTATGCTAACTTTTAAAATATTTGTTTCACTTTATTTTATATTATAAAAGCAATACAATTTATAGCTAGATTCAAAGAGAGGAGGAGGTGTGTTCTCAGAAAATTAAAAAAAAAAAACAACAACACTGTTTCCCTTTGTTATACTGTCTTGTAAAGCAGACTCAAGTTGTTAGATGATTCTTACCAAATCGATAGATTGAAGCAGAAATCATTTTTGATTTAACTGAATCGAATCATTTTGAATCGAAAATCATTTTGAATAGAAAAATGATTATGAATTGAATTGGGGACCCCAAAATCTGAATCGAATTGTGAGAGTCAAAGATTTCCACCCCTAGTTGTTTTTTACATCAAAATATTAAACATCATCCAGTTACTCTTTTTTTCAGCAAAACTCTCGACCACTTAGGAACATTCTTTACAAGTTTGTCCGCCATATTTGTTTTGATCTTGCAGGTCACGTCTCATTCTCGTGCAATCTTTAGGCCCAAAACAACATCAAATCTGCATTTTTTTTGTATCAGTGACAAGTCAAGTATTACACAATCAGGTAACAATGAACCAGAAAGTAAAAAGTGAAAACGAAACACTTTGGAAGATAGAGAAGAGGAAAAAAACAGACATGTTGAAGCTAAATAAATGAACACAAGTAAAAAATTATCTTTTCTACCAAAAGTTATATCAGTGGTTGCGATATGAAGAAGATAATGCTGCATGTAAGTTCATTCTATTATTTTAATAAATTTAATTAAAATACTATATATTTTATTACCGTAGACTTACTTTTTCCTTTTTATTGCACAATTTTTGGCACTCCAAACATTTCTGTTGGACAAATAGCTTTTTAGTAATGCGAGTCCCAGGGACCCAACAGGTAAAATGAGCACTGATCGATCAATGCATCCATCTATCGATCTATCCATCCATGAGTGCTGTCACTTAAACATCTAATTTCTAAACATTTTGTAAAGCTAACACTTTCAATTTTTTCACTGAACAATTGAAGTTAGCTTTTTAAGGACATGTTGGTGGGACAAAACGTGTAAAAACAGTTTGTGGAAAATGACTTCTGAGTGGTGGGTTAGCTCACCAACAATGTTGACAATAACTTTGGCAGCTAACACTGGTGATCCGGATCAATTGGCTTTGAAAGATAAAAACAATTTTGATTGGATCTTAAATACTTAAGAAAGATGTAAATTATGTTTAAGTTCTTTTAAACAGGCTCCAGTGGGTATAATCTGAAAGCGGCCTGATTCCCAGCTGTACAACCTGCCCCTGGTTCTCCATACGGGCCGAAAGTCATCTACTCCGACAAAAAGAGAGTGAGAGAGAGAGGGAGGAAGACAGAGAGAGGGGTAGGCTTGGCTACAGCAGAGAGGAAAAACACAGTGAGGAAAAAATAAAAAAAAGAGAAGAAATGAGACCCAATTTTCCAAAGAGTGGAAGCAGCCAGAACGTTGTTCCATCTGTCTGGAATTAGATTCAGTCTTGAAATGTCCACCAAACCCCTCAGCATGTCTTTACCCACCATCAACACAAGATGCAACAAGGTCAACACCGATGGCAACCTTTGAGATGGAGGCCCAGCGGTGGAATATAAACAACGGTATGGCAGGATGAGTGGAATTTCTTTAAGACTGACAACAAAATAATACTCCTCATCTCTGGCCCCTGAAAGAATACAATTTGATCGTGCATGGTATAGAATCTCACAAACATAAATAGCTTCATATTTGACTTTTAAAATGATGGTGCAAACAACATAAGAAGCAAAGTAACTGCTTGGTTTGGTGACAAGAGGAAAGAAAAAAAAAGGACCTCATCTGGATACTCAATCAATGTGGTTCTTGTGTGTCATGCGCATACACACAAATAAAGGCTAAGTCGTTTCAACAATAAGCAACAAAAATTAATGCTGCATATGCAAGTACACACACACATGCACACAATTCTTTTGAAGTGCAAGGAACAATTACACAAGTTCTAAAAGGCACAAACTGCAGCTGTTATGGCAAGCATGTGTAAAGCAGAAAAAAAGCATGACCTTGCATGTGTACAATAACAACACACTATCCCGTCTTCTTGTGTGCTGTTGAGGCTCTAAGCCTGCATTTCACTACCACACTGAATTTCATCTTAAAAGAAGCCATAAGAAACTATAGATGTGTAATGATTATTCTAGTTGGAGCTGGTTAGTTCATTCACTGCTAGCCCACTGGAAATGGATCTGTGACATCTATTGCTGTCTACAGTCATCAATGCCTGTGAAAAAGCTTGGATTATTTGGTCCTTACGAGCCATACTGGTCATACGTGTAATGAATACAGTAAAAAGTAAAATGTGATGCTGCTTGTAATGAGCATAAATAAACACACATATATATATATATATATATATATATATATATATATATATATATATATATATATATATATATATATATATATATATATATATATTTATATATATGTACACACATACATACATGCATCCGTTATCCTCCGGTTATCCGGGGTCGGGTTGCAGGGGCAGCAGCCTCAGTAAGGAAGTCAAGACTTAGTGTCTCCAGCGTGTCCTGGGTCGTCCCGGGGCCTCATCCTAGTGGGATATGCCTGGAAGACCTCACCAGGGAGGCTTCTGGGAGACATTCTAACCAGATGCCCGAACTACCTCCACTGGCTCCTCTCAATGCGGAGGAGCAGAGGCTCAACACTGAGTCCCTCCCGGATGACCGGCTGTCGATCTCCCGTTCCATCCTACCCTCACTTGTGAACAAGATCCCAAGATACTTGAACTCCTCCACTTGGTGCAGGACCTCATCCCCGACCAGGAAAGGGCACTCCACTCCAGCCTTGGCAGACTCCAACCGCCACCGGAAATGGGTTCGACTTACTGCCGGCAATGCGGACCAAACACTGACATCGCTGGTACAGGGACCAAACAGCCCGTATCAAGGCGTTCAGTACCCCTTACTCTCGAAGCAACCCCCACAAAACTCCCCGAGGGACACGGTCGAACGCCTTCCTCAAGTCCACAAAACACATGTACTGTAGAATGGATGGGTGAATTCCCATGTACCCTAGAGGATCCTGCCGAGGGTGTAGCGCTGGTCCACTGTTCCATGGCCAGGACAAAAACCACAGTGCTCCCCCTGAATCTGAGGTTCGACTTTCTAACGGACCCTCCTCTCCAGCACCCCTGAGTAGACCTTACCATGGAGGCTCAGGAGTGTGATGCTTCTGTAGTTGGAACACACCCTCCGGTACCCCTTCTCAAAGAGGGGAACCACCATCGCAGTCTGGGAATCCAGAGGTGCTGTCCCCGATGTCCACGCAATGTTGCAGAGGCCTGTCAGCAAGGACAGCTCTAAAACATCCAGAACCTTTAGAAACTCCGGGCAGATCTCATCCACCCCCGGGGCTTTTCCACCAAGGAGTTTTTTTTTACCACCTCGGTTACTTCAGCCCCAGAAATGGGAGAGCCCACCTCAGAACCCCCCGACTCTGCTTCTTCAGAGGAAGATGTGTTGGTGGAATTGAGGAGGTGTTCGAAGAATTCTGTCCACCGGTTCACGGCGTCCCGAGTTGAGGTCAGCAGTGCCCCATCCCCACTGTAAACAGTGGTGACAGTGCACTGCTTTCCCGCCCTGAGACACCAGGTGGTGGATCCGAACTTCTTCAAAGCCGTCGGGAAGTCGTTTTCCATAGCCTCACCGAACTCTACCAACACCTGAGTTTTTGCTTCGGCGACCGGCGAAGACGCACACCATTTAGCCAGTCCTGTCAGCTGCCTTTAGAGTCCCACAGGCCAAATAGGCCTGATAGGCAGTTGGCAAGTTTAGCTTGAATACTGTGATTATTTTATATCATGTGTCAGGTTCTGGTCATGAGGGTCGGAGTGCTTCATGTTTTCCAGGAAAAAAAAAAACTGAATGCAATAATTTTCAAATGACCTTTAACGATTCAACTTATGTCAAAAATGACATAATCATAAAGGATATTACTGCATGGGCTCAGCGACACAGTCACTAAACACTTTGTTGCTACAACCACAAGTATAAGTTACGACTACATCATGCAAAGTGAAAGCAATACATCGACAACAGCCAGAAACGCCGGCCCCTTCTCTGGGCCCGAACTCATTTGATATGGACAGATGCAAAGGGGAAAAGTGTGCTATGGTCCGATGGCAACATCAGTGCTAAAAGGTACATTGAGGTTTTGGAGCAACACATCCTGCCATCCAAGCAACATTTTTCTCAGAGACGTCCTTGTTTTGTGCATATGTTACAACAGTCAGGCTTTATAGTAAAAGAGCGAAGGTACTCGAATGTGATGCCTGCAGTCCAGACCTCTCTTTCATTCAGAGTGTGTGTCGTATTATGAAGCGCAAAATCCAACAACAGAGATCCCAGACTCTTGAACAACTGAAATGGTACAACAAGTAGGAATGGGAAAGAATTCCACCTACAAAGCGTTAACGTTTGGTGTCCTCATTTGCCAAACGCTTATTGAGTGTTGTCAGACGGAAAGGTGATGTAACATAGTGGTGAACATGGCCATGTCCCAAACTCACCTGTTGCAATAATCAACTTCATAACAATTGAATACTTGCAAAAACAATAAGATTTAACAGTTTAAACAGTATTTTGTCTTTGTGTTGTATCCAATTGAATATAGGTTGAAGAATTTTTGCAAATCGTTTTTTTTGTTTTTATTAACAGTTTACTCAATGTCCCAACTTCATTGGAATTGGGTATAGAGCGTATACTTTAAATAATTTCATTCTTTGCTCATTATTTTAATGCAAGTCAAATCTCTACCGAGCAGAATTTCACCTTAAGCTAGTCAGCTAATTTTATGCAACAGGCACAGTTGTATCAGACAAAAATTCTTGCCATTCTTCTGTTTTCATGTTTTTTTTTACAACTTGGGTTGATTTGTTTTGTGTACTCTTTGTTCAAAAAAGACATGGGGAAAAATCTGTGCTACCTTATATCACATTGCCTTTATATAAAATTGAAAATCAAGTTTTCTTAACATCATGTGTCAAAAGGAAAACCCCTGAAAATGGAAAATAAGCCTTTGAATGTATCTCTCCATACTTGATATCTGCTCTTCCTTCACACCCTCTAGTTCAGCCTCACCCCTGGGAAGAACAGGAATTTCCTGAGAAGAGGAGGAACAACTTTTCCACATGGGAGACATACGGATACAAAGAGAGAAAGAGAAAGTGATAGGTATAAAAACGTCAGACGGTGACCTGCTTTGACCTATTACGACCACCGGAGGAGCCGCGGAACCAGCGTGAACCGTTAACCATACGTAAATGAGTTGCTGTCACAGGAAGTGCCACATCGGCCATGGGTTTGTGAGAGCAGATGTTTGATTCCCAAAGCTGGCGTCAAACTGCCTTGGAGGTCAACCACTGTGCTTGCAGGAGTGGAAAAGTCAAAATAATCAAAGATGCAACCAAGTATGCACCTTCATTAAGTCTATTATATGTAAAGTGCATTTTTGCCAACAATGTCCGAGAGCAATTATTTATACAAATGCATGGAGGACGCCTGTATTTGGACCCACTCAGCTTTTTAAAATTCTAAAACAATATTTAAAGAACGCAGAATATGCAACATAGCTCCACAGCACAAGAACATGGATCCACACAACATTGTGGAGCATTCTGCGGTGATTCTCAATTGTATGTTGAGAATTATTATAAAATAATAAGATTATTATCTATACAAATTGCATACCCCACCCCATCTATGAAAGAGTACACTTAAAACTGTATCCTTTTTAAAATTCACAGAAGTAAAAAAGCAACATAAATAAACTTTAACAAATGTTACTACTTTTTACAATGTTTAGACAGGTTATACGTTTGTCTCAAACAGAAAAAAAAACAAGAGGTGCGTCAAAGTGCCTAAAAAAAAAAGGCCAATTTTTATTTAATTGCCAAAAACGAAGCCTTTTCCCTGGGGTCATCCGCCTGGCATCGCCTCGAGTCCCACCCAAGAGGGGCCAAACCCTTCTATTTGAGAAGGACTGGTTTACTGGATAAATGATCGGCAGCCATTTGACTGGCAACCAGTTTAGGGTGTACCACATCTACTGCCCAAAGACATCTGAATGGGATGCAGCGCGCCTGCGACCCTCATGAGGATAAGCTATTAAGATAATGGATGAATAGAATGTTAGACCACAAACATTAGGAGCTTGCAGGGTCATCAGCATACCTTAAAAAGTTAAATGAAAATGTAAACAATAGTGTTAATTTTTTTTTTACCCTAAATCAAGTTGGTCAAAATGTCAAAATAGCAAACCTTAACCGCCCCCGCCAAAGAAAAAAAAATCATCTTTGTTTTTCAAACAAACAAAAAGATGCAGAGTGTTCCAAAGCACCAGCAGAATTTTGATAATTTAAATAGTTCCCTAATGTTACGACAGTTTTAACCCCCTTTTCGATGTATTTGATGTTTAAGATCAAAGGAAAAGCATACAAAAAACACAAAGAGGCTCAAATATTGCATTGATTGTCAAAACATGACCTCTTATAATACACCATGCTGCCATTCCTTCTAATTGCTCGCAGGAAGGAGGAGATATTAAAAACTTGATGTTTTATCATGCATTTCCCCCGATTTTTGTATGAATCCTTTCAACGGCAACTTGCAACCAGGGTGCAATATCAATTATTGCGTTGGCCACCTCAAAACCATACTACTATGTGGACTTCCATAATGCTATATATATATATATATATATATATATATATATATATATATATTTGTATGGATAGAGCTGATGCCACTGAATTGAGGGGTTGAAAGCAAATATATATTTATATTTGACGATGTTATGACTCTTTCAATAAGGTCCGGCTAGTGAAAAATCCCCAGACACCCAGGGGTAAAGAGATGTATTACCAACCAACAGAAATTTCTAAAAAACAATGTTATTCTTCAAACTGCCAAATAAAGTTGACTATAATCAGTCGGACTGTCAGGTTATTCCTAAAAGTGAGTAGACATTTCCTATAATAGGAAATGATTTTTAAATTCTAATCTAATGTGAAGGAATGATTTCCCCATGCTCTAAAGTAGGGATGGGTGAGTATCGATACGAAAAAACACTATCGGGCTGATGCGTCGCCTTATTTCATGGTATCAGTAAGACGTGTCCTGCTGCAATATTTATAAATAGAACAAAAATATATATAAATAAACAGTATGGGATTACTGTATATCAATGTTCATCCAAAATTTCTGACATGACCAATCACAAACAAGCATTTCATTCCAGTGCCCGCGCTTGCTCTTCTATCAATTACTGTAAATGGGTCATGTTTTTTCACAACTGTGTTTGCTGCTGACTATTTTTTTTTAATATTATCACTTGAACATCTCTTCTGACATTTCAAACCAAACAAATAAATAAAAGCATGTATAATTCCCGCTTATATCGCATTGTATCTGGAAACCCCCAAAATCAAAGTGAGGGGGCAGGCGATACTAGCATCTAAGGTCTTTTGAAGCAGTATTGCAATCACAAATTAGAAGATTGGAAGAAGAAGAATCAAAGATTGGAAAATGCTATATTGGAATGAGTATATGTTTTTTTTCATAAATTTGTCTGTTTTGGGGGGGTGCATGTTGTATATCAATAGTATAGATACTTGGTATTGGTACCATTGACTAGTTACAGTATGAGTTGAGTATTTACACTTGTATAGGTCTGAAAAAAGTGTCATCAAACATCTCAACCAGTAAATGGACCATTCCCGAAATATTTTCATTTCTGCATGAGCAAAGCAACAATCCCCCGCCAGTCCAGTGACCTTGCTGCTTAATTGTCATTTAACACAGCTTTGCAATGCCGGTCGCCTCGAGAGGAGCAGGCTCGCCAGGGCAGGCAGAATCGTCGAGCAGACTTGGAACTAAAAAAGTAGGGCAGCGGGGATTTTTATACTCCAGTTGTCTCTTAACACTACTGGGGCTGGGTTATGCCCCACTTTACAGCAGCACGGGGATTCCTGTCTGCCCGAATTATTACACATCACCTCCGATGGACCGAGTTGGAGAAATGTTGGCCCAGTGTGAAATACTGGATTGATATTTTCAACCTCCCTTTTTAACCAAAACTACACTTTTATTTTTTTTTTAAACAGTACAAAGACTTTCTTGAAATGTCAAGTGTTTTCATTCCTTTCATGGGACACTGGACTGGTCTGTGCTTTTAACCATCAGAAGGAGCCTTCTCTTACTCCATAATGCATACAAACTGTGGCTTGCTTCATAATGTGGAACTGCCTCAAGTAATTTTCCTTCAGTAAGTCACTTGGTAAACTTAAAAAAAAAGAAAGAAAAACAAAGTCAAACCTGTCTGAAAAAAAATGTACAGCATCAGTCAAAGATTTGGGAACACCTTCAAATTTAAATGGTCTCAAACACATTCAGAAATCAAAGAAATTCAAGATATGGAATGAAAGTCATTCCGGGTCATAAAGCATCATTCCACATAATCGACAGCCCCGATGCCGCAGTGGCACGCAACCACACACAAAATGGCCCGTCAACTGATTTTTGAATATTAGCTATATACTTCCTCTACCATGTCAGTTTGAAGCATTGCTAAAAGGGCCTATATCATGATATTTTAAACTGTCCACAGGGAAATATATGTACAGTGGACCCCCGTGTTACAACGTCCCTGGCTTATGTTTTGTTCATGTTGCGATGTGGAATTCTGAGTTTTTTCCTCCCCTCTTTATGGTATTTTACCGGCTTTGCGACAAAAACAACTGTCATGACCCTAGGGGATTGACTGTATTTGTGTTGTTTTGCCTCCATCTCCTGGCGTTTTTAAGTAATTGTACTCATTTACTATTGCCGTCAAACTGCTTCCATGCAACGCGTTACTACAATGTTGGTCTGCTATTGGTCGACGTCTCCTCATAGAGATGCTGGTCTGCTATTGGTCGGCCTCACTCATTTCAAAATGGCAGAACGGTAAAGCTTTGTTCGATTCTGATTGATTACAAAACCGTATTTATAGTGCATTTTACTGCTTAATTCAAACTTGGATGGGTTACCCCTGGGTCCCAAGATTGTTAGTAATGTTAAAGAGAGAAGTAAGAAAATGATTTATATGGAAACAAAGTTGGAGATAATCAAGAAATACAAAGCTAGCCTAGCTTAGGCTACCCTTACTAGGGAATATGGGCATAACAAGCGCCAAAGGTAAATAAATCCTTTCTATATGTTTCATTTATGATGTTTTCGGATTGTATACATGTATGTTCTATATACGTAGCACTTACTGTACTATTTTGGTACCAATTTTTAATATGTATGTACAATTTTGATGTATTTACATGGGGTTCTAAACGCATTAGCTATTTAACATAGGTTTGGATTACCCGCCATACAGCAAATTCGCCTTACGAGCCCAACTGCGAAACGGATTCATCTTGTAACCTGAGGGCCCACTGTATATAAATTACATTTGGCACATTGGTGATTGAATCCATCCATCCATTTTCTATAGCCGCTTATCCTCACAAGGGTCGCAGGCTTGTTGGTGCCTATCCCAGTGGTGTTTGGGCAGTAGGCGGGAGTCACCCTAAAGTGGTTGCCAGCCATTTGCAGAGCACACAGGGACTAAGAACCATTCATGTACCCAATCACACCTAAGGACAATTTTGAGTGTCCAGTACAACTTCAATGCAAGTTTTTGGAATGTGGGAGGAATCCGGAGAGCCCACACAGGCACAGGGAGAACATGCAAACTCAACACAGGGAGGCTGGAGCGAGCGGAAAACGAGCTTGGAACTGAACTGTGAGGCAGATGTGCTTACCAACCTTCCACCGTACCGCCCAGATGATTTAATATACAGTATTCTTAAATATGAGATTTTTGCGAACAATATATTTCTAACCATGAAGCAAAATGTTTTGCTGTGTGACTGCATTGCTGCTTGCATAACATCGTTTACGAAACATTCATCCATCCATTCAAATTTGTGGTTCAAACCAAGGATGAACCAAGGAAAAAGTGTTTTGTGTATACAACAATTATTGTGAAACAAATTTAGCATTGTTTTCTAAGCATTTGTGTTGATAAAACTAATAAAGTTCAAATACTTTTGTCACAAAAAGGTATAGGATTGATAAGCTGTGACTTCACTTCGCCGTATGCCATTTCGGTCGTTTTTTTTTTTTTTGAATGTAATTCTGAAATGACAACAACCAAGGAATGAGGGAGATCCTTATTGGCGGTTTGAATGTGTCAAAAGATGCAATATATGTGGATGCAGCAGAATGAACATGCAAAAGTCTTGTATTACGCATGATAAGGTCATTTTGTACCTTAACAACAACAACAACAAAGTCATCGGAGCCGAAATTTATACAACCAAACAATTTACGAGTGTTACGCTGCTATTTATGTTATTGTGTTGGTTGTCAGCTGACCTGGATTAATTTAGCCATTTTCAGTTTGCAGCTAAAAGAGATAGGTGCCAAGGTACTAACGTGCACGCTAGGAAAGTTTTATGTCATGAAGTTGTATTTTTTACATTTTTTTAAGATGGGTGGGGCTTGGGGCTCGGAAGCAACCGTTACATATTTGGTCCAGATCCAGGAAATTCCTTTCACTCTTTATCAAATGCATGATAAGGCCTTTTCCCAACACTTCCTCTTCATCCTTAATTTCTTCATAAGCAAAGAATGAACCTTCACGACAAAATTCAAACGTATGAGTGTTTTGATTAAGGCACAGGATTGCAGGACTTTGACCTGCTCTGCGATCTACAGGTCTCCTACAGGTGTCCCCCTTACCCGTTTAAGTCCAAATGCCACTGACTGCTAATGCTGACGTCACACTGAGAGTCTGCATCTATAATAAATCGCAAGACAGTTCACATGTGTAAACCATTTCAATGACAACTGGGTCCAAGGGGGTTTCGAGGGAGGACGGGGAGGCACGCCCATATGTGCGTCATACCACACGCGTGCCACGCCTTGCTCGTGTCCGCCCCTGAACGCCCGAGTGGCCTTATGGGCTGAGATAGCAGAGCCAACACAGGCCGGTGGGAGAGGCGCTGTCAGCCGGTTGCGGCTTCCCGGCGAGCCTGCGCATCCGAAGCTGCTGTTTTGTGTGCGCTTATTTGTGTGCCGCAAGGCCTTGCGGCGTTATCGGCAACGGTGCCTGGTGCAACAGCGTGCCTGGGCAGGGAGCTACGTGTATGCAACGTTGAAATAATTGGGAATGAAAGAGGCACTCCATCTATCACCTCCATCCCCTGCATCACGCTTCCCCATTTTTACATGCATAATGTGGGCAAGGCGGACGCGGTGCGGGTATCACATGCAGCCACTAATAGGATTAATTAGCCTTTTTTTTTTGTTAAACAACAGATGTTATTTAAAGGAACAGCCTCAATTTTGGCGCATCGCGAAAACCGACTGAGTCGTTGCGGGGAGTTTAACTGGTTAAAAAAAAGAGGAGAGAACAACGAAGCAATCCCTGACACAGATGCGGTAAGGTGAGAGAGGATTCGGCTACTTACCGAGCAGATCTGAACCCACAATTAGGGCGCCAAGGCTTGCAGTCAGAACAGGAGACGAGCGGTGGGAATTCCCGCAGGACAAGGGCCGAGGCTTAGCCCGTTTAGTTCCCGGTTTTTGCGGACTCCTCCTCCCCCAAACAGAGCCCGCTTTCCCCCTTAACCGATTGCCACACTGACTAGGCTGACTGTAGCCCTAAACGCCGCTTGCGCTGCAAGCAAGCTAGCGGTTAAACTCGGTGAGCGACTTCTGGATGAGGTTTTCAGAGTAAAAGTAAAGGATGGAAGCGCAGCAGAATTCAAGGGTTTCTGAAGGCCCATATCTGACTAGATTTGACTGGGTAACCCCACAAATGCCCCCAGTTTAAACCTTTTTCCATAAAGATGATTCACGTCACTCTTTCAATTAGCGATGTAGTGTAATTCCATCTACTACTTCATTGCTCGCCCGAGACCATTTTTATGTCAACCAAGGAATTATTTTGAAATCCCCCATTTCCGATGTTGCAGCCGCGGCTTTCACCCATTCACGTCCAGACAACAGATCCAGGGAAAAAAAAAATCAACGGGAACGTGTATGCAGTCTACTGTTCCGCTTGTCTCTTGTCCTGTTGTCCACCGCAATCAGCCCTGATCATGTAATTCTATTCTATTCTATTCTATTCTATTCTATTCTATTCTATTCTATTCTATTCTATTCTGTTCTATTCTCACTTTAACGGTTTTCCAACACCGATTCCAAATTTCCACGATGGCTCCAGTAAATGTCCAATACCGTTTCCTGACGTTTGAATGTCCTTTTCATATTAAAGCCTGACCTCTAGTGGTGTTTTGTGGTAAACACAGTTGCAGAACAGCTGCTTTTGTACTGTGGCCAGTGGATGGACTGTACCCAGAGCCGAATCTAGAATGAACAGAGTTGGGAAAGTTACTTCAAAACTGCAAAGCATTATTAATTATTTATTACTGTCATTTTCAAAGTGATCAGTTACATTACAATATTGTGGCGGGCATTAGGACTCTGCCTCACACCCAGTAGGCAAGTTGAAAGAGACTTTGAAGTTTGAACCTTGTGATTTAGTCTTTTCTTGTTTTAGTCATGTTTGGTGACCCAGACGTGTCAAGATGAAGAAACACACGATGCCGTTCTAGTATAGGTCTTTACTCTTCACTTGTCAACACAAAAACTGTCCATCATTAACAGCATCAAAGACTAAAACACAATGTTCAAAGCTTCAAAGTCTCTTAACTTGCCCTACTGAGTGTGAGGCAGAGTCCTAATCCCCGCCACAATATGCATTTTAAATTGAATGCATTACACCACTATTAATCTGTAACGTCAACCTTTAAAGACAAGATACAAAATATTTTTGTGTATTTTAATCCCTTTACGATTTAGCTTCACAGCATAGTGATGCATTGTTTACGCTTTAGGCAGAAACAGAGTGAATTCCACAATTTCAACGTTAATATTCAAATTAATGTTTGGTCGGCTTGGTTTGGGACAGACATTTCAAAATAGATGGTTTCGGTGGGGCTAACGTTAGCAGCTAGCCTCCATCATCGTGACACCTATTTACTTAAAGGGACAATGTGTAAGTATTGGACCGTTTTTCATTACGGACAGCGGGAGGTGCTGTATTTACCATTGTCCGTAGCGACAATATACATGACACCCTCCTGTGAGTGTCACCCCCCATGTAATATCATTTAATGATAACTAGACCTACGACTATATTTAAAACATTCTGTTGATTGTTAAGAACACATGTATTTGCAATTTTTGAAACGTATAATCATTTAATTTATTCCTTTTAAAATTAAAATCTTAACATTACTAAGATGTTTTGCCTGGCACGTTTCGGCATTATCTTTCGCCTTCTTCAGAGATAATGCTGAAACATGTCAGGTAAAACCTCTTGGAAATTTTAAGAGTTTTTTTATTTTACATTTTTTTTAAGTCTTTCACTGTCTGATGAAGAGGAACGCAACAGTTGATTTTTATCTATTGACAGAATGAGGGTCGTTCAAGTACTTTTCAAACAATGGTTGGTTACTGGACTGAAGACTGATACTATGTATTCTTGTCCACAGTAAATTCACTAAAGCCGTTATATGACATGGAAAAACACACTTGTGTTTTGAACTTATTGTGTTTTGAATTTAGTATTGCTTTATTTTTTCACCACACAGCATTTTAATGAGACAATTTTTAAGAATTGGCAGGTTCAGCTTGTAGAAATAGGCAAACAGCTATGTAGCTTTCAAATAAAAAGGCTTGCTACAGTATGCAGTATGAAGTTTTTTCATGCCTATTTTGTGATTCTCGTGTGTGACTTGTTCACCCAAATGGAAACATTTACTTTTTTTTTAACTTGTCAGATCCATGAAGGCAGAAAGATGAATAAACCAAAACATTCTCTCCTCTAAAATGAGTAACACGCAGAAGCCCATGAAACTATTCTTTTGTCGAGGCATCATAGACCAAAAAACAAAAAACATTTGATACATCAGCACCACGTTGTAATGAGCATCAACATTTTGAAAAGAATCTGCAGAAGACAGCGTGTGTTTATAAGGAACACTAGCGCATATTTGGATGAAGAAATTGCTGGTTTTAGCTCAATCCAATGACCAAGGTAGGGGTCAGTATCACTTTGCATATGTGCAAGCCACAAGTAAGTCTCAAGTTATAACTTTCAAGTCTCAAGTCATCGTGAGAAAAAAAAAACGAAAAAAAAAAACAAGCAAGTCAGATCAAGTCTTTAGTTTGTTCTAGCATGTGGTAAATAAAATCAAGATCTAAATTGATGGAATTGTCTTCAAATCACACATTTTTCAGCATACTGAGTGAAAGAAATTCCAGGTGAAATTGGGTTTTGTTTTTTAGAAACAAATTGTCATGTTTCTGTTTGTTCTGTGGGTTCTCTGTATTTTTTATGCCTAAGCAGAGTTCAATTGTGCCACGAGGGGGCGGAGTCACCAGCCTTGCGAACCTGTTCCCCATTACCCATTAGGGTCTTTTTAAACTTGGCCGCTACAGGAGAGTGACGCTGGGTTATGCTTTTGCCAAACTCTCTGCGCCCAGTGAAATCTCCTGCCCCGCGTCCTTCTTTCTAGTGATCTTTTGGTTGGTACTTTGCTCTAGTTGTATTTAATGTTTTCTGTTGTTACTTTGTTTCTAGTCGCTCTCCTGCAGTCTCCGTCCCCTTGTTGCTTTCCTCCTCAGTCGGGCTAACTCTCCCTAGACCTTCTCGTCTCTCCCTTATTTTGTACGTTCTGAGTTTTGTTTTTTGTACTTTCCCGTTCCCTTTTTGGACACTTTTGTTGACCACGCCAGACCTGCGCTGTCTGTTACAATAAACTCTTTGGACTGAATCCTTCGATTGTCTGTCGGGGTCCTTGTCTTGTTCGGGCTCGGGAGTCACCCGTGACACAGATTGTGTTGTTTTGTCATCTAGTGTAAGTTGTCTTTATATAATTGATCTCTTAGACCAGAGGTGTCAAACAAGTTTCAATTGTGGGCTAAATTCTTCTTCCAGTTTCTGTCAGAGGGCCTTTATGGCTGTGAAGTCAAATACATTTTACATGTGATCGTCACGCATTTACCGATCAGAAGCCAGTAAAAACTGTTCAAAAGGGGAATTGGTAACATGTGTTTTGCCCCCTAAAAAAAGCTTTTTGAGGTTGAAGACAACTTGCAAAGATTATATTTTACTCAGAAACTTGAACTCATAATTAGCATTTCGCGGGCCATGTAAAATGATGTGGCGGGCTGGATTTGGCCCCCCGGGCCTTGAGTTTGACTCCTGTGTCTTAGCCAATTGTAGATTTTGATAGTGATACAATCTTTTATATCAAGCTTTGATGTGTTACAAAAGTATGGTTCAGGCAGCAAGATTTTAAAATAGTCTCTAAACTTTTACACTTTGAAAGACCTCACACATAACAAAAACAATCACGCGTATGACGGTTACTTCAATATCTACTTTAGATTCCAAAGTCACCATCATGGCCAGTCTCTGGTCCGTTGGATACATCAGGTCCATTCTGCAGACAGAGTGCTTTTGATGAAATTTTAATTAGAGCAGCGTGAGAGCTCTGATGTCAGTGTTACCTTAAATTTGATAATATATGGGGTGTATTTAAGAACAGAAAGCTCATGTCCTCTTACTTTCTGAACATGGGTAGTGATCGCACTGGTTGCATTGCATACTGTAATGCTTCTATGTTTGTTCTTCATATGCATATTACTGAATGTGGAGCTATTGTGCTAATTCTTGGCTAATACCCCTTGCAAAAGAGAATTTGAATATCAATAGGATTAATCCTGGTTGAATAAAAGAACAACAAAAAAAGAATACAGCCCTAGTCATGGTTGAAATCAACCCGCTGCTCTTAGGTCTGCACTCTGCAGCAGATGCAGATCCTTCCCCAAACCAAGGATCACTCTATGGCAACAGTAACCGAAGGCTCAATCACTTTCTGTTCAGTCAGGCTGTGATAGACTGTCGCAGTGTAGACTCCCATAAAAATGAATAAATAAATAACAGCATTGCTTCATTTTTTTTTTTTGGGGTGTGACATGTTTCTCAGCACAAAAGCTACTATGATAGAATACATTAAATTTTTGAGATTTTTTTGAGAGCTTTATTGATTTTTATAACTTTGTTTTCATAATCATAAATAGGACATACCAATACATCATGCTTTAGCGCAGATAAAAAATTGTGGCTTCAAACCTGTGCCATTAAAAAAAAAAGAAACTACTAAATTCAACAGCAGAGGTCAACAAAGCCATTGGAAATACATTTTTCTTTGACTAGTTCTCACATGTGCTGAATAATATTTTACTGAAGAGCAAACACGACTGTAAAGTCTGCTTCATAATCCACTATTGATGAGTGCATCGGCAGAATTTATGAGAGGGGTCTGATTGCAGGATGTAGGACGGGGGCGCGTAGTTTCAAAAATGGCACTAAAAGAACTACACACCACCTGGGGAGGGGTTTTGTCTTTATAGTAAAAAGGGGGTGTAATTTTTTTTTAGGGAGGCCTTAATCCTGGTGTACCGTATAGATCAGACATATCCAAAGTCCGGCCCGGGAGCCAAATGCGGCCCGTGATCAATTTCCATCCGGCCCGCAGTCTCCGTCATAAAATCAATAACGTTTGCCCCGCATGGAGAATGAATTCATTCGGCAGCAG
This sequence comes from Hippichthys cyanospilos, assembly GCF_059441005.1. NCBI lineage: Eukaryota > Metazoa > Chordata > Actinopteri > Syngnathiformes > Syngnathidae > Hippichthys > Hippichthys cyanospilos. The sequence goes on from NC_142373.1 coordinate 3,035,319, forward strand.
CGCTGTTACCTGCGTGTGCTAAATGCTGCTATCTCTAGGCTCATATAGGAACAGCAAATTAGTATATGACTAATAGACTGTATGAGCCCCTAATTTTCTAAAATGGCGACAATCAACAAAAGGAGGAAAGTTGAGCTGCAGTGTGACGCAGTGAGCTGCGGTCAGCACCAGCAGCTTCATATCGCCAACTTTTACTGACAGCTGGATAAGGACACGTTTCCTAGAGATTCGAGCATTTGGTAAGAAAATGCTAAGCTTGTTCTGTTTGACGTATTTGTGCGAGAAGACATTCTCGCTTATGAACTTAAATTAGAACCATGTGAGGACACGGCTACCGGAATCTCACTTAAAAGACATCTTGCGCATCCACACTACTGCCATAGAGCCACACCTGGCCTTTGTCCTGCACTCTCAGTTTCACCCATTATACTCATGCGGGCAAGTCATTTTTCATTTACTATAAGTCTGAAAACGTTTTTTTTTTTGTTTGTTTGTTTGTTTTCACTCCAGAATAATAACCATTTAAAAATCCAATTAACATTGATAGTTACTAATTTCCTATTATAAATGAGCCTTGCACTTGTTGATATGACTATTACTTGTTTATTCCTCTGTTATTGTGTTTAAAAAGTCTATAAATATTAAACTGCCTTGGTGAGATATATTTGTTTTATGTTTTAAATGTAATTTGCACCCAAGAGTACAATTACTACTGTTCAACTGTTACAAAAAAGTAAATTAAAGTGTTAAAAAAAGTGAAGTGAATATTCCATTTCAATATTTAATGTCAATTCAATTTTGATATGCATGTTTCAAATGAACCAAAACACATGCTTAAGACAGCAGAAATGAAAATATTTATAGAAAAATGTATAGAAATATTTAATTTACATCACATTGATAAATAAATCTCTTACCTATTCCATGTTCAGGGTTTGTTGTCAAGTTATTGTACATATTCACAACATACACATTTGAGATTCATTCATACACAGATTTTACCTAGATTTTATTAAATGGTCAAGCAACCTTTTTCTTCTGCTCTTTTTTTTATATTTGATTAATTTAAACCTTTTTGTGTGTGTGGTAGGTGTAAAACTATATTGAGAAGTTTTTGAGAACTGGTATCTATGTCACACATTTTTGTCTATTATTATAATTCTGTTGCAATAAATGGAGCTCAAATTAACTTAAGATCTTAATGGGAATGCCCTTGTAAGTATGACATTAAGTATGACAATTACGTATGGAATACTAAACAACATTTTGGTATATCAACAAATGTCAAATAATAAAATAATATTAAATAATATTGTTTGTTTTTATGATGATTCTCTTCTAAAAAACACGCATATATAACTGAAGTAAAAGATACCAGTTGTCTCACGTGCCTTGTGACAGCCCAACGTTACCTTGGCTAGGCTTCAGCGCACACATGACTCTGAATAACACAAGTGCAATGAAAAATTGAAAGCTGTCTCATTTTCTTTCAGGTACAGTTTGTACCGACTAGAGCTGGGATTACTCATTGTAGTCATTCCAGATTGTCACAAAATACCCAAATATAGAAGATGCTCATCACTGGAAGGGATTTCTCTGTACAAAGGCAACAACAAGAAATACAAAACCTTTAATCAGTGTCTTGGAAGCAATACAGCGTCACGTGCTCAATGGAAATGTTCCACATGTCATATTTAAGTACTTATCTCAGGCAAAGTGTTTTCTTACCATGCGGAGTGGAATGCAAAATATCTGCACCAGTGGTGAGACCTGTCATTAGTGTCTGCAATGGCATATAATTCTGTCATTGTCATTAGCTGTGTATTGTATCCAGGGATGTTGAGCGGGAGGGCAGACAATGGCCAGCGCAGGATGTTGAACCAATCACTAATCAAGAGCACAGAAAAAAATATTATTTAGTTTAAAATTGTTTTATCCGGCAACTGTTGCCACCGTTAGGTGTAGTAACTTTCATATAATAGAATGGAATGCCTTTGTTGTCATTGTACTCAGGTATACAACAAATTTGAGAGCTCTGCCTCGATTGGTGCATATTATGTAATAATATGAACAATAAATATAATAATATGTAAATAAACGCGATGTAGAATAGCTACATAAACTGTGTTGCGGTGGCTGGAGGTCCCTGACATTTTAGTTATTTTCTGTACGTATATTTTATGCTTGTATTTTGTTTCAAACACATCTAAAGTATTATAGCCCAGTTTCCCGTATAAGGATTAAACCCAAACCTAAATTATAATTTTCATCCAGGATTGATTAAAATTGATTTCTTAGGTATGGTTTAATATTGTTTCAGTCTAATTTTAGTCGTAAGTTAAATAACCTGTTATGAAGAAAGACAAGAGCCTATCTAGGTCTTGATTTTGACTCACATCAAACCTGGCCAATAGCAGCTTTAAATTCTGAATAAAAGATGAATGCTTAGCTGTGATTGTTGATTAATATCTGTCCCGGTTAAACTGAGATGTTTGGTCAACCTACACATGAAAGATAGAAGATAGAGATAAATAAAGATAGAATTTTCAGCACTTTGAGGCATCTGTTGTAACCACTTTTACACTATTGCTGTACATACATTACTGCTAAAATATAGTATCCAATAATGTATTTGTATATTAACAATAGGTCTCAATATACAGTATGCAATGCATCTGTGATAGTTTAAGTAATATTTTCATTGTAAAACAGAAGCTTATTTAACTAACATAAAGGATTTTTTTCAGATTTAAAAGTTGCAGTAAAGACTGACAATATTTGCATCAGTGGAAAGAATTCTGATGAGACAGATGGAACAATAGGCAACACAAAACACAACAAACAATAGCGTCACATACTGCCATACAAACATGTAATGGAAGGTGTCACGCCATAAGTACTTTAATGTCAAGTCTTTTCCCACCATCTTAACGTGGAATGCAGAAATTCTGCACAAACTGCATGTGTCACTACTGTCTGTAATGCCATGGTAAATTTTCTTTGTGAAAGTCAAGAGGTTTGGCAGGACCAAGATCAGTGGCTGCCTATGATATTCACACGAACACCTTCTGTGATGTCAGACTCTCGAATAAATACCTCTCATGTGCACATGTACACATTACTGGGCTACACAAGCTATTTTCCGGAGCTTTTAAATGTCAATAAACCCGCATCAGCCATTAAAACTTTTCATTATACGCGATGCTCTCAAAACTGAAAAATAAAGAAATAAATAAAAAAATGTCCACAAAATTTTATTTCTTATCGCAGTTTAATATAAGAAGAACTGCATTTTAATATAACACAAACATATTAAAAATAAAACAATAAATAAAGAAATGGCTTGCACTCACCAAGTCAAACGGCGGTCACAATCGATCAGGCTTTTCAATAGCTCCAATTTTTCTTGACCTCTTCATGCTCTCTTTCTCTTCGCACTGAGATGTACAGTGTATCCACTCGGGTATCCCCAAAAGTTTTTTAAAACACTGTAACACATTGAGGAGCTCTCTTTACCTTCGAACTTTGATGTACAATACTGTATATCCACTCGGGTGTCCCCGTAAGTTTTTAAAAGCAACATAGTGCGTGTGTCCAGCCGTGCTTTGGTGTCTCGTTGCTGCCTCGGTTAAACAATTTAAGTTTACAAATCCAGTGTAGCTCCAAACACCAAATCCATCCTTTGCAAACAAAAGGCATTCCCATCAGAACTACTTGCCAGGATTAGCTCACGCCCCTGGTAGCCCAGTCAGAGATATGGCCAAGTCGGTACAGGTTAGCTAATAGCTACGCTACGCCTCTCGCCAAAGCCAACACCGCATAGCTTGCATGTTGAGCATTGCACCGCCTTCGTGCAGTGAGCATCCTCTCACGTCACGTTCAACGTGAGGCCTCTAGATGGCGTTCTCATGACTCGATTCGCTATTAAAGCTGTCTATGAAGTTATACGGGCCGCTCATATTCATATCCATCTGCGCTTGCGCAGAAGCCTGCAACTGTTTAGGCAAAAGCACTACCGCCTCTGGGAGCAGGCAGATTACATATAGTCTAATGACAAAATTTAGCTGAATTTTAATTGGTTAAAAAAATCCAATTTAAACCTACAACACGAGAACGAATGTAACCAAATGGATGTGACACGAAAAGAACAGAATATGGAGAATAATTTTTGAAACAAAAAATTATCGAATATATATATTTAGTAAAAATGAATATTAAGTTGTTTATTAAGTTATACAGGCCGCTGATATACATATCCATCTGCGCTTGCGCAGAAGCCTGCAACTGTTTAAGCAAAAGCACTACCGCCTCCGGGAGCAGGCAGATTACATACAGTATAGTCTAAATTTAATTTAATTTTAATTGCTTAAAATATCCAACTTAAAACTACAACACTAGAAGGAGTGTAACCAAATGGATATGACACGAAAAGAACAGAATATGGAGAATAATTTTATAAACAAAAAAAATATACAATATATATATTTACGAAAACTGAATTTAAAATGAAAATGACTTTCATTATCATTATTATAATTTTGATTGTTTATTATAGTTATGATAATGACGTCTGCAAGCAGATGCCCTGACGGACCATATATATATATATATATATATATATATATATATATATATATATATATATATATATATATATATATATATATATATATATATATATATTATATATATATATATATATATATATAGATAGATAGATATAGATATATATAGAGATAGATAGATAGATAGATAGATAGATAGATAGATAGATAGATAGATAGATAGATAGATAGATAGATAGATAGATAGATAGATAGATGGATAGATAGATAGATAGATAGATAGATAGATAGATAGATAGATGATATGAAACTGACCAAATATTGAAATTTAGCCACCTCTCCATACATATATTCAACTTGTGCTTCTCTCTCGAGTTAACCTTTCTAAATAAGATGCCCATTTTTGCACAGTCTAACTCAACAGCTGTCTTTGAAGTCATTGTCGACGCATTTCTGGATGGAATATTTTTCGGTTCTCAGAAAAGTGTGACTGATTAGTCAAATTAAGGCATGGCAATTCTAGGTGGGGGCGGATAATCCCAGGGAAAATGATTGTTTTTGTCAAGTTAAGTGTAATTGTGATAAAATAAGGATTGTCATGTTTTTTTTCAGGCACTTTGATGAACTTGCGTTTTTTTTCTGTTTTGACAAACCTTTAACCTTTACATTGTGTCGGTTGGCAATGTTATTTGCCATTCATTTGTCTGAAGATGGTGCTGTTGTGTTGATAATTAAACAATGTTCAGTTCGATTTTCACTTTGTATTCTGCTTGAAACAGCTAGATATGATTTAAGTCCACCGGAGTAATATTATTTATTTTTCAACCATTTTCAACCCGTAAGCTATTTGAGTTTATTTAAGGTCGCAAAAGGTGTTTGCGGGAAGGTCAATAACGGTCTCGCTGTCACCACGTCAGACTTGACGGCACGCTATTCACCGAAGATATTATAAAGAAAGTGTTTACAGCTTTGTCTCTCGCAGCCCAAAGTGGTATGTATGAGTTAAGGTTTTTTTTTTTTATGTGTGTGCGTTATATGTGTACAATATTGTCCATAGCTGACATTCTTTTTGTATGTGTCAGTTCTATGGTGTGAACTGTTGGAAGCAAGTGAACATCTGTAAACATCAGTGAAAAGAACCTTGGTTTCTCCTTTTTGCGGACAAAGTCGGCATATAAATGATGTAAAATATATAAAAAATATTGAGCGAACACGATGTGGAGCGAGGGAGGGAGGAGTACCGCGAGCGAGAGCGAGATGTTGAGAGAGAGAGAGGGCTATCGCGAGCGAGCAAAAATGAATTTTGAGCGAGCACCTTCTTTTCAATAGTTCTTTTTCTGCGCTCAATTTTTTTTTTTTGGCGCGCTTGCAATTGTGGCACAAACATAACGATTTACACACTTCCCATAAAGTGCTAAGAGAGAGCTTTCCGCTGATGCGGATGCAAAAGACTGGGTGGGGCGTTTTTTTGTGGAGTGGGTTAACCTCACTTTTGGTACATTTGCATCCATTGTGACATTAGTCAAATCTGACGATAATGAGAATTTTTTTTTTTTTTTTTTCAATTGAAGTGGTATTAAAGCTACTGTTTACAGTCTTTCAATGTTTTCAGTTTTTTTTAAATCAAATTAAGTATGAGTAAAGTCAAGTAAAATAATTATTTACAGACATTTTTTTTGTCATGTAACATCCAAACATCGCATTTTTTTAAAGGTATGGTAAAATCTTATATTTAATATGGGGTTTATTTGAAGCTTAGAACAAATAGGCAATGTACATGTTAAATGTGATTCACTATAAGAAAGATTCAGAATACGAACTGCACTCCGGAATGGATTAAATTCATATCTAGAGGTTCCACTCTATATAAATGGAATGGAATTTGTTTAAATTTCCCCACCATGTAGAAATTGTGGGTTCAGATCCAGTTTTGGAATTCCTTATGGAGTTTGCACATTCTCTTGGGTTTCTCCGGGCACATGCCAGCTTCATCCCATATTCCACAAACATGCATGGTATGTAAATTGAACTCTAAAATTGTCCATAAAAGTGTTTATGAGTAAGACTAGTTATTCGAATTTGTGTGTCTTGGGATTGAGTGGCTATCAATTCAGGATGTACCCAGCTGTTACCTTTGGACAGTTTGGATAAGCTCTCGCATGGCTTCGATCCACGTGAGGATGAGCATCTAAGATAATGGATGGACGGATGAATCATAACCACCAAGAACTTATAATGCTTATTTCTTTGTGAAATAATTTTACTGTATTTTTTTTATTCCATTTTATCTTCTGATATTTGCATTTTATGGATTAATTTCCTTTATTTTCATTTCTTATATTATATTTGATCTTATCTTAATGTGTGCAGTGATATGTTACAAAAACATTGAACACCTTAAAATGAAATGACAGAAAATATGATGTAATCACTGCTGTCTTTGCAGTAAGCAATTATAAATAAAATGTATTAATGGTACTTACATTGTACTTTGTCAGTAAAAGTACAAACATTGATGCACTGGTTAACCATGAAAAAAATAAAACAAAATATAAAGTACATTAAGCATTTAGATGTAAAAAGAAATGGCAGATAATAAAAACACCTCTGACAATTGTATTTTATATACAGTATGTAAATCTCAAAATACAAAGCAGGTGCAACAGTGCATATAAATATAAAATAATATAAAAAAAAAAAAAAACTGAAGTACAGAAAAGAGGGGTGGAAATGTTTTTGTAATTTTTTTCTTTTTCATCTTTCAGTTGATATGAATGAACAGAAAATGAGCAAGGAGGTCTTGTTTTAGCACCGGAGAATATGCACTAAATCAAATAAAAAGTAAGCAGAAGCAGCATTTCTGGCTGATTTGTACACATTTCTCGATTTCCTCACAGTTGAACAACTTGACACAATAGTGAAGAAAAGTGTTGTGGCCTCTACATTATGTTGGCTTGGTCAGAGTCGGGCTTCAAAATCTGCAGTGTCACTATGAGCTTAATGGACCTCCTGAACCAGGGATAGAAAATTGCATATATCAGCGGGTTGAGACAGGAGTTGAAGTAGAACATGCAGATTATAAAAGTGGCCGATGATGCATTGAGCACCGTGGTTTGTCCCGAGATGACAATGCAGAAATATGGCATGATGCAAACAATAAACACCACCACCAAAATGCCGAGAGTCCTGGCCGCCTTCAGCTCAGAACTTTTGGTGGTTGCGCCCTGCGGTGCAATGGTGCCCACATAAGAGTGCATGGCTCGTGCTTGAGACACAGCCACCGCAAAGACCTTCACATACAGAACCACAATGACAGTGATCGGGCCTACAAAGGAGATGAAAAGGTCTGTCGTTCCTGCAGCAAATGTGACTGAAATCACACACTCACCTACACACGTGATGAACCTGCCCGGTTGTTTCATACTGTCGATCGTACACAAACAGTGGAAGACAAATGATGATGACCAACATAATAAAATAGAGACATCCACCCTGGTTTTTGTGACCTTGATGGTGTAACGCAGAGGGTCACAAATAGCCACATAACGGTCGACGGAGATGCACACCATGATTCCTATGGAAGCGGATGTGACGGAGTGATCCACAATAAAATACACAACACACATCAATTCACCAAAGAACCAACAACCGCCAAGAAGGGAAATCTGAAAGAACATGAGGAATCCCACCAACAGGTCGGAGGCCGCCAGAGAAAGCAGTAGGAGGTTGGTGGGGGTGTGCAGCTGCCTAAGAATGACAGAAACACTTTAAAAAATACATATCGGCCTTCAATTGTACAAGAAGCAGTTAAAGCATTACTTAAAGTGAGAGATGGAGATGATGACCAGCAGATTCAGAGTGACTGTAACCAACGAGATGGCTGACAGGAGCATGTAGGCGCTTATCGGAGGAGGACCCTGCGCACTGCTGCAGGAAGTGTTGACGAGCAACGGGAAGCACCGCTCAACTTCCAGCGAAGTCTCCATCATCACAGAGAGCAGCAGACGAGCCTCCGCTCCCCCACCCCCAACTTTTGCTGTACTTGGCTTTTTATGTTGTCTCTTTCCAACGACGTAAGACCACATGGTACCATACGTCTCTTTCTCCACCCTCGTCCTCTTCCCTTCACTATCCTCCCATTATTTGGGGTCAAGGTATCAGTATCTATTCCAATCATGAAATATTTTTATCTTTTTAGGTAATATGTTAAGTAACAGGTAAAAACAACAACTGATAAACACTTAATTTAAATTGTTTATGGATCTAAAGAATGGCCCTTTGGTGTGATTGGCCACGCAGCAAGTATGAAACCTGAACTGCTGAATTCATTTCTAAAAATGACCAAGGATGAAAGCACTCACATCGAGCCAGGCTATTTAAAAAAAAAAAAAGCGAGGAACATGCAATGTAAAAAAGAAGAATAACGGTGCTGTAGGAGAAAAAAACTGGCTCTGCTACATCCCAGAAAAGTGAAAGTTTTCTGCGGGGCTCTCCTTTCCGGATCCACTGTTAAGTACAAAGCAACCTCACTCCCCTTCCCTCGTGCGACAAAAAGTGACTTCACAAAAGTGACCCTGCAACAAAACACCTCCCGTAAAGCTTAAATGACATCCTTTGACGCTTTTGGTGTGAACGCAGCATAAGCGTGGGCGACGGGACCTGTGTATAGGAGCAAGCTGAGCGTTGCCTGAATGAAAATGTCAAGGACCCTTGAGGGTGACATGAGAAAACTGCCCTATGGAAATACGCTGATATCAAAAACATTTTTATCCCATTTGTGGTGTGGGTTTTATTTTGCCTGCTTTGGTTGTATTGTTTGAATTGGGTTGTGTATCATGAAATGGCTTTACCTTAGCGTTCGCGGGTTGATGCTTTCTTGCTCGATTTCTTGTTGCTACATTCACTCGAAGCGCACAGAAGTGCCAGAATTATGTGCGGCTATACTTTCAGTTGTGTAGTTTGCTTTGGTGTATACTACGTGCTTCGATCGTGTCATTAGTTTCGTTTCTCGCAAGTCTTATCACAAATTTAAACGAGCTGTCAAATTGCTTCTTGGTGCAGCAAGCATCATAAGAAATTTAGTTGTCGTACGGCAAGTTATATAACGATCTTTCTCATTTTTTAACAGACCGGTGTATTAACTGGTAATATCATTTTATGGGAATAAAGCTGCCAACTCATTTTCCACTGTACACACATTACTGCACGGGTGTCAAACTCAAGGGCCAGGGGCCAGATCTGGCCAACCACATCATTTTATGTGGCCTGTGAAATACTGATTTGACTTTAAGTTTCTTTCTTTTCTTTTCTCTCCTTCCTTCACATTCCTTCCTTTTTCTCCTTTCATCCTTCACATTCCTTCCTTTTTTCTCCTTCCATCCTTCACATTCCTTCCTTTTTTCTCCTTTTCTCTCCTTCCTTCACTGCTTGTGTCTCTCACTCCTTCCTTCCTTCTTCAATTGGTCTCCCTTTCCTCCCTTCCACTTTTCCACCTTCCTTTCTCCCTCTTCACATTCCTTCCTCCTTTATTTCTTCCTTCACCCCTTTCATTCCCTTCTCCCTTTCCTTTCTTTCCTCCCTTCCTCCCTTCCTTCAGATTTCTTCATTCCTTTCTCTCATTTTATCTCCTTCCCTCCTTCCTTCACATTTCCTCCCTCCTTCCACCGTCCCTCCTCCTTTCGTTCCTTCCTTGTACCGAACAAACAACCTGATTGCTAAATGGCGTAATAATCCAAGCTGACTTGCTGCCATGCTGGGGGTCAGGTGCAAAGAGGGGGCCAAATGTTATGTATTGTGGATTCCCATGCGCAAAGATTGTCACCAACCTCATGGACTTTGATTTATAATTGCAGAGAAAATATTGGACTTGTGGTAAACACATCTACCTCACACTTCTGAGTTTAAATCTGGGCTTTGACCATCCTGTCCTGAGTTTGCATGTTCCCCCCATGCTTGTGTGGCAGCATGGATTATCTCCAGGGTACTTTGGATTCCCAGCACATTTTAAAAACATGAACACTAGGCTAAATAAACACACTAAATTGTCCTGAGGTGGAAATATAACACAAATGTTGTCTTCCCACTCTGAAAAGTTGAAAAGTTTGTCATTTTCATGTAATTAAAAATACACCTTTAAAAAGACATAATTCCACAATCTAACTTTGATTGGATGATTAGTGAAAGGTGATGATCTTAGCATGTTGTTGAAAATACATTTTATAATCATGAATGCCTCCCATTCCTGTTTCAGTAGCCCATTCCTCACCTGCGTGTCCTGGTTCCCCAACAACTAGCAGGGACCTGAATGCTATTACTTAAGGATTCAACTCAATAGTAAGGCTTGCCATGATCGTAATCAAACCCAGTTTCTCCTGTGTAGGGTGTAAGGTGCTGGCAGTTTTTTTTTTCTTTCTTCTTTTTAAACCAGAATTATTCTGATTGACCTGGGTTTATTTAATTTCATTCCTGCTATTTTTTATGGTAGTAATGAAAAAACACTGGGTTTTCCTTAAATCAGATATATTTACAATCAATTTTGAAGTAAGTATGGACCATAGTGAGCAAAATTTAAAGGTTTTAGACATATTTTGAAATTCAACAAGCTTAACAGCTTACACATTTGAATGACTATTTAGAGGATTGTTTTGATCACACTTGATGGAATAAATACACCCCAGTTTTAAAGGACAATTTTTAAACGAAATTTGGACCACATTGAAAAGGCTGTAATGGTAGCAGATTTTAAAATAATATTTTTGGACTCAATCTAGAACATATTGGGCTGGCTTAACATAACACAACCCAGTTTTCAGCATTTATTTTTGGACTAAGTTTGGACGTCATTGGACAGGTTACACACAACCAAGTTTTCAATTACTATTTCTGGAAAAATCTTAAGCCTTAAGTGAGACAAGATCAGGGAGCAAGAATAAGCTTTCGTGTTCTTGTTACTTATAATTTTAATTTTGACCGGAGGCAACAATTCAAAACAAGGCAAGATGAAAAAACCCATATAAGAACACCTGGGAAAGACACAAGTGGCCAAAGTGAGTTGATTGTTAGACAGTCATTGGTCAGCTTGCACTGATGTGATGACTTTTATCATCGATCCATTCATCCATCCATTTTCTAGTCCCTTATCCTCACAGAGTTCTTTGGCTTGCTGGTGCCAATCCCAGTTGTATTTGGGGAGTAGGCAGGGGGCAGGGGACACCCTGAACTGGTTGCCAGCCAATCGCAGGGTACACAGAGATGAACAACCATTCACCCAATCACACATAAGGACAATTTTGTATGTCCAATTTACCTGCCATACTTGTTTTTGGAGTGTGGGAGGAAGCCGGGGTGCTGGCAGAGAACCCATGTGGACTCGGGAAGAACATACAAACACCACGCAGGAAGGTGGATTTGAGTGCTAACCATTGCTGCAGTGATCCGCCCCCTTTTGAGTATTCATGTGCTTTAATAATGTATTATAATAATAAAATACTTGTAGTTTTGACTGCTACTAAATGTTGTCACTCATGACATTTTCCTACTACTGGTGACACGTCGTGGACCCGAATGTGACCAATCAGTCCGTGACATGTTAGAGCTATCACCACAAATATCCACTTTTATACCCTTTTTTTTTTTATAATATGAAGAATGAAATCTGAAACCTAAGATGAAAAGATGTTTGCATTATCTTTGTAAATCCTGTCTCTCTCTGCATTTGTGCAAGCAGTTATTTGGAGTGACTTCCTACAAAACAGACCTGTTACTGGAAAAAAAAAATCTAATTAAAACTGTTGAAACAATAAAATGTAATAAGAATGTATTTTCTTTTTATAGACAAATGCATTTTAAATGCAATATTCATGTTGAAACTTTCTGGTCACCACTTGGCCACATCAAATGGCAAACCATGTTGTGATTGACGCAAAAATCGCAAATCGATCGTTGTGATAATTTGACATTAAACCCAGAACACACACATAGCAATTTTAAAACACTCAGGAATTAGCTGTAACCTTAAAGTCTAAAAATCTCAGATAATTTCCTAACCTGCTATTCGAATTTTGAAGTCTTCATTCAAACTCTTTCCTAAAATTTTAGATCAATATCCTTATCTTGTTCCTATTCTTTTTTTGATTGCTCTAGACATTTTAAAGATGAATGTGTCAAAACCTTTAATGTGATTTTCTCAAAGATAGGGATTTCAATTTGGCAACATTCAAATTGCTGTAATTTCATCAATAGTTGAGCTATATCAATATTTAAATTTTCATTTTCACCATCACACCCACACACACCCACATAAATAGTTTATACGTATATATACAGTATATGAATAAAAAAAAAAAACACACACTTTCATAGTTGGGCCATGCCATTGACTTAACACATTTCTGAGCTCCTAACCCTAACCTTAACCGTCACAAAAGATTGCCTAACCCTAACCTCAACCAAAATCCAATTCAAAGACATACTCCAAAACAGTGTTTTGACCCTCAAGAATGCTCTGAACTTGTAGGGTCCATCAAATTTGTCCCCAATTTCAAGAGGTCCCCACAAAGCCAGTAAAACATGGGATTTGGTCCACACTATGTAGCAAAAACCAAGGACACACACACACACACACACACACACACACACAGAGTAAAACATTTGCGGTTCTGCTGTAATGTCCCTGAAAAAATAAAAATAATTTAATTAGATAGTGAATCTCAATAGGTTGGAAGCTCTATGAAATCAAACATTTTAATATCACATTGTTTTAAAAAACAAATATATGCAACGAATGTCCGACACCATTCAAAGCTATCTTTGACAATGTCGAAAAACTTAAAAATAGAATAAAGCTTTAATACATTTACATCAGGTTGTTCTAAATGCTCCTATGATGACCAAGGCATAACTTGCACTGATGTCTGATGCTTTTTCCTGTCATACCAAACATGATCCACACTTACTGAACCATGTGTACCAGTACTCCTCTAGAGTACTCTATGTGGTATGTAAAAAAAAATGAAAAAGGTGCATTGTCATAATTCACACTAACAATGTATCGCAAAATGTACAAAAGTAATACAAAATATACTAAAGCAATACAAGCTACAAAAATCTGTGAGGAATCGTCTGTTTTTCACAACTGAAAATTGCTGCCAGCAAGCTACTGCACATTAAAGCTCCAAAAGGCATAACCGATGTACAGAATGACATGATTAAATATTGAACCAAAACAAATGCAACAACCAAAGTTGTTTGTATTATGCTTTTTTAAATTTATGTGAGACCAAAAAAAAAACCAAAACAAAAAAATACCAACATATTGCTTTTGAAATGGATTTTTTTACTCAGCGTAATTTTTCTTTACGCTGACATAATAGTTATAAAGACAAAAGAAAAGCGGTTTTAAAGGGAGCAAGTGTTTTGATCTGGACAGCTTATAGTTTGAAAGCTTGCATGTCTACAATACAAACTAAATCAATCAGTAGAAGACCAATAACTCCAGACAAAATATCCACGTTTGAAACAGAATGTAGAAAGTGTTCTATTCAGCACGGCGTGAAGGGTGGAAAGCATGCTGGCTCATCTAAACTATGTTGGTCAGGCTGGAATCATGCTGCAGGATTTGGAGTGTCACAATAAACTTGATCGACCTTCTGAACCAGGGATAAAAAATAGCATAAATCAGCGGATTCAAACAGGAGTTGAAATAAAACAAGCAGATGATAAAGGCTTCAGATGACGCATTGAGCACAACATCCTGGCCCGAGATGGCGATGCAGTAGTAAGGCATGATGCACGCAATAAAAACTGCCACCACCACGCCTAGGGTCCTGGCTGCCTTCAGCTCAGAACTCTTGACCGTTGCGCCTCGCAATGTGATGATCCCCACGTGGGAACGCGCTGCCCGTGCATGAGATACGGCCACCACAAACACTGTGATATACAGAACCACAATGACAGTGAGCGGGCCTATGAAGGAGAGAAATAGGTCTGTAATTCCTACAGCATACGTGACTACAATCATACACTCACCGACGCAAGTGTTGAATCTGCCTGGTTGCTTTAGAGAGTCGAAAAAACAAAGAGAGTTAAAAACTAACGAAAGAGACCAACACAGAAAAACGCAGATTTTAACTCTTAATTGAGTGACTTTGATGGGGTAGTGCAGAGGGTCACAGATAGCGATGTAGCGGTCGACCGATATGAGCACCATGCTTCCTATGGAGGCGGATGTTATCACGTAATCCAGAACGTTATACGCAACGCACATCAAGTCGCCAAAGAACCAGCAACCATCCAGGAGGAAAATCTGAAACAACACGAGGAAGCCCACCAAGAAGTCTGAAGCGGCCAGGGAAAGCAGCAGCAGGTTTGTTGGGGTATGCAGTTGCCTGAAAAAAAGAAACGCTTATTACAATCCCTGGACATAAGGCGCGATAGTGCAAATGTAAAAGAGGCATAATGCATCACTTGAAGTGAGAGATGGAAAACATAACCAGCAGGTTGAGAGTGACAGTGATCAGCGAAATGGCTGATAGCAGCATGTAGGAGAAAGCAGCAACTGAGGGAGGACGCTGTGCCTTCCTGCAAGAAGTGTTGACGAGCAGAGGGAAGCAGAGTTCAGCTTGCTCTGACATGGTCATAAATTGCCCCTCAACTCAGATAGCTCTTTTTTATGATGATATTCATAATGTAGTAGGTCCATAGCCCATGACAGTAGCTACGCCTCTTTCTCCATCTCGTCATTAAAATTTTCCATTACTTCTCAATCAGTACTACCTGGGAATTAAAAGAACTGTGAATAACAATTTTACTTGCCAAACTAACCAAATGCAATCTTTCTGTGAATGCTCTTAGCGCTTTTTGCAGTGTATTCATGTGTTTTTAAATGACACACTGTTTGCGTGTTTGTTTTGTCATTAAAACACACACTAATAAAAATAGTGGGAAGATGAATGTTGTCTAAATGGGTGACAAGAGAAATTAGTTTTGGTTGCCAGTGTTTTTTGTTTTTTTTTGTTTTTTTTAAGAGTGTTAGCCCGGACAAAGTTAGTCCACATCAATATTGAATAACCTTTCAGAGTTAAGATGCAAATAAAACCCAACTTTTTAAAGGAGCACCATCGCTAGGATCTGTGTACTTATTACTGACCAATATTCAATAGTTTGAAAATCATTATGACCTGCAGGACTCATTCATTCTTTACTATGGCCGAAACAACCTTCAGCCACTTTTTGTGACGCTAACACAGATGATACCATACCATCACTTTCGAAGATATCATGTTTTAAAAAAAAAAAAAAACAAGCATAGATCTCTCTATATTATTTTTGATATATGCTTCATTAAGATTGATGGAAAATAGCATCAAAGTTTGAGCGATAATTCAAAAATAAGAATAAATGAAATGTTTGACAAACAGGAATTGCATTCTGTCCTGTTTTTGGAGAATTACGGTACTCATGGAAACATATACATGGGCTGCTTACCTCTGTGACTGGTTCATGAATGAAGTTAACAAGGAGAAATAAATAAATGGCACCCGTTCAGCACCATTTCTGTGAAGTGCCACCTTTCATACAAGCAATCTCTGCAGTGAACTTTAAGTACTAACCACATATGTATGTGTAGTTGTACAAACCCTATCAGATTCAAATATTTATAGCTAACTATATGGGCAATTCCTACTTTTACTTCAAAGCCCCACAAATCATTTAACCCTTTAACTAGATAATTTAACCCAATGACAATATTTACTTTCACGAACTGTTGCAGCACAATCACATATTTTATGCTTGCTTGATTTGTTTGAGCCAAGCAAAGTTAATGACACCTGTCATGCTGACACTTTGAGCTCACACAGGCCTGAGCACTTTGAACTGTTGCCGTCAGGCAGATATATGGTAGGAAACATACATGGTCGGTGTAATGTACACTCCAAATTTACCTTAGGTGTACAGAATCTAAGTGTGAGAGGTTGTTCATTTCTGTGTGCCCTGCGATTGGCTGGCAATCAATTCAAGGAAAGGACCGGCATAGGATAATGGATAGATGAATGTAGTACTGTATCTTGCATGAGCCATATATCACAATATGAGTTCAGTGCTCATTTTACCTCTGGTGCCTGGGACTCGCAATACTAAAAAACTATGGGTCCCGACAGAAATGTTTGGAGTCCCAAAAATTGCACAGTAAAAAGGACAAACGAAGTGCAAGGTAAAAACAGCATTTACAATTCGTGAGCAAAAACCAATAACATATTAACAAATGTCAAAATAAAACAGTGGACCCCCGGGTTACAGTGCCCCTGGCTTGCTTTTTTTTCATGTTGCGATGTGGAATACTGAGTTTTTTTCCTCCCCTTTTTACGGTATTTTCCCTGCTTTGCGACAAAAACTACTGTCATGATACTAGGGGCTTGATGACTTGTGCACTTATTTTCTGTTGTGGTCAAACTGCCTCCATGCAATGCGTCACTACAATATTAGTTAGTGTCTCCTCACGAAAATGCTGGTGGGCTATTGGTCACCCTCACTTGTTTCAAAATGGCGTAATGGTAAAGCTTTGTTCTATCGTGAGTGGTTACAACACCATATTTATAGTGCATTTTACTGCCTGATTCAAACTAGAATGGGTTCACCATGGGTCCCAAGGTTGCTAGTGATGTTAAAGAGAGAAGTAAAAAGAGGATTTATATGGAAAAGAT
Organism: Hippichthys cyanospilos; assembly: GCF_059441005.1. Taxonomy (NCBI): domain Eukaryota; kingdom Metazoa; phylum Chordata; class Actinopteri; order Syngnathiformes; family Syngnathidae; genus Hippichthys; species Hippichthys cyanospilos. Next base: position 3,052,585 of record NC_142373.1, read on the forward strand.
GCTAGAGATAATCAAGAAATACGTTAGCCTAGCCTAGGCTACTCTTACTGGGGAATATGGGCATAACAAGCACCACTCAAAGGTAAATAAAATCCTTTCTATATTTTTTTATTCATGTTTTCTGATTGAATACATGTATATTATATATATATGTAGCACTTACTATACTGTTTTGGTACCATTTTTTAATATGTATGTACAATTTTGATGTTTTTACCTGGGGTTATGAATGCATTAGCCATTTAACTTAGGTTTGGATTGCCCGCCATACGGTGAATTCGCCTTATGAGCCCAACCGCCGAACGGATAAATCTCGTAACAAGAGGGCCCACTGTATATAAGGCCCACAGCTTGATAATTGGTAACAATGTTTTTCCTCCTGAAGGTAGACCTTTTGAAAACCAGTGCACCATCCAGAGCACGAGTTTCAAACTCATTTAAGCCTGCAGACCATATGGAGGAAAATCAATTCCCAAGTGGGCCGAACCAATAAAATCATAGTACACATTCATATATGTTAGAAATAACCCTGGAACACGAGCAGATTGAGAACCCCAACACGATAAACAAGATGATTAGCATCAAAAGAGTTTTATTAATAAAAATCGCACGGCAAGCGTGGACGAGTCCAGAACACAAAGTGCAAACACTCTAAAGTACAAAAAGTGGGACCAAAAGAGTCTAAATGCCAGAGTCAATGGAAAAAACACAAGGCACAAGGGAGCAGAGTCAGCAGGTGAACTATCAAAAAAAAGTACAACAAAAAGAGGCCACAGGGGTGCGGAGGGCAAAAAGGCAAAGGCGCAAAACGGCAAAAGACCAAGTACAGACCAAAAAAATGCACGGAAGCAGATACTCAGAAACAGAACGCTGGGAATCAGACTGGCCTTCACTGGGGGGTGTCTTATAGAATAACCCTGCGACTGTCCTCCAGCACCGGCCGCCTTAAAAAGGCCTTGATGATGATAGCCCTCAGGTATGTGGCCGGTGACCCCTGCCCCTTGCTGAGGCTGCCTAGAACAAAATGCACAATCAACAGGGAGTGTGACAATATAACTTTAAAACAAAAACTTCAAATTTATTATTCATTTCTAACACTGTCCAAAATAAAGCAAGTACAGTACATCACTATTAATCATAAAATATTAACAGTACGATTAATCATAAAACATTTCAAGTTTTTAAATTTATTAAAGTAATTCACCTCCTTTTTGTATTTCACAAAATTATCTCCTAGAGTCGGTTTAAACCCATTTGTGGGCCAGGACAAGGGTCGTATGTTTGACACCCCTGATTCAGGTGCTATGTCTGTCAACTAACACTAGCTCAAAGCTGTTTTCTCAAAATTATCATCCACGTAGTGCCAACAGACTATACCATAAATGACAATATTAATAAGCAATGTGTGCCTCGTTTATGTGGAGTTAATATAGTTGCAATGAATTACTGAAGTAATGCAAATTCCCTTGAAAGCTCGGACAGCAAATGAATATGGTTGTCCTGACACAAGGAAATAATGTTAACTGACTTAGTATAAACTTAAGACACACTGAACTTAAGACACATTTATGTTGCCAAGCTAGCTATGACTTCATTTACCTCCCTCATTCCTCTCTGCTTTATCCCTGCTGCATCTCGGGAGTTACAGTTTAAGTTATCAAATATTAAACTTACTGACTTCTTCTTGTGATGCTCCTGTCCTCTCCCATCCTTTGCAAAAAAAAAAGGCATTCCCATCAGAACTATTTGCCAGTGTTGGCTCACGCCCCTGGTAGTCCAGTCAGAAATATGGCCAAGTCGGGACATGTTAGCTAATAGCCACGCTACGCCTGTAACGCAGCCAAAAGCCAACATCACGGAGCTTACTTGTAGAGCATTGCTCTGCCTCTAGATGGCAATCTTATGACTTGATTTGCTATTACAGCTGTCTATTAAGTTATACCGGCCACTCACATATCCATCTGCGCTTGCGCAGAAGCCTGCAACTGTTGAAGCAAATGCCCTAGCGACTCCGGAAGCAGGCAGATTACATACAGCCTAACGACACTACTTAGCTGAATACAAACTGGTTAAAAAAATCCAACTTAAAACGACAACACTAGAAGGAGCGTAACCAAATTAATAATATGACATGGAAAGAACAGAATATGCAGAATAATTATATAAATAAAACAATATCTAATATATATATTTCATAAAAATGAATTTAAAATTAAATTGACATTCATTATAGTTATTACGCGCACATTCATTATAGTTATGATAATGATGTCTGGTTATGTTGGGCCAATTGAGAAGGCCTTGCAGACCCTGACGACCCACCACTGCTAAATAGTATGTATGCGGCATGTGCGCTCTGAAGTAGATTTGTTTTTAATTGATGACATTTTTACTGGAGAATCATATCCCCCAGCTACTGGAGCCCCAGTGAAATGTGTTTGATGACGCAACTACCGTGAGGCTCAAGGCGTGAGGCTCATGGTGTGAGCATAATTTATTTAACAAAGTTGTGTTCTTTTTTTCCGTGAGATCAAAATAAACATGGACCAAGTTGTCAAAAAAGTCAAATTTCTTTGAATAAAAGAGTAGATGGATGATGATTCATATTTTGATGTCAAATTAATGATTTGAAAGTATGCGTCCCCTGTCAAAAATTATGCGTCTGGGACGCAGGTAAACGGGAGACTGTGAGTAACACAAAAGTCAGATCAATCATATTCACAATGGAAGAAACAGAAACATAAATTAATTTAGTAGTAGTAGAAGTAGTACAGCAGTAGTGGTTTTATCTTCAAGTTTTGCATATTATTTTTGTAACATGCTCACAATGATGAAATGATGAAATGAAGCGATTAGGTCAACCAGCATCACACAGGGCCCCTGGGCATTGACAGCTTCAAGCTATCATGTATTGAGTGGAACTTGGATGCTTGTTCACACGTTCAGCTTTTGAAATGTTGCTGATAAATTTCTGTTGTAGTTACCTGCAAAATTATTAGATAGCTCTGGGGCCCAAGAGCAGGTAAAGGTGACCCTGCCCATTAGAAGGAAAAAGTTGGGCCATGAGGTCGGATTGATCCGCCTTCTCCGCTTGAGCATGTATTAGTTTTGGGGAGTGCTGACAGAAAATGTGCTTGGGGTGGGGAAACAGTTCCATAAAATGGAAATGAGGTTCCTCTATGCCCAGGAGGTTTAGCATTATCTCCATGACTTCCAAAGACTTAGTGTTCCCCAACCTTTTGGTTGCAAAACGTGTGTAGCACGCTCTGACCGTGACAGTTTGAAGGGCTTTAGAAAATTGTACCCCCCCACCGCCCACCCAGTCTTTGGGACCCCCAAAAGTCTCAGATATTAAGATTTTCCTCCAGGTGCTTACATGGTCCCCCATTTGTTTGTGTTTCTGCATTTATCTTATTTTACTTGCTATTCCTGATCAGTCTGCCCCGCAAAAAATGGAGGTCCACAGTACAGTCCTATTCCTTTAATCAGCCTTATTGTGTGTGTGCAGCCAGGAAAAAAAAAATCACACAATACATTCATTATTTGCAACTGTATAGTCACCTCATAGAGTTCCTCTTTGCTGTCACATAGCTTCCAAAGTGGCAACATTAAAAAAATTAGTCTGACTGATGCCAGCCTTCATCTGAATTTTTGCTTCTGCCACTCACTCAGTTGGTCACTCACACATCTCCGTCATGTGAGCCATTCAGGGGAATTTAACATAAAACAAACTGTTGTTGACAAGAAGGTTCATTCTCTGTAACTGCTTAAGTAGTCTATTTGTTTCCAACGTATTACTGATTAACTTAAGTCCACTTGATTAATTTGCATAAATGATCAACATAACTATTTAACATACACGCCGTTCCAAGGTACTTTCCCTCCTTCATCGTCAGCTACAAAACATTTACTTATGAGGGAAGGCTGATGCCTTCCTTATGTTCAGCAGCATTCAAAATCTGTTTTTTGCGTTTTGACAAAATTAATATTTTCTCCATTTAGAATTTGATTTAAAAGATTTAAAAGAAATTGTACTTTTAACAAACACTGTACAAAATTGCTGCAGTTTGGAGGAGGTTGGGTCCAATAGTAAAACAATGTAATAGAAATTTAATTTTGAGTATATATTGGGTTTGTTTTTTGATCAAATAATAGAGGACAAGCACTCAATTACACAGTATTAACATTAAGATGCCATTGCTTTATTATAAACATGTAAAAGATGCTAAATGTCATGATCAAGATCTTCTTTCCAACAGTGTGTAAACTGCACATGTGTACATACAGTATGAAACAAATAAAAGGGGTGTAAAGGCACAATTGACAGAAAGATGTGATTTCACAGTATTATAACATACACAACAGATGATCTCTGTTAGGAGTAATCCCTATCCCTCTTCCAACCCCACACACACACCATCATTAGAAAAATACACTTTTTGATGACACTTTTTAAAGGTCCTCTAAATGGATAGTGTGGTCTGATGTGGACAACTTGAAAGTAGAATACATACAATACAACAACATACAATACAAAATAAATCCATGAGTTGAAGACCAATAACTCACAAGACACACAAATGAAGGCATCAATATTCGAAACATAGTCGAGAACATTTTCTGCGCAGCAAGCTTGTCTACATTAATCTGGTGTGGCGAGAATCTGGCTGCAGAATCTGCAACGTCACAATGAGCTTGATGGACTTTCTGAACCAGGGATAAAAAATAGCATAAATCAGTGGATTCAGACAGGAGTTGAAATAAAACAAGCAGATGATAAAAGCCGCAGATGATGCATTGAGCATCACGTCCTGGCCTGAGATGGCAATGCAGAAATAAGGCATGATGCACACAATAAACACCATCACCATCACACCCAAGGTCCTGGCTGCCTTCAACTCAGAACTCTTCACAGTTGCGCCACGCAATGTGACGATCCCCACGTGGGAGCGCATGTTGCGCACTTTAGAAACAGCCACGACAAACACTTTCATATACAGAATCACAATGACAGTGAGAGGGCCAATGAAGGAGAAAAAGAGGTCCGTCATTCCTACAGCGTATGTGACTACAATCACACATTCACCTACACAAGTGTTGAACCTGCCTGGTTGCTTCAGAGAGTCAAAAAAACAAAGACAGTGGAAAACTAATGAAACAGACCAACATATAAAAACACAGATTTTAACTCTTAATTGAGTGACTTTGATGGAGTAGTGCAGAGGGTCACAGATAGCCATATAGCGGTCAACTGATATGAGCACCATGCTTCCTATCGAAGCAGATGTTATCACATAATCCAGAATGTAATACACAACGCACATCACGTCGCTAAAAAACCAGCAACCTTCAAGGAGGAAAATCTGAAACAACATGAGGAAGCCCACCAAGAAGTCCGCAGCAGCCAGTGAAACCAGCAGCAGGTTTGTGGGAGTATGCAGTTGCCTAAAAAAACAAATGTGCATTTTAATCTTTGGATTCGGACACAAGGCATGACAGTAAAATGGAAAAGAAGCACAACGCATCACTTGAAGTGAGAGATGGAGATGATGACCAGCAGGTTCAGAGTAAAGGTAATCAGAGAGATGGAAGACAACAACATGTAGGAGAGAAAAGCGACTGAGGGAGGACGCTGCGCTTTTCTGCAAGAAGTGTTGACGAGCAGAGGGAAGCACAGTTCTGCTTGTTCCGGCAATGCCATCGTTCGGGAGCTGAGATGCCCCTCAACTCACCCAGCTCCTTGTTTCTTGACAATATTCATACTGTTGGTTCATACTATATTACAGTAGTTACGCCTCTTTCTCCTCCTCCTCCTGGTAGTCTTCCCTTATTTTCACATCAGTGTTCTCAGGGAATCAAAGAAATGTAAATCACGTAGTTTTGCTAGCAAACCATGTACAGTCTTTCAGTGGATATTCTTAACTCTCTCAAATCATACCCATCTCTACGTGCAAGTGAGTTCATGTGCTTATCATAATGATAAAATAATTGCATTGACGTCCAGTCAATAACCCATTTAAATCCCACATTGGGAATACATGGGGAATTCTCCCATTGGAAATAAATTATGAATTATTGAAGGTAAAAAAAAAATGTAATTATGGGAAAATATTGGAAATGATGAATTACTGGAATAATGGGAACAATCCCTAAGGCGAGATGAATGAGCTACAGTAAATATTGAAAAGAGGAAATGTGAAAGCTGTAAATGTGAAATGTAAAATCATGCAATGTTAAGTCAATGGGATTTTTGGTATGGAAAACAGGAAATTGTGGGAAAATAATGAATAATGGAAATGAGATAAATCCAAGCAGTCGTCACATGAATACTGTAATTTGAATAATATGAAATTGGAATGGTGTGAATCCGATAAACTCGTAAAGAGTTGGAATGCGTCCAAAAAGGCAGAATAAGAATAACTAGAAAATGTGCAATTCCTTAAGAAATTGTGTGTGACGGCGAAATAGCTGAAGGGAGAGGCATTGAATGGTGGAATGATGTGGAATGTTTGAATGGTATGAATATGTGAAGAAATGTGAATTATACAAAGTTGGAACGGTTTGAATAGCCCAAATAATGAAGAACAGTTGTGTCCAAAGTCCGGCCCGAGGGCCAAATGCGGCTCTTGGTCAACTTCCATTGGGCCCGCAGCCTCCGTCATAAATTCACTAACGTCTGGCCAACATGGAGAATTAGTAAATTTGGGCAGCAGCGGTGTTACCTGCGTGTGCTAAGTGCTGCCATCTAGGAACAGCAATTTAGTATATGAGTAATTAACTGTATGAGCCCCTAATTTTCTAAAACGGTCACAATCAACAAAAGGAGGAAAGTTGACTGCAAGGGCCGACGGTTCAAGGACGAGTGGAAATTGCTAATTACAAGGTAGCTGCGCTGATCGCAAAGCATTGCAAACCTTTCTTTGAATTTGTCAATGACTGTGTGATGACAATGGTAAAGAATATCAATCAATCAATCAATCAAATTTTATTTATATAGCCCTAAATCCCCGAAGTCTCAAAGGGCTTCACAGATGAAAAGAGGGCGTACAGAGACATCTTTTCAGTATAAGGTACACAACAGCATCCCCTGTCAAAGCTCCCAGAAGGGGAAGGAAAAACTCAAAAACCCCAATTTGGGGAAAATCAGAAACCTCCAGAAGGGACCACAGGTGGGAGGAGCCCCCTTCCAGGCCCACAGGTTGAAGTGGATGCTGCATGTACCAAATTCAGACATACACATCAACAATATCAATCACAGAAAACATATTGTGCTATATAGTGCAGTGATGTCTTGACAGCAGGCAAAGCCATTGGGCAGGAACCATCCCACATTCCAACCAGGTGGACCGCAGACGGTCCACGAATATATGTCCTGAGAAGCAGCAAGAGTTTGCCAAAGTCTGCCTGGCACGTAACACTGTGGCACGCAGGATTGAAGAAGTGTCATCAGACATCAAAGGACAATTAAGAGTCAGAGGAAAGAAGTTTGACTTTTTTCACTATCTTGAGACGAAAGCACAGACGCCTCTGACACTGCTCAGTTACCTATTTTTTTTATAGAGGAGTGGACAACAAAATGAATATTACTGCTTGACTTACAAAGCCTGAAAAAACAAACAAGAGGGACAGATTTATTCTCTTCTGTTTGCGCTGCCGTGGATGACATGAAACTAAGATTAAGATTAAGAAAATTAAGATAATTCTGGATGGCGCACCATCAATGACTGGCAAACAAAGCGGATTAGCAACACTGATAAGTAACAGTAAGTGAAGAAGAAGGGAAACTGCAAAACTCCATTGCATCATTCATCAGCAAGTTCTGCGTGCTTAACATCTCCGATACGAACATGTTATGGGACCGGTGATGAAGGCAATTAACTATATCCGCTCTATGCCACCTCCATCCGCGCAATGCCACCATCAGTTCCAACAGTTTCTCAGCGAGATTCATGCGGAATATAAGATATTGTCTATCACAATGACATGAGATGGCTCAGTCGGGGTTCTGCACTGTCACGCTTCTACTCACTTAGGCAAGAAATCGGTGAGTTTTGGTTGAAAAAGGACAACCTATGGAAGAACTAAGTGACCCTATGTGGCTGGCTGAGTTGGGGTTTCTAGTTGACAATACAAAGCATCTTAATGTCCTCAACACCAGTCTCCAAGGACCAGATGCAGTCATAAGCCAACTATATTCACGTGTCAAAGCCTTTGGAATCAAGCTGCAAATGTTTGAAAGACACCTGTCGTCGAGAAATCTTGACCAGATTCCCACAGAGCAATGTCAGTGTGCAAAAAGGAGGTACGCGTCAGATATTTCATCTCTGGCTGAAGAGTTTAAACAACTTTTCAGGATTTTTCCAGGTATCAAGAAGGAGATTGCTCTTTTTTTCCTCACCTTTGTCCGTGGACACAGATGATGTCAAAGACCATTTGCAGCTGGAGGTCATTGAGCTGCAGTGTGACGCAGAGAGCCGCGGTCAGCACCAGCAGCTTTCTCTCGCCAACTTTTACCAACAGGACAAGTTCCGAGAAATTCGAGCATTTGGTAAGAAAATGCTACACTTGTTTGGGTCGACGTATTGGTGTGAGAAGAAATTCTCGGTTTTGAACTTAAATAAGAGCCGTGCCTATCGGACTCTCACTTACAAGACATCTTGCGCATCCATACACTGCCATAGAGCCAGACCTGGCCTTCGTCCTGCACTCCAGATCTCAGTTTCACCCATCACACTAATGCGGACAAGTCATTTTTCATTTTCGATGTCGGAAAACGTTTTCACTCGTTTTTTGGAGTTTTCACTCCAGAATAATAACCACTTAAAAATCCAATCACATTCATAGTTACTAATTTCATATTTTAAATGAGCTCTGCACTTGTTGATATGACTATTACTTGTTCATTTCACTGTTATTGTGTTTAAAAATTCTATAAATATTAAACTGCCATGGTGAGATATATATTTTTTTATGTTTCAAATGTAATTTGGACCCAAGAGTACAATTACCTCTGTTCAATTGTTACAAAAAGCGAATTAAAGTGTTAAAAAAAGTGAAGTTAAGTGAATACTCAATTTCAATATGTAATGTATATTCAATGTTGAGATGCATGTTTCAAATTAACCAAAACACATACTTAAGATAGCTGAAATTCAAATAAAAAAGCAAATGTTAAACACAGAACAGCTCGCTGAAATGTACTCAAATTAATTGCTGTTACATGTAAAGAACGCTGCCAAGGTTGGCTCCCCTACATTTTTAACACACCAAATTTTGTAAAAGGTTTGGACATCCCTGATGTAGAAGATACAAGAAAAAAGTGAAAAAAGTTGAATTGTGGGAAGAGGAAAATGGAATTCATGGAATGGCGGACAGCGGGGTAATCGATTAAAGTTGGAACGATTTGATTAGGCCAAATAATGTAGAAGATACATGGGAAAAAGTGAAAAAAGTTTAATTGTGGGAAAATTTTGAATTTTGGGAAGAGGAAAATGGAATTCATGGAACGGCGGGCATTGGGGGAATCGATTAAAGTTGGAACGGTTTGGGTAAGCCAAATAATGTAGAAGATACAAGTGAAAAGCTGAAAACGTTAAATTGTGGGAACATTTTGAATTGTGGGAAGAGGAAAACGGAAGTCATGGAATGGCGGGCATTGGGTCAATCGATTCAAGTTAGAACAGTTTGAATAGGCCAAATAGTGCAGAAGATACAAGGGAAAAACTGAAAAAAGTTGAAGTGTGGGAAAATTTTGAATTGTGGGAAGAGGAAAATGGATTCACCGATAGAATGGCAGAATTGAAGGAATGGATTTAAGTTGGAAGGTTGGAAATCGGATGAGGAATGGGGAAGAGAGAAAGGTACAATGTTTTGGTGAGAACAAGGGGAATGAGGACTTATGGGCAAAATGAATAAAATAGTTATGAATTACTGGAATGTGTGAATATGAGTAATGATGACAATGTGATATGAATTCGCTGAATGTTGTGAGTGTGATATGGGGAAGATTCAAATAAGTAATGTTAAATCTGACATTGGGATTGAATTTTGAATTGTTATGGGTGAAAAATATGGAATTATGGGAAAATATTAAAATGTATGAATACAGTAATTGGAATGATGGGAATGATCCATCAGGCAAAATGAATGTTAAATCTTATGTATGTATAATGGGAAAGCTCAGAATGTGAATTGTTAAATGTCCAATTTGAAATGAATATTGGGATATGGAGGTGAAAAACATGGAATTATGGGAAAATATTTAAATGTATAAATTATTGGAATGATATGAATCAACCATAAGGCAAAATGAATGACCGAAATATTGTAAATATAAAATGTGAAATGTTATAACAGAAAAAAACAAAAAAAATTTTAATGGCAAAGCAGTTTGCATATGTATATAAACAGCAATATTTTCACATTTGACCAAATATTTACACATTTTTGGTTATTCACAAGGTATGTGTTTATGTGCATACATGTGTTTTTTAAGCCCTTCACTTGATTTGTGTGTGTGTGTGTGTGTGTGTTAATGTGTGGTAAATGTTCCTGGATGCGAGAGTACATTTCAAAATTTGCACACGCACACACACAAAAAAAAAGTGTCCGCTTTGTTCACCTCAATTGCGGTAGCCGCTAGAAATATACAGTAGAAGCACTATGCTAGATGCTAGCGCTTCCCTCTGTGGTTTTTATCGAAGATTCTGGGATTGAATCTCTGCTGATATCAGTGGATCTGTATCAGAATCCATGCCTCTTGACACATTCTGCTTGGCTTCGGTGTATTTGCCAATAGATTCTTGGTCAAATTTTGTAAAAATCTTTGAAACTACGATAAATGCCCCGTATACGCTGGAGCTGGTGATTTGAGATGATGTAATGTCACATACTCATAACCACAGAATCCACTCCATCATCTATGTCGAGGGTATAAAACTGCGGCCCGGGTGTGGATGAGATGGTTTAATTTAGCCCCCAAGATGATTTTGTGTAGCACTGAAAAAAGAAAAAATGAATACGACCAAGTTCATTAGTCATCTATGATACCGTACCACACCTCCATTGTTGCGGCGGCTGAATAGAGTTGTGGCCATAAGATGGTCTGTGCCTTTTGTGGCGGGAGTCCATGAACTTGCTGGTGGACACCGGCAGCAAGGGATGCCGTCAAGCAGAAGAAGGAGTCCTATCGGGACTTTTTGGCCTGTGGGACGCTGGAGCCAGCTGACAGGTACCAACTGGCCAAACAGAGTGCAGCTTCGGCGGTTGGCAACAAACAAACTCGGGTGTGAGTTCGATGAGGCCAAGGAAAACGAATTCTGGATGACTTCGATGAAATTCTGGTCTACCATCTTGTGTCATAAGAGAGGGAAAGCAGTGTGTACGATGGAGACACCCTCCCGGTCCCCCTTTTTAAGGCAGGAGACCAGAGAGTGTGTTCCAATCATAGAAGGGATCTTTCTCCTCAGCCTCCTCGGTAAGGTCTATTTAAGGGTGCTGGAGAAGAGCGTCCTTCGGGAAGTCAAAACTTAGATTCAGAAGGAGCAGTGTGGTTTTTGTCTTGGCCATGGAACAGTAGACCATCTCTGGACCCACAACAGGATCCCGGAGGGTGCATGGGAGTGTCCTGTTCTGTTTGGATTTGGTGGGTTATTTTTGTTGTGGGATATCAGGGTTTTATGGATTCTGATTTTGTGGGTTTTTGTTCATGTTTTTGTTCCCCATGACAGGTTCTCGTTAGTGTCATTGTGTCCACCTGTCTTTGTCAACCTGCCCCAGAGTGTTGACCAATCAGCTCCCTCTGCCAATTATTTCCTGTCCAGCTGTCTTGTGTTGTCTCGTTAGTTGTGTTGGTATTTAGCCTCCAGTTTCATTTCAGTTTTTGTTGGGTTATTGTCATATTGTCAGGCTGTCTCTCTGTCAATCAAAGTTTCGCTAGTCTCCATTAGTTTTATTCTTTTTTCTCCCGAGTCCGTTGATTCTAGTTTATTTTTGTTTTGTGCTTTTTTCTAGTTTTTGGTTGGTGCTTTGTATTTTGTCCACTACATTGGTTTTTGATCCTCTTCACTATTAAACCATTGTTTTTTTGGAATTCATTTTGCTTCTGGCTTCCTGCATTTGAGTTCACTACCCGCCACCACAGCACCACCATGCACCTCACGGACGTAACAGGGTCTTTGCCCAACCAATCTACATGTGCTTTGTGGACTTGAAGAAGGCATTCGACTGTGTCCCTTGGAAGTTCTGCGGGTGGTTCTTCGAGAGTATGGGCTACCAAACCCCCTGATCCCTGTACCACTAATGCCAGAGTTTGGTCCACATCTCCGGCAGTAAGTCAAACCCACTTCCAGAGAGAGTGGGACTCCGCCAAGGTCCCCCTTTGTCACTGATTCTGTTCATTATCTTTATGGACAGAATTTCTAGGTGCAGCTGAAGCGTGGAAGGGGTCTGGTTTGGAGGTATTAGCAGCTCTCACTGGAGCGGTTCATAGCCGAGTGTGAAGTAGCTGGGATGAAGGTCACCATCGCCAAGTCTGAGACCATGGTCCTCAGTCGGAAAAGGGTGGAGTGCACTGTCCAGGTCGGGGATGAGGTAGGCATCAGGTTAGGATGCCTGCCGGATGCCTGCCTAGTGATTGTTCCAGGCATGTCCCACTGGGAGGAGGCCCCAGATACATTTTAAGACACACTCGGGGACTGAGTCTCATTTGGACATGGAACGCCTGGGGATTCATTAGGAGGAGCTCGATGAAGTGGCTGGGGAAAGGGAAGTCTGGGCTTCCCTGCTCGAGCTGCTAACCCCCGCGACCCGACCCCTGGATAAAGCTGAAAATAATGGATGGATGGACATATCCGAGTCTGGAGTAATATATCTGTCAGTACAGAAAATATACTATAAACTATTCCAATTTACAGTACATCTTGTTTAATTCATATTTAATCACCAATATATCGTAGTCCTTGATGTTCTATTAATTTTCTTATGATAATATACAATAGAAATATTCACATTTACAACATAGCTTTAAACCATATTTAACTACAACATACCATATTTTCCGCACTATAAGGCGCACCTGCTTATAAGGTGCACCCTCAATTAATCACATACTTTAAAACTTTTTTTCCATATATAAGGCACACCGGATTATAAGGCTCACCCTCAATTAACCACATATTTTAAAACTTTTTCAATCACAATATAGTAATACTCAAAGTAATAACAATAATAACTCTAAACTCTCAAGAGCATAATTATATAATTCAATGTCAATATGACCAACCTTGTTCAACTGTAAACACACAAAATAAACAGGTAAACCTTACTTTATCTGTTCATTCCCCATCTACGCATCCAAATCTCAATATTGATCCACATATAAGGCGCACCTGATTATAAGGCGCACCATCAGCTTTTTTTTAAAAAAAATAAGGCTTTTAGGTGCGCCTTATAGTGCGGAAAATACGGTACTTATTTGCAATATATCATTTTCATTATATCAATAATCTATAAAGATAATAGTTTTTATGTTTTACAACACTTAGTTAATTGTTTATCTTGCAGCCTCAGTTGTTTGTGTTTTTTTCCTTCATGACCCTCGTGATATCTGCCATTCATGTTCAGGCTGCCCTGGAAATAGGTGTCCACTGTATAATCTGTTGCAGTTCTGTTACCGGTCTTTCTATATGAACAGTCAGGGAAGAATCATGATTTCTAACTTTATCTCAATCATTTTTTATCAAGCATCTTTATTATTTCCTGTTTTGTGGGCATCACATGGATGTTTTCTTTGCCATCACTTCCCTTCTGAAGTGGAATCAGTGAAAGAAACAGCCTCCACATTTTTGTTTCAGAAACTTTTTGTTTCCGTACTCTCAGTTGGTCCCTCTCATGCGCATGGTAAGTCAAATGCACGGGCATTTAATACGAATATAAATACAACTGGTTGACAAGAACATCTCAATACCATCTATTTCCGAATTATCAATGGTGATGGCGCCACACAAAAAAAACACACAAATAGTGTTTTGGGTCAATTATTTAGATACATGAATGTGCCAAAATTAACGTCAAGATATATATTTTCTTTATTGTAATAGTATATTAAAAATGTAATGAACTTTCAATTGATGCTGAACAATGCTGTGCTGCATGCAATGGGAAGAGGAAAAGGGTCTATGACTTGATTTTTTTTTCTTTTTTAGATAAAGAGGACAAGCAAACAACTATATTGCAGTCACTCAAACTGTCACTGCTTTATTGCCATACCTATCTAGACTAATGCTGCAAATATGTCACGATGATCAAACTGTTTCTGAGTGCTTTCTATGGCAATGAAAAACAAAACAAAAGGGGGGCAATGGAACAATTGGTAACAATTCAAATGATGATCCTCATAGTGTCATACATTATACGAATGCATTGTAACTGTGAGAAATCTTACTATTTTACAGGATGAAATGCTTTTAGTTGCTCCCAGCAACCAACTGCAGTTTGACTGATGGTAGATCTCAGGCCTTTTTCAGGATCATGAGATTTGTTTGCAGTATATCTGTGAGGATGTATGGTCTCTTACAGGATAAAACAGATTTGATTGCTCCCAAAAACTTAATAAGCTAATCACATGGCAGAACTGTTGTACAGAATGCCTTGATTAAATATTGAAGCAAAACTGGTGCATCAGCCAAAACTGACTCCGTATTTTTTTTTTGTTTCTTTTTCAGTTCTTTGAGACACATTCTATCCTTCCATTTATGCTTTCACACATAATTCATGTTAATTAGATTTTGTGTGGAGTATTGGAGTTTTTTTTTTTTCTGCACACTTAATAACGCAAAAAAATCAATAAGTCCCGAAGCAAAAAAAAAAAGCCATCAAAAATAAGTCTTTTAAATAGAGAATGTGTTCTAAATGGACAGCTCATAAAAATCATGCATGTTTGTCAACAGTACAAGTGAAATCAATCACGAGAGGACCAGAACCTCTCATGAGAAATGAATAGAGACAGAATGGAGAAAATGTGACTGAAGGGTGAACAGCGCGCTGTGTTGTCTACATTATGTTTGCTTGGCTGGAATCAGGATGCAGAATCTGCAGAGTTAAAATGAGCTTTATGGACCTTCTAAACCAAGGGTAGAATATAGCATATATCACTGGATTCAGACAGGAGTTGAAGTAGATAATGTAAGTTATTATGGCTACAGATGAAGTATTGAGCAGAACATCCTGGCCCGAGATAGCGATACAGAAATATGGCATGATGCACACAATAAACACCAACACAACCAAACCAAGGGTCCTGGCTGCCTTCAGCTCAGAACTTTTGACAGTTGCACCTCGCAGAGTGCCGATCCCCACGTGGGAACGTACGGCCTGCGCATGAGACACAACCACCACAAACACTCTTATATACAGAATCACAATGACAGTGAGTGGGCCTATGAAGGAGAGAAAGAGGTCTATCATTCCCACAGCATATGTGACCACAAAAACACACTCCCCTACGCAAGTGTTGAACCTGCCTGGCTTCTTCAGAGAGTCTAAATGACAAAAACAGTGGAAAACAAATGAAAAAGACCAACACACAAAAACACAGATTTGAACTCTTAGTTGAGTAACTTTGACAGGGTAATGCAGAGGGTCACAGATAGCCATGTAGCGGTCGACTGAAATGAGCACCATGCTTCCTATCGAGGCGGAGGTTACTGTGTAAGCCAGGACATAATACACAACACACATAAAGTCACTAAAGAACCAACAACCATCAAGGAGGAAAATCTGAAAAAACAGGAGGAAGCCCACCAAGAAGTCTGCGGCGGCCAGGGAAAGCAGCAAAAGTTTCGTGGGAGTATGCAGTTGCCTAAACAAAGATAAACACTTGTTAATTTCTCTGGATTAGGAAAAAAGGCATGACTGTATCAATGGAAAAGAAGCACAATGCATCACTTGAAATGAGAGATGGAAATGATGACCAGCAAGTTCAGCGTGAACGTTATCAGAGAGGTGGTTGACAGCAGCATGTAGGAGAGAGCAGTGACAGAGGGAAGATGCTGTGCCTTCCTGCAGGAAGTGTTGACGAGCAGAGGGAAGCACAGTGAGGCTTGTTCCTGCATCGCCATCTTCAGGGAGAGGAGGACAAGTTGCCCCTCAACAGAGTCATCTGTTTTTTTGATGACAATACTCAATGCTGTAGGTAAATAACATATTACAGCAGCTACGCCTCTTTTTCGTCGTCATGATTATAAATCCTCCCATAGTGTAACATCATTATTCTTCGGGGATCAACAACACTTCAAATTAAGAAGTAAATTAAGATATTATAGATTAAAATCTGATATATAATGATGCATGAGCAATACATCTTGAGAAAAGCCCCTCGGAAAGCATTGTTTTGAGCCCTATGTGACTATTCCCTGCATGCATCCCATTTTGCTGTGGACAATGAGTTCCAGCAATTTTGTGTTTTTGCATTTCTAACTTAATCTATTAATTTTTGGGGAATGCATCTCCACCTTTTCATGAAAATCCCTGCTTATTGCTGTTTTTTCTCAATTGTTTTTTTTTGTTTTTTTTTTTACAGTGGATTTTAAACATGCATAAATCTAGTGCATTATAATAACCTGTAAACAAAAAAAAACAAGACTATTAAAATAAACAAAGAAAACATAGCAAAACAGAATTACAAATACTGAACAGTGTTCCCTTGTTCTTGGCAGTTGATGGGGCAGTCGATGAGCCCCGAAATTTAAAGGGGCTGTATCAAAAAAAAAAAAAGAAAAAATTGCAGATTATTTCTTATGACCTATTAGAGCTTTGAAGGAATCAATAACTCTTGACAAAATAAAAATGTATGCGTGCCCATTTTTTTTGGCAATGGCACTTTGGCAATGGATGCTGTTTGGTATATCAATTCGAAACCTACTTTTAAGGGCGGAATAACTAACTCATTTATAAAAATAATTCCATGCATGCCATGGAGGTGGGGGGGAATGTCATTAGAGTGAAAAACTTCCCTTCGTGTTTGTTTTTGCAAACATGTTCCTTGCATTTAGGGTGTGATTAAGGCATTTATTATATTTTTTCACTCACAATACTTATGACAGGCAGAGGGCCAGAGAAAATTATTCAATGCCGACTCGTCTTTTTAGCGATATTGCAAGTCCTAGCTCTGTTCTGCTTCGTAATCTCTGATTGCCTCATTCTCGTATCATTGGAGCCGACATGTATCACTATATCAGAGTAACTAGTGTTGCTTGCACTACGCTGGTGTCTAGGCCTCAATGTCGAGTGCTCTAGCCCCTGGAATACACATAACTGTGGCTAAAACGATTATATGTCTGAGCAGGCTCACCGTGGCTAGCAGTCAGTGCAGGCGGCATAAATTTCTGGGTACGTAGAACAGAAATGAGTGCAAGAAATCTTAGCATGAGAGCAAAATTATCTGGTGGGGACTGGCAGGATGATGCAGGTTCATATAGAGGGCATGTACCATATTTTTCGCACTATAAGGCACACCCAAAAGCTTGATTTTTTTTAAAAAAGCTGATGGTGCGCCTTATAATCCGGTGCGCCTTATTTATGGATCATATCATGTGCTGACTGCATAAACTATGGTTTATGTCTAAAAATCCAGTTCAAACCGACCTGGCCCGAGGGTCAGCGCGATTCATTAACTTGATTTGCAGGCCCAACCCGATTTTTTTTTTTTTTTTGACGCCTTAAGAGTGTGTGGCACCACACTCATGTTTGTCATTTAAATTTCCCTGACTTTCGTTTATTCGTAACTTGTTTGTGCTCCATAACAAAATAGCGGGTTAGAATATATCATGCGTGCCGAGGAAAAACTAAAAAGATGGCGGCGCCAGGCCCTCACCTACGCTTGGCTCCCCACTCATAACGTTGCATATTTTTTGTTTAAATTTCCCTGACTTTTGTTTATTCATAACTTCTTTGCGCTCCATATCAAAATAGGTGGTCAAAAATATATCATGCATGCCGAGGCAAAAATTAAAAAGACAGCATGCCTTCACCCGCGCTTGGCTCCTCATTCATACCGTTGCGTGTTTCTTGTTTAAATGTCCCTGACTCTCGTTTATCCGTAACTTCTTTGTGCTCCATAACGAAATAGCGGGTTAATATCATGCATGCAGAGGAATAAATGAAAAAGACGGCGGCACCATGCCTTCACCCGCGCTTGGCTCCTCACTACTACCGTTGCATGTTTCTCGTCTAAATTTCCCTGACTTTTGTTTATTTGTAACTTCTTTGTGTTTCATAACGAAATAGCTGGTCAAAAATATATAATGCATGCAGAGGGGAAAATCAAAAGGATTGCGGCGCAGCGTGTTCATGAGTGCATGGCTTGATCTGGATCTATTCTGCGGCTCCTGTTTAGTAGTTAAATAGCAATTACCAATAACGCATTCTCTGTTTTATCTGATTTTTTTAATAACAAATATTTGTTAGTATAATATCCATACAACACTTATATTGCATGAATAAAGTTTATATTCTATTAATAAAGTTTGATGACTTTGCTGATTGTTTTTAATACATTCCCTTGTGTGAAGCACTATCTAGTGGCTGCATAACACAACTTTATCTAGTGGATGCATAATGCAACCCCAGCCAGTACTATGGTTTCAACTCTATGTGCGTTTTACAATCCGGTGCGCCTTATATAAGACATTTTTGAAACTCAGCCATTCATTGATGGTGCGCCTTATAATCCGGTGCGCCTTATAGTCCAGAAAATACGGTAATTGGGTGCACCAGGAAGTAATGGGCTGATTGAATGGAATGTTGTCAAACCAGTTGAAAAGGGAGAATGAACTGGCTGAAGTTTGCAGACTTCGGCCTTGTTTACACATTTTCAAAACCTTATCCCGTACACTTTTGCTTGTTAAAAAAAAGCCTCTACAAACAAACACATTCGTGCATATTTCAATCAATTTACAGGCATACCGAGCCATTAGATGGCAGTAAAGATTATATTTTTACAACCTTATTTATAAAACGCAATCCCCAATTGCAACCAGTGTAACATTTTGCATTAAACAAGCAAAGCCTACAACACTAGTCAAAGCACAAAAAGAAATAAAAAGGAAAAAAAAAACCCTCAAAGTTTCCTTACAATGGCCACAATCCTGTCCAACCTGAAGCTGTGTGATTTTGGGTCATATGCAGAGCAGATAAGCAATAAAAGCCGAGAGTCGCTTCCTTGAAGTATGTGCGTAAGTGACCTGTATAAAGTGATAAAGATAAAACTCAGTTTTTGACTGGCCTGACATCTACATTTTTAATGAATAAAAGAACCACAGGGACATGTGGAAAACAATACAGAAAGCAGACATATATCTCCTGTCTGCAAGAAATCCAGTTTTGGGTAAGTTACTTCAAAGCTGTAATGCATTATTTATTACTTATTATTGTAATTTCAAAGTGATTTGTTACATTACAATACAGTATTACTGTATTTCAAATGTAAGGCATTACACTAGTATTGCAATACTTTTATATTACGCTCACCAACATAACTGGAAATATGAACTCTCAATTTATAAGTTTGCTCTGTTGTCTTTTATTTATTTATTGTGCTACATTAGGCTCCGGTTAGTACATCTGCAGAGATCGTGGTTCGCTTTCATCTCTGGCAACCTCTCTGGTGGGGGCATATTCTTTCAAGTGCCCATGTGAGTTTTTTCCTGGTTCTGTTTCCTGGTTCCTCCCACATTTGAAGGCTAGGTTCACACTGCAGCCTAAAGTGGCCCCATCCAATGTGTTTCTGATGTTTTAATGGCTGTGTGAATGACACAGATCCAATGTTTTTACATGCGACCCAAATGTCACATAATTATTCTAAATTACGCTAATCAATATCTATAATATATCTAAATCACACTGATGAAGATGTGTGTGTGGGGCTGATTGTCTGATGAGCAGTGTGAGCGATGACAGTTCTGCACTAATGAGCATTTCTCCTGTGAATGTGATTTTTTTTTTTTTTTTGCGTGATGCAAACATGAACAACCAAAAAAAACCCATTAAGGCTCAAAGACAAAAACAGCAGAGCTATGTTTAATATGAAACAGAACGGAGAAGAAATTGTATTGTGGCCATCATGACATTTGAAAATATGAGTGTTTGTTTACAATATGTTGGACTGGCTGGAGCCAGGCTGCAGAATCTGAAGCGTCACAATAAGTTTGATGGACCTTCTGAACCAGGGATAGAAAAGGGCATAGATCAGCGGATTCAGACAGGAATTGAAGAAAAACAAGTAAATGAGGATAAAGCCTGAGGATGCATTGAGCAAAATGTACTGGCCCGAGATGGTGACACTGAAATAGGGCATAACACATGCAATAAAGACCACCACCACCACACCAAGAGTCCTGGCTGCCTTCAGTTCAGAACTCCTGGCAGCTAAACCCTGCGAGCGCTGCAACATAACAACTCCCACGTGAAGGCGCACAGCACGCGCCTGAGACACAGCCACGAAGAACACTCGCATGTACAGAAGCATAATGACAGTTATTGGGCCTATGAATGACAAAAAAAGGTCAGTCATGCCTGCAGCATAACTTACCACAATCTCACATTTGCCTACACAGGTGTTGTATCTTCCGGGTTGTTTTAGAGTGTCCATAAAACACACATAGTGGAAAATGAAGGAAAAAGACCAGCATAGCAAAATGCTGATTATGATTCTTTTTTGGGTGATCTTGATAGGGTAATGCAGAGGGTCACATATAGCCACGTAGCGGTCAATTGAAATGAGCACCATGCTTCCAATTGAGGCAGAAGTTATCATGTAATTCAGAAGATAGAATATCACGCAGCCCAGGTCACCGAAATGCCAACAACCTTCAAAAAGGAACATCTGAAACAACATGAGAAAGCCCACGAAGAAGTCAGAGGTGGCCAGAGAAAGCAGTATCAGGTTTGTGGGGTTGTGCAGTTGCCTAAACAGAGAGAAACATTTCATGATTATTCCTGGACTTGGTCATAAATCGAGACTGTTCGATTGGAGTCGGAATCACGATGCGCTGACTTGTAGTGAGAGATGGCGATGATGACCAGCAGGTTCAGAGTGATGGTGATCAGAGAGATGGCCGACAGCAGCATGTAGGTGAGAGATGTGGCAGAGCGAGGATGCTCCGTCTTTCTGCAAGAATTGTTGACAAGCTGCGGGAAGCACAGCTTAGCTTGGTCCCGCATCCCGTTCATCACAGAGATCAGAGGACAAACCGACCCTCAACTCGGCCAGCTTTTATGACTGCAAAGCTCAGACATTTTCTATGATGTACCGAAGTGTATCTTCTCCTCCTCCTTAGCACCCTCCCATACTTTGTCAGTAATCTAGGGGGATCCCAAGCAGAGACAGTTTTTTTTTCTGCAGCTTGCCTTGACCACACTGAGAAGGCAGAAAAATCCTGTCCTCTTTAAAATGGAAAGTGATTGTGATGCAAGAATAAAATAAAATAAATATTTTTTAAAAAGCTCACACCCATGCGCACACGTATACACACACACACACACACACACACACACGCACACACTATATGCACTATACAATGCAGGACTCCCATCTGGGCTCGTTTCCGCCTTGGCCACTTCGTTTGGCAGTCGCTCAGTTCAACTGAGGCTGGGGCTGCTACATCGTCCTGGCGTAACAGAAAGTCAAAGTGTGCGAGGCTAAATGAAAGTTCATGATGAACTTTACCGATGTTATTAAGTGTGTCTCTACTGTGGCTTGTGGTCATGCGTGACGTATGTTGAATATCAACAA
Organism: Hippichthys cyanospilos; assembly: GCF_059441005.1. Taxonomy (NCBI): domain Eukaryota; kingdom Metazoa; phylum Chordata; class Actinopteri; order Syngnathiformes; family Syngnathidae; genus Hippichthys; species Hippichthys cyanospilos. The sequence goes on from NC_142373.1 coordinate 3,074,375, forward strand.
TAAGGCAAAAATAATTTAAAAAGAAGTGTCTGCGACGGGAGAGTGAAACGGAGTCATCTGCTGTGGCAGGCGCCATCTTGCACATAAGATCAACATTAAATGACAAACATGCAAATGCTCACATTAGAAGTCTATTCTCGAGAAATTAAAACGACAACAAAAAAATAAAACACCTGGCGTAAACAGCGTGAAATACATTCCTTTAGCACGAAAAAAAGGTCTATTTTCATGCTCTTATTTTTTTTGGACACTCAAATAACTGTTGGCCTGAATGTAAACAATGCATCGCCACAAGGCGCCAAGGCATCTCTACAGTTTCATGGTAAAGAACATTATTTAGGATGACTTGTGGCCTGGAAATGATGTCACTCACCAAAGACTACTTGAGAGTTCCAAAGAAATGCATTTGTGTTAGCAAGTGCATGGCTATGGGTCCAATTAAGAGCTTGGGTGGGTTGTGTAAAAAAAATAAAAAAACACTTCAGGAGTTTCTTATTTGCATCCGAATCACAACGGCGCCGAATTATTTCTACGCCACCCGTTGTGTCTTTCTAAGTTCCCAGTTGCTGAGTATTTGTTACTTGCCAGCCTAGCCAATTTGACATTGATACTTTCTTTCCTTCCGAGTTTTTCCATAGTTGCTGCATTTTTGGTTGTTACTTTTAGCTGTTTTCCTGTTGGCTCCGTTCCCTGTTTCCTATGGGTGTGTACTTATAGCATAAACAGGTTTTCTTCTATGACTATTTTTGTTGTACTTTAACCTGAGATCGCCTTCCAGTTGTACTTTGCATTTGTTATTTTTGTCCTCCCACGTGATGCGTGCACTTTTTCTTTTATAAAATTTTTTGGGGACTCTATACGAGCTGTCCTTCTATCTGGGGTCCAGCTGCCCAATAGTTCCCTGTTACGAACGTAACACATTTAAATGCAAATTGGATGAACCAAGCAGAGTTTAATTCTCTGCTTGGTTCATCAAATTTTGTTTTGCTTGTTTCTTACAATTTCTTGAAAAAAAATGACACTCAGCAATGACTTGTATTGTCTAGCACTGATGTGATCAGACTATTGAATTCATGAAATAAGAAATGAATGTTTTTAAAACTTCTGAATACCATCTGTCAGAAAACATACACGCAACACACATGCAGTTAGCGTATTTTTACAGCTGATATTTTAAGTTCCAAATCATAAAATCACTGCTATATTTGCTTCATTTCTGGGGCCCTTTTAAGCAGAGATAGAAGCAGCAAACAAGTTCTCTTGCGTGTGAAGTTATATAATACATTTTCATGTCAACTATTGTTCTGTGGGAGCTCATCATTGAACTGGTACATGTCATTGTTCAACTGTCAAATCATCTTTTTGTATTTGTGTCACTTGGGGTTGGAAACTGAACAGGCTTTAGGAGCTCTTTCTTTTGTCTTGAGACATTCAAAATATGCAGCATGCTGTTATACATGGTAAACACACAAGAGAAAAACTGAGAAAAATATTCTGATCTTGCTGAACTTTGCAAATCCTTAACAAAAAGATGTCTGCACAGAACGCCATATAACAAAACCTACAAATGGCATGTGCAGTAATTATGCCAGCTCATGTTTGCCAGCAGTGTAAGGGTTGATATCAGGGCAATCCATTTAGATTTGTCAACAGCAATTTGACCATCTCAAAATGTTTTGATATCGCTGCTGTTCAATTCATTATTTTGTCATATACCGTATTTGACTTTTAGGTGGGCGGCTCGGTGGAAGAGTGGTTAGCACTTTCGCCTCACAGTTGATCGTCTCGAGTCGATTCCAGCTGGCCGGAGCCTTCCTCTGTGGAGTTTTCATGTTCTCGTCAAACCTGCATGCGTTCTCTCCGAGTGCTCCAGCTTCCTTCCACACTCCAAAAACATACATGGTAGGTGCATTGGACACTCTAAATTCTCCTCAGCTGTGATTGGGAGCGTGAACGGTTGTTTGTTCCTGAGTGCCTTGCAATTGGCTGGCAACAAGTTCAGGGTGTCCCCCTCCTACCGCCCGAAGACAGCCGAGGATGGATGAATGAACGGACGGACTTTGAAGTGCAATTTCAGGTTGAACTTTTGAATTCATAAATCCATTGGTTCTGTTTCAGTACTATTTGTACAATTTTCTGTGACTTCTCCAATCTCATCTCATCTGCATCAGCACTTTGTGCGACTCACTTGTCATTTTCACAGTAAAGTCCGTTCCTGTTCTTTTGTTTTTATGTCCAACAAAAAATGGTAGAATAAATTTCAGTGCTGACCACTTCTTTTTTTGCTAAAAACGACGTTAATAGTTTGGATGGATTAAAATATTCAAGAAATCACACGACGTACGACCATATCAGTCACACGTTCACTACTGAGAGCACTAAATTCCCCGCAGCCTTGATTGCCCAAGCAATGAAACGTGATCATCTACAGTTAGTGGTGACCAAGCGTGGTGAGTCATCACAAACTGACACCATGAGTCAGGTGTATCTTGACCTCCACAACAGAGGCTCCACCGAACCCGTAACCAATCTAACGAACCCCTGGGGTTGGATTGAATCCAGATTAGGAACCTTTGATTTGGTTAGTATGTTGTTCGAATGCGCTGCATCTTTTGTATGTAGCTCATTTCTGTGCGATTAAAGCTAAATTTTACACACATTTTTGTCAAAGTTTTGGTTGAAACCAAATGATTCCTTAAAAGTTTGATAAAAGTTGTGTGACATTCAAATTTGTTCAATAATATAACAAATTATTTTGAATTAATATGTATTGCATTAAAAAGTAATTTGCATAACACTGAAAGACATTCAATGAAATGTTACATAATGCAACTACATATAGCATTTATGCAAGTTACACAACAATGACTACAATTTGTGACAAGCGCTGTGAAAGAAAATTTGTTTTTCACCTTCTGCTTGAGATAATTGTCAGCGTCCCCACAGCACAACAACAACTCTTTTGCAATGGAATGTTGAGTGACACGAGGTAATTTTCAAGCAGCTCTCTATGACTTAAAGACACACAAGTAAAAAGATTGAGCCAGTGCTTCCTCAACACAGAGAAATCCAAGCAAACCTCAACATACAGATTCAGCCGAGAAGGTAAGAGCGCAAAGACATCATGATATTTGAAAACAGATTTCAAGAAACACAGTATTTGCAAGTAATGTAAAAACATAAAATAAAAAATAGTATTTAGTTTGATCCTTTAATATGATTCTTTTTTGTTCCTGTGAAACACAATGGTCGAACTATTAAATCTGACTCATCGTTACATGGATTTTTTTCTCTTAGTCTGGTCATAAAAGTAATTCTCAAAATTTTTCACATCTACACTGTAGGTTTACTTCTGCCCAACAGCACCACTCTCCAGCAGTGTTTGTGAGGCCCTGCGGAGGTAACTTGAGCATGGTGTTTTACCCTGAGATGCAGCGCCCAACATGTGCAACGACTATGGTGTTTGAAGTCAGCACAAAGTGTGCAATTTTTTTCAAATTTTCCATTGAGTCCTCAAGCAACCTTTTAAAGTAAAACTACTTAAACGTCCATTTTTGCCTGTCTTTGCGCTGGTGAGTCGCCGCTCTGTTTGGTTGCAAGGTTAGCAGAATTCAGCTGCCAAGGTGTAGTAGTTTGAATTGAATTACCTACGTTCATTTCAATTGAATCTTCAAAGGTAATGCTTCAACATTTGCCCTTTTATAAGTAACTAAATATATTAAATAAATAAACATAGACTGTATTTTCCGGACTATAAACCACACCGGCATATAAACCGTAGGATTAAAAATTGAGAAAAAAAAAAGTCACGGATTACCCACACTGGACGATGCATGTCATAACATCAGTTATTTGTGCAAAAATGGTATGTGGAAGTTTAGTCAACTGTATGTTTGTCTTGCTATACAACATTCTGCTGGAATGGGCTCCAGTTTAGACACAACTCAAAGATGAGCACTTTAGAAAATAGGTGGACAGATTGGGTTCATAAGAAGAAATATTGAGTGTCCACAAAAATGTTTGCAATATTTACTACCCCACTTTTGCGAGGCAGTTTTAAGAAGGGGACCTATAACAGGTGACGGCTCTGGACCACTTTAATTCTGCTTTTATAACCCGGTCATCATGCAACATGGCAGCCCTCGGAAAAATGTGTGGGTGCAGTAGTAACGATTCAAACAAATGCATTTTTGTTTATTTCAGCTGCTTGAGAGGCAGTGGAGCTCCAAAATGTTCATCTTGTACCTGGCAATACTTTGCACTCTCGGTAAGATGGCGAAGCAAATGTGCCAGCAAGTTCTGTGTTTATATTTTGTAAATGTGTCAAAGTTCTTTGCCTGATCAGTCAGCCTTGTCTCCCTGAATCATGCAATTGTTTAAAAGCGAATATTTTGAAATGCTGTTTAGAATGTTAATACACGTGACAGCTGTTCCTACTGTATTCTTCAGGCTCTGCTGTAATGAACCAGACTTTCACCAACTTTGGCAATATCAACATCTCCACATGTCCCATCACATACTACGGACACAAATATGAACTAGTACACGTAAGTAACGCACTCAAGTCATTTTTTTTTTCCTGCAGAAAGAAAGAAAATGGACTTTAAACGGCTGAAAATAAGAAATATTGAGTCCCTCTTCTTATGCAGCAAAATCTTGTTAATGCCTGAAAACAAGTGTTGGATATGAATACCAATTTCATAAAAAATGATTCAGAGTTACAAGATTTCGATTAGAACTGTTTTCGATTCATTTCAATTCTATTCACTCTAGTATTGATTAGTGTAAGTTTATTCATGAAACATCAATCTTTATCAATCAAATGCATGGTTTAAAAAAACATACCTAAACACACAAATATTTAATTCTAAATCAAAATATACAAAAGTATTAGTTGGCCACTTGGTATTACATGAATGTTTCGGTTCATTGATTTCTTTGTGTGTTTTTCTTTTAAACAAATAAAAAATCCTTTCAATGCATCTGTATTCAAGCTCATGATGCTTTGATATGCTACTCTCGCGCATTGAGAAGATCTCATGACATGCTAAGTCACATGAAATTACGAGAAAGAGTATTGAAAGAAACGATTGCCGGTGTGATGAATTCGTAACGAATGAAAATGATGAAAATGAAAATACATTTGTCAGACATTTTTTTTTAACTCCAGCTTAAACCAAAACAAGCAATGTTTTCATTCGGTTTTATTTATGGGGACTATTTCTACATACGTTTAGCAATCCTAAAAGCTTCAAAATGATGTGTAGGGCACAATGACACATAATTAGATTAAGAGCTTCTCAGTTTTCTATGAGGAACCTGCATAACACATAAAACATTTGCTAGTCTTCGGCAGGACTAACTGGTGTTTCTTGAAAGTTTATGCCAACCTCATTTTCTCCTTGTCATCTTGTAATCAGGTGGCCTTCAACAACAGCAAATTTGCACTTTGCTTCTCCGACGCATATGAAGATACAGACCAGAACGACTGTATCCTTGTCTCTGGAGGAATGGCGGACAATGGCAACTGGTCTGTACTCACGCAAGAAATACCCACCGGATCCGGCATTCATGAAATGTTACCAAGCCTGAAGTATAGTGGGCAATGTGTCAACGTTATACCTCTGAAAGACAGTCACCATTCCCAGGTGGGCTTTGTTTTTTTCTGTTTCGCCTACTGACAAATAATTGTCATGTGTTTGTTTTGAATTTCACATCAACAGATTCAACAAGTCGAACTGGGAAACTTTGGAAAACAAGCAATTTTGGCCATCAAAACATATTCCGGGTACACGGATATTGATCTTGTAAGTATTTAGATTACTGTCTAAATAAACTAAATCATTACCTAACGGCCGATACCTACAGTGTATATGATCAAGAATCATACAATCATTTCAAGTATTTTTCTATGTGGACTGAAAGCATCGCTGAGGCAGCAAAGGATTGGGTTGTTAGGCACAATAGCATGAGAAATTTACCCAAGAAAATAAATGTGCCAAGGGTAGCTACATTTAAAAAAAAAAAAGATCAAAAAGCATGTATTTATGATTCCAATGGCAAGAGAGGAGACTGGCTGGGGCAAAGCAGAAATCGACGGTATCATGATGGTAATTTTTCTCGAGTTTTTGAGAAATGGTTGAGATCCTTATGCCAGGTTTGTTGGATACTCAAGTTTGTTGAACTGATCACATATCAACTAGACTAAGGGCAGTTTCAAATTAGGTTTTGCTTTCACTTTTTCCCCATATTTTTTAAATATATTTTTCTGCCCTCACCACATTTTGTTGAAAATGCATAATAAATGTTTACCTGCATTTTAAAAAATTCGTTTGGATTATATCAGCATGTTTCCAATGCACTCGAATGGACAGCCTATCACAGTTGTATGTGGATTTTTGGTGTTCTTGGATAAGCCCGGCTCCTATCATTAACCGGCAGTGGGATAACACTAGAATTAGAACTATTATTCACAGTTCAGAGACTCGAGTTCAAATCCACCTCGCACCAGCCTTCCTGTATGGAGTTTGTATGTTTACACTGAGCCCTCATGGTTTCTCTTCTGTCATCATTTCTCTCTTTGTTCTGGTTAAAGCAAAGTTGTGTAACAAATGCAAATGCAGAGTACAATTGGACATTGATAAATTACAAGCTACAAATGACAGACTTTACCTGGAAAATCAACAGTGGCAGTCAGGCAAAATGTCTCTTTATGCATATATTTACATATCGATGACTACAAGTTGTGACTAAGCGCTGTTAAAGAAAAATAGGTTTTCACCTTCCTCTCATAATAAGGAATGGATAATTAGTAGCTTCCCAACCACCCAAAAATAATAACAAGTTTGCAATGGAATGTTGAAAGACAAGACTACTTCCAAGCTTCTGTCTGCATCTAAATGACTCAAAAGGACTAAAACTGAGCCAGTGTGATGATAAGAATGAGCCAACCAAACCATAAGATTGGCCTCTTTTTCATCAATCTTCATTATAACTAAGACAAAATATATTCTACTTTGTAAGTGTCTTTGGTTTAACCCATAGGTGGCAGACATACAAGTAAATGGCCAAACAGTTTCAAAGCATGTGTTTCCAACCAATGAAACGAGCATGGGCATCATTAAGGACATAAGTGGATGCAGAATGGCAGGTAAGTTGATCAAACAGGACCAACTGTATATTACGATACCCTCACATGGATCTCACCTTCTCAAATCCCAGGCTTTGTTTACATGACCAATACCACTGTAAGTGACCCATACATTTGCTCTATGGTGACATGCGGAGTGAACGGGGTTGTCACTAGGGTCAATAAATGTCCTCCCATGCACCATTGCCAGGGCAATGGCAGGTAAACCAGTGTGCTGCCCAAACGCTTCATCTTCCAGCTCCCTATAATGATGCTATTGTTTGTATGTATCCGTATGCGCTCTTTCAGTTGTGCCTTCAACACCATGTGCACTCTGACCGGTTCCACCATCATCGATTTCGTCGGCCGGGTTCACACCGTCTCTGACCGCTGTGGATACAATCTAATGACGTCAGACGCTGTCCCAAATGTTCGGGTCCATGGGGTTTTCCGCGAACGGCGCCGTAAAGATGTTTGCTTCATGGACCACGTGATCCTGCATCTGGACAGCCAAGATGTTCGGATTAGGTTGTTACAAGGTGGCAGAGTGGAAGTGAGTGGAAATGAAGGATTCTGAAATATGATGATTCATCAGACAGTATATAGTGGTAAATTCTAACCAGAGGTAGCTATTGTAGGCTTATTTTGGTCTTGGTTAGAATTGCACACTGTAAAAACCGCTGCACCACAAATCTGGGGAAGAAAAACGAAAATTTGTACAGTTTCTTGTTTTAAGCAACAACAAAAAATCTGCCATGTTGTAAGATTTTTTTTCCTTGCTTAGAAAACCTAATTCAAGGCTTTTTGTTCCTCCAACGGTTTTATGAACAACCTGAGTAGTTCCAAATAAAATTCAAGCAAATAGTTCTCAAAATAAGGTAAAAAAAAATAAGTAAATGTTCTTAATTTAAATTGTCTTGCACTTTTGTACCATGGGCAAAATTCATTTTCTAATGGTTCTAAGAACAGACCAAGTGCAAAAACAAGCCAGACATTGTTCATTTAAGCAATTTCCAAATCAAATTTAAACAAATAGTTCTCAGTATAAGGTACAATTTAAGAAAGTAGTTCTTATTTTGAATCGTCATGCACTTTTCTACCTTGGGTTTGCAAAGCACATTGAAGTGATTACGCATTTACTGACTAATTTACTGGTAAATTGATTTAAGAAAACATGATTCTCAAACCTAGTTTAACTTATATTACAGTGTGTACAGAATACAGTATATTTTTTATGATAAGCCTTCTTTTACTTTTTCAAAATCGACTTTTTGCACTGTACTTTTATGCTCCCAGTTGTTTAGAGTGCATCCAACAAGTGCACAAGAGAGATCAAAACTGTCAGCCCACATACATTACACAATTTCTCAAGGACTTTGTTGTCAGTCAAGCAACATCATTTGGATTATGATAGGATTCCTGAACTAAAATGTGCTCTTCTCATGGTTTAAAGATAAACAGAGAGCTGCAGGACATAAGCGCTACAGCGAAAATCTTCCATGGCGTGGAAATCTCCAAGGACCGGAGTGGAGTCACTGCCACAATATTAGGCTCCAACTATACACTTTCGGTTTTCTTTGATGGCAACACTGCGCAGATTCACCTAATGGGTATGGATCAAAATTATTTAGAACTTAGTGTTCAGTCTGTCACGTTATGGCCAGCAAAAATTCATGTTGATCTCTTACACACACAAACACACACACACACACACACACACAATGCTGAACAATCAAACAGACAGTGCCATCTTGTTGCTGAATAGAATAGAATAGAATAGAATAGAATAGAATAGAAGCTGAATAGTTTGTCAACATATGCTAAAAATGCTATGTTTCCCTATAAGTAGAATAAAAAAATGGTTACTCTTTGAAGGACATGGCCTATGCAGTTTCTGATAAGCATTGAGAGAGTTATCAATTACATCAGACTTTTATTCTTTGTGAGTGTGTAATTGAAGGTTGTTATTAGTAGCCAGCTCAATGGTCATAAGACGAAAAAAGCTGCAAATTCTTCTGTTTTGGAGGATTATATTGCTGTTCTTTCTCCACTGACCTATTTTTGGCCACTGAACCATTGTGTGCAAAGAGTATTAGAAAATAGTTGGACTTGAAGGACAATACCATTGAAACAGCCAGTTAAAAGGAAAACAAGCCTTTGTGGGCTGCGTCTAAATTAGCCTTTGCAATTGGGATTGCTTCAGTGAGTTATTATGCATGTTCTGCCTTCAAAGGTACCTTTCCCAAAGATACTGTCTGAAAGAGCCATGAAATGAATAATTTCTGTGATGAATCAAAAAAAAAGTACCAGAGTGCGTTACACAACTCATATATTCTCCCCTCAATATTGTCAGGCAAAAATGCATCTGTTGTTCGTGGACTATGTGGCAATTCCTCTTTGGATTTTAATCAAGAGAGAATTTCTGAGCACAGCAACACTGGGTAAGTCCACAAACACTGAAGCAGCTATTTAAATGATTGGACTGTTTGCTAATTGTTTGGTGTTAATTACCCAAAAAGGTGTGAGACGCGACACGAGGAAGCTGATGAAAGTATGATAAACTGCAAAACCTCAACTGAATGGTAAACACACGCTTAGCGGTTAGACACATTCATGGACACAAACTATTTGTTCCCAGTTTAACACCCACATTCCACGTCTTCTTTCTCGATATTCAACAGGTGCCATCTCATGTGGCAAGATCCCTTTAGCCAGTGCCATGTGCACATCGACCCAGAGCCCTATGTGTCAGCTTGTGTCAACAATTTGTGCCAGTATCCTGCAGTGGACGGTCTAAAGTGCCACTTAATGGAGGCGTATGTCCGAGCCTGCCGCAATCAAAGTAACGTCAACATTGACGGATGGAGGTCGTTGGCTAACTGCGGTAAGGACGATGTTTATCATAACACAAGCTCTCGGTCATACAGATTTCTTTTCAGTCCACTGGCTTACTTGTTATAGCATATTTCTATGAGTAACAGCTTGTAAGACTGTCAAGGACACTTTACATAAAAAGCTGGTAGAACATTCCGGAGCTTGGAAGCAGAGTGGCTTGAAGCGTCTGTTCCTCATGGTACAACGCTAAGTGAGAGTGAGTGCTGGTATGATGGAGGTAAAGAAAAAAAAACAGACACCCCAAATCCTGTGGGTTTGACTCAGGAGGAATTTACTGAGATGGTCAAGCTTCAAGCTGGGAAAATGTAATTTTGGTGTCCAATTGTGAGAATTTAGAATGTCTGATAAAAAGGGAACCAGGAGTTCATCTCTTTGGCCCCAGGAAATAAGTCTAGGGCCACAGCTTAATGGAACAATGTGTAATACTTAGACAGTTACTTATTTTAAAACCTCGCTAATAAACTTTAATAAGATGTAAATAAATGTATTCTATCACATCAAAACATTCAATAAGATGTAAATAAATGTGTTCCATCACATCATCATTTTTTTTATATTATTGTAGTCTGGTAAATTACACAGAGAACGCCGGGGCTGTCATGTTTTTTTTTTTTTTTTTTTTTTTTAGCTCCGGGACGTCAAGGATAACTTTTGTCAACGTAATACAAATCATGTGCGAGTGAGTTACTGGTCTGTATGCCAATCACAAATAAAAATAGAAAAAAAAAAGGAAACAGAGGGTTTGTATACGGATCGTAAATAAAAGAAGGAGAAGAAAGGGGAAGGGGGTGCTCCACGCAGAACAAGTTTCAAGATAGTACACAACAATCGGTTTGGGAGTTAGGATGACCAGTTATTCTATGCATTTGAGTTATTCACCCACTGAACAGAAAAAAAACCCACCAACAAAGACATCGCGATACAACCAGATTTTACCTTACTTTGTGGCTTCCTTGTATCGTGTACAGCCTGCTGCATGCGCCGTATTGTCACCTGTTGTTAATATGCCTAGGTTTTGTAGATTCCGCGCTTTTGTGCACTGAAACCAATAGCGAATTGCATTTGTATTCGTGCACTCTCTCAGCATATGCCTCCAAATAATGGGCTCTCTGGGACACCAGAATATACATGCTGCATTCACTTTAAACCCGTAAACGGCCTTTCTTAATTTTACGCTACGCGGCTTTCAGTCGCTTAGTAGGGAACTAATGAGAAGCTTTTTTGCTGACAGAACAGAATGCGGTCTTTGAGGTAGAAATTGAACCAGTCTAAGGCAGTGGATATAAGGGAGTATTCATTGTTATGATTTTTTTTTTTTTCAAAGAACCCTATAAATTTGATGATTGCATTACCCTTCAGTCCAACTGCTTTAGGGATTCTCTGGAATGACGGTTTCATGATAAAGTTGTTGATTTTTCATGATATCGTATCCAGATGCTGGTGCTCAGGACCTCTGCAGAGACAAGTACTGTAGTGAACACGAGTTCTGCGGTGAAGGCTATGATGGAGAAACCCACTGTCTATGCCGGGCCATTTTTGCCTCCAACTATAGATCTACAGACAAGTTTGGTGTGTCCGGAACAACACATCACAATTCTTTCGGAATTTTCAATATTGTATTCACTTTTCGCTAACTATGGTAAAATCTATGTTCAGGTGAGCCAATGGCTTGCAGACATTCGTCTGCATCGATTGACATGTTTTGTTGCCTTCTGGAGGAGAAAGGCATTGACTATACAAAGCTGCACCTTAATGATGAGCGATGCAGAGGTGTCATTGACAAGGAAACTCACATGGTGAAATTCAACTTCACACGGGATAACACCTGCGGTGCAATTATCAAGGCTTGTACCCCTCAAAAACGCTGTTTGATTGCTTGTATCTAGACAGCCATAGATACAGTAAACTAACATTCTGTGCACATTTTATTTGAACTTTAAGGCAAACACCACAAAAATTACATACCAGAACCTCATCGTGACTCCTAACATCTCTACTGTGGTGACCCGTTCCAACAAACTACTTATGGATTTCTCCTGCCATTTTGACCAACCAGACCTTGAGGGCATGGCCATCAGAATGATAGACAGGTGAGCAGTTGGTGTCCCATCTCAGTTACACTATCTAAAAATGTGTATGAGATACAGAAAACAGCTTCTCTATTTTTGTTGCTTTTGCTTTGTAGTCCCGTGATTAAACACTTTACGTCAGGAGAGTGGAATTATACCTTGACCATGGCAGCATACACGGACCCTGAGAGAACGCAACTCATAGAGCTAAGCACTGGCGTCAGGCTAAATCAGAAGATCTGGGTTGAGATGAAGGCTAATGGATTGGGTGGAAGTGCAATATCCCTGGTGACAGATTCCTGCTGGGCCACAAATCAGTCGGCTTCAACTGGTAGTCTTCGATATGACCTTATCAGTGGAGGGTAAGTATCGATCAGAAGGTTAACAAAGATGTGGTTGCTGGCTATATCCGACATTTCTGCAATGCTGTTTCTGAGCAGATGTCCCAACCCGACTGATGGGACGATCAAGATTGAAGGAAATGGAGAAGGAACATCTAACTACTTCTCGTTCAATGCTTTTAAGTTCTCAGATACCAACAATGAAATGTTTCTGCACTGCAGAGTAGAGCTGTGCGTTCAACAGGGGGACTCTTGCAATCGGGTAATTTAGAATTTACATACAGTACGTTCACAAAAATGGTACCAAACCATTTCAAACTCAGGCACTGATTTTTTTTTTTTTCTCCAGAAGTGCAACCATGCAGGAAGGAAGCGGAGATCTGTGCCTACAACTATTGTCACTGGAAGTCCTTCGATCATCACCCTGGCCTGGGCTTAAGATAAAAGCATTATAACCACAAATCTGGGTGACAATTCAACTTTGTAAACTGCTGTTGCTAAAGCTCTTACTCTGTATTATCATTGGTCTTACAATCAGTTGCTTTTTGTTCATCCCATTATTGTATTTGTGCTTTGATGAGTTTTAAAGTTTGTGCCTCAGGAACTGTATAGCCCCATTCGTGTTCTCCCACTGGTTCTCCTCATAAACTTTCTGCTGCTATGGTGACATTCTCTTTGTGTCGAGCTTTGTTGAGCAGCTATTGGATGCTGTGGAATTAAGCTCACCAATAATATTTCAAAGTATTTGCAGCAGAGCTGGGCCATCTGTCACCTCATTGACCAGTCGCTGATGAAATGGTCACCTTTGGCAAGTGCTTCCACATTTTGTGCTTTATTATGTAAAGCTTTGTGGTAAATACACGGACCGTCTGTACGGACCTTGATTGATGGACGTGAACTCGACTCAGCCGGTGGTCAGTCAGTGTAATTTTTTTTCAAGGCTTTGCGTCATCAAGCATGCGCCAGAAATGCACAAGCGCTTGAGTAACCTTACAGTGACAGTGTCGGTGATGGGTCAACTTGGCAACAGATTCTGATATGCTGTTGCTGTAATTCCGTCAACGCCGCAAGTTACTGCTTCGTGCAGCAACATTTTTTCCAAAAGTTGGAAATGAACGCAGACCATGACTATCAGAGTTGTCAAAGAGCCTTGCTCCTGTTTCCATTTGAGTTCCACTGAAAATGACGTCACATGCAGGGTGTTTGGGAATTTGGAGAAATTGTATGTACTCTATATTATGAAAGGCTGTTGCAATGTTTGCTCCAGGATTTTTTTTTCAGTGCTTGCAGGTGGTCCGGAGAACCGGGGAAGTATGAACAAATGACATGGCTGCATTTTAATGCTAGCTGATTAAAAAAAAAAAAAAGAGAGAGAGAAAACAAAGATTTGGTGGGGAAAAAATTACATCTAGAGGTGTGATGTAGGGCTGAATGATTTAGGGGATCATTTCAATTGCAATTTTTGTGACAAATAATGTGATTGTCTTTAAACTTGCAATTATTATTATTCATTATTTATTTTCACAAATCAAGCTTCAGTGCAATTGCAACGTAAAACAACATTTAAAAACATGACAACAAAATGTCAAAACATGAAAAACTACTACTCTAAGAATACAATGACACCATCCGGGGTTCCTAAAGGCTCATGATGTTGTGGGGCTGTCCTGGTTGACAGGCCTCTGCAACATCATGTTGACATCATGGACAGAGCCTCTGGATCAGCGAACTGGGGTGGTGATCCCTCTTTTTAAGAAGCTGGACCAGAGTATGTTTTTCAACTATAGAGGGGTCACAGTCCTCAGGGTCACAGTCCTCAGGCCTTCATGATAAGATCTATTCAGGGATGCTGGAGAAGAGGGTCCGCCAGGAAGACGAACCTCAGAATCAGGAGCAGCAATTAGGTTTTCATCCCAGCCGTGGAAGAGCAGACCAGCTCTACACCCTTGACAGGATCTTCACGGGTGTGTAGAAGTTTGCCAAACCAGTCCACAACTGTTTTGTGAATTTGGAGAAGGCATTCAACGGTGTCCCTTGGGGAATCTCGGGGGGGGGGGGGGGGGGGGGGGGGGGGGGGGGGATTCAGGAATACCTGGTTCCAAAATCCCTAATTTGAGCTGTTCAGTCACTGATAACACCAATGTCAGTTTGGGCCGCATTGCTGGCCGTTCTCCAAAAGTCTTTGCCTCCCTGTGCGTGCAGATACACTCGCACCTACTTGCTATCATTCTTGAGCAAGCTCCACACCATCATTAAAAAATGAGGCAGTAAATTCGGTGTCAAAATGTTTGGCCACGACGATAGAAGGCCTTTAATCGAATGAACTGAATCTGTTGTTTTAGGTGGAAATCTACTGTGGTCTACTGTGTTGGATAATGGAGATTTATTTTTTTAATTTTTAAAAGTGAACCCTGTCCTGTTGGTAGTAATAATCTTGAAGTGAGTAGTGACAGTTTACAGAAGTCATAGTTCAGTGCATGTCTTGGTTTTGATGTCACAGTTTGGTCCACATTTTTGGTCCAAAGGAAAAGCAACAAAAAGTCCAAGAAGCCATGATTTTGGTTTTTGTTCATTTAGTCTTAGCTGAAAGTAGTGCAAACAACAGTTTGACCAAGATCATGTAATTTAGAATATATTGAGCCACCTTGGTTTGCGATGCATATTACCCCTTAAAAGTACTTGTTTGTTCTAATGTTTTTCCTAAAAAAGATAGATAAATAAATACAGGTTTGTTTACATTGTCAGAGATCATTCTAGTGGCATGGGAAGTGTATACAGTATAATCATCATTATTGTAATTGTTAATAATTAGTAATTGTTATCATTTATAGAGTCATCAGTGGTATCTTTTTATATGCCCTGCAAGTATAGCAGCTTTGTGCTTTAGCCTCACTCAAAAATTTGAGTTATGCGAACCTACGAATCGAAACAGTGGAATTGAACCGTCCGAACTGAGATGGGTCAGGATAAATGCATGCATCATTGCATCCCTAGAACATATTATGTAAAGGCAATCAGCATTTCCCGGTGCTCACAATTTACAATACATTGTAATTTCAGCAGTAAATGTGTCAGTTTGAAACAATTCTTTGTATTTTAATGTTACACGTCAAATATTACAAGTGTGTCTAAACTTCAGCTTTTACTTTTTTAATTAACACCAAATTCAAGTTATTGTTTGTTTAAACTTTAATTTTAGTTTTGGTGGGTCACCTGGGAGTCATTAGGAAGACATCTTGCGCCAATGTTGACATGTTCATTAGTGCAATGCTTGTATCATGACAGTTAATGGTTGTTTGTTTCACACCTTTGATTGCATTCACGTCATTACGGGGCCGGAAATGTACAGTAGCAAGTGTGTGTATGTGTGTGTGTGTGTGTGCGCGCGTGGGTACCTGTGTGTGCATGTGCACGCACACGCACGTGCGTGTGTACGTGTGGCAGCATCACACGAAAACATGATGAAACCAAATAAACACAAATGCTTGTCTTGTTATTTAAGCGTAAGAAAGTTTATGATGTAACCTTCACAAATCAGAATAACTTTTATATTATAAACACTACATGCTAAACATGTACACATGCATGCACACACACACACTCGTCATTATTTTATTCTATTCAGATCATTCATTTTTGTTCTAACCCTAAACCCCTTACCCCAAACGTAATATATATATATATATATATATATATATATATATATATATATATATATATATATATATATATATATACCCTATTTATCGGACTATAAGCCGTGACTTTTTCCTCATGATTTGAGCTCTGCGGTTTGTAGTCCAGTGTGGCTTATCTGCTGTTTTTTTTTCCACCGGCCAAGCAAATGTGTGTATCTGGTCAAGGAGTCCGTTTATGGAGCAACTTAGAAATCAAACTCAAAAGATGTGATTCAATGGCTGTGCTCAAAAAGAGTTTTAATATATATTATTAAAAATATTTTTAAAAATGTCTAAATTGAATAAGAGCTTGTATAAAAGTTTGTGGCGTGTAAATTTGATATACAGTATACAGTATATAGGATTGTATCTGTAGTATTATGATTGTATATATTATTTATGTGCAGTGTCTGCAATGTTCACTAAATGAATTTATCAATTAAACATTAAACATTTAGACAGAATGCTGTCAAAGTGTTGATTTCAAGTTTGAACTGCTATTTAATATCGATCTAGCCATTTTCTATAAAAATAATGTTTTGACTAAACATACAGTCTGTTAAAGAGAGGATGTTGCAGTTGGTAGACAATTATTTTTTTTTTTTTTAAATACTTTTATATACCACCTTTTTGCATAAATATCTGATGGAATGACCTGCGGCTTATAGTCCAGTGCGGCTTATCTGTGGCAAAAGATATTTTATTTTTTTTGTTTTTGTTTTTTTGCTCAATTTTGTGGCTTTTCTTTTGATTTCCACTGCCACACGCCTTTGTGCCTCGTCCACCAACTCAGTGAAAAGAGCAATAAATTACGCATGCACCTGCCCTCACCACTGCAGTGCAACACTTAGAATATCAATAATAATAATGACGTGTAGAAGTTAATACTGTATACTGTATTCATTAGAGCAATCACATTGGGTACCTCTTATGTACAAGTATCTTCCACAATGCTGTGACAATATTTCCATCAATATTTCTTTATTTTGTCTTCTTACAGAAATAAGTACTTGGACAAACAGTATGTTGTCATCCAAGATATTATGGTGCCTTTAGTGGAACTTTTTGTAACACTTTAGAGTGAATGGCACTCAACATTTTTGATGTTCATAATTTGAGGTTGTAATTTCACCCATACGTGTGTATATGATGTAATATGTCAGATAACACTGTATGTACCTACATTTCAACTTTTTTCTTATTTTTAATTTCTGTAGCTTAAATTGAGGTTAGCGTGAGTTAAATGTTCAATGCATGTTGTTGATTGGGAAGTCATGAGGAAGATTGACATGTTTATTAGTGCAATGTTTGCATCACACCTGTGTTTTTCACACCTTTGATTGCTGCCAGCTCATTACAGGGCACTAAATGTTGCAGGTGTGAAACCTGTGCGTGTGGGTGTGCGTGTGAGTGCGTGTGTGTTCCTGTACAATTGTACTTGTGGCAACCGATTTGAGTTTTCTAAAGTCAATGAGGATATTTTGGAGAAGTGTGGACATTTAGGCTGATCCTCACTTGTTCAGACCTCTTTGAGGGTCAAAACTTGCTTTTAGAGTAAAGGTTTGAATTAAGTTAGGGTTAGGCCAGCCTTTCTGATGATTAGGGTTAGGGGCCAGGAAATTCATTAGGCTAATGGATGTCCTCACAAGTATAGTTGTAAAACTTGTGTGTGTGTGCGTCAGCTTCACTTCAAAACATTTTGAAACCAAACACATAATAAGAATGCTTGTTCTTCGTTTTAAGTGTAATCTAAGTTTGTCCATCACAGTGCAACTTCGACATTAGAAACACTACATAATAGTATGTACACAATTAAACACACATCCGCACTTTTCATGACTGTATCTTTTTCCAAATCATTACTTTGTGTTCTAATATTTCAAAAAAACAAAGACGTAATAATAAATACGTATGATAAAAATACAAGACTGAATCAAAATCAATCTCTTCATCAATCTGGCAGGCACAATTCACTGGCAGTGAATGTTGCATTCTCATCAATTGGCAGATATTTGTTTGTACTTGTCACAACGGACTTTTAAAATGACAAACATGACCAATCACAGTTCAACTGTTACCAAGTGCCTGGCAGACGTTTTGCAAAGAATTGAAACCTTGAACGAACCTCCACATGAATGCGCATTTTGGTACCTTTGCCAACAGTCAAGTATTTTTGCCCTCAGTGAGATGGGGGCTAGGCTACCTATCTACCAAACCCAACCCCAACCATTTATCCTCAGACGCTACAGTCCAAATGAAACTGAGATGGCATTAGACCCATATTGATGATGTCATCCTTCCCATCAAAATGACAAAACGTCTGCTCATCAGATGTTTCAAATGATTATCCTGGCCGTGCATTCTGTGATGTGTGTTTATTTGCTTAGAAGCGGTTAAGGAACAACAATCATAAATGCCCAACTTGTACAATATTTAACCTGAAGGCCGCATTGCGACGTTATCTTGTGGTTCTAAGAAATAGAGCTGCTTTGATAAACGTATATACCGTAACCCCCCAATTATATGGCACTTTCCCTGATAAGACTTTCCCTTAATTTTGGGGTCAATTTCTGGTATTTTCCATGTTACTGTGTATAAGACGCACCAACACTGGAAACAATTGAAAAACTATTGCAAAATAGAATAAATCTCATCTTTTATAAACTCTTACAGTTTTCTTGTATCTGGTTAGGTCTCTTGATTGACATTTTTTTTAAGAATCAAACTCAAGAATAGCTAAGAACCAAAATCAAAATGAAGAACTGGGATCGGAAATTGAAGAGCTGGTGTCGGAGTCGGACTCGTCCAAATTAATGACGTGTTGGCACGTCATTGCTGACATGTTTGTTATTGATGGTGTAACTTATTTTGAAGGTAATTCTGTGGTTTTGGCGGCTCGGTGGTGCAGTGAATAGCGTTAAAGGGACCCGAGTTCAAATCCAACAGGCCTTCCTGTGTGAAGTTTGCATATTCTCCCCGAGCTCGCGTGGGTTCTCTCCGGGTACTCCGGCTTTGGTGTTCCGGTGTTCCCCGCCGACTGCCCAAAGCCAGCTGGAATAGGCACCAGCAATTCTGCGACCCTTGTGAGGATAAGGGGCTATAGTAAATGAATGGATGGATGGATACTGTGGCTATAAATGCTCAGTACATTTTACCTAACCTTTACCCAAAAAAAATACACTATACATCGTTGCAGCATTATGGAATGGTGGAGCTGTCCATGTGGAGTGAACATTGTTGATTGGGAAACTTTTTTCAACATATTTGCAAGTACAGTGCATTCAAATGCATTAAAATAGAGTCAAGCATGATTACAAGTCTGTTCGAATGGTTTTTGTCTTCTATATTGTCTTCAAAAATATTGTAAGTAGTAGGTACATTAAGAAGGTTGGGAAATGAAAAAAAATAACCATAACTACCTTTTGAACGTTTAGCTTGCTATTTCTCTTTACTCTCATACAATACAAGATAGATTTTTTTTAATTGCTGAAAAGAGACAATTTTTAGGGAGGTCAACGTAAGCAATACTTTGTTTTACTTGTAGTGTACGTGACAAATGAAATCTAGACAAATTCAGACAAATATAAAAAAAAAAAAACATCTTCTATAGTTGTAGGGCAGGCTGTTATAAATGAGAACCGACACCCACTATTTAAGTGTCATATCATGATATTGCCATCCTCGGGAAATAATAGCTTACTCCACTGTCATCCCCCCTGCATTCCCTGAAGGATGCAGGTTAATGAACATTATGGTGCATTAAAGCCTAAGGTTAAACACCATAACTGGCTTTGTTTTCATGTTACACTTATATTACTGTGTTATGATTTAATGTTTTAATGTTTTGCAGTTTAACTGTAAAACCACATACAGGGTGTTAACTTTAAGTGTAGTACAAAAACAGAAAAAAGAATTAGCATGAGTGCAGACAAATGTAGACCAGTGCCTGATGAATGACAGAAAAATGTAAAATAACTTGCCAAATGTCAGCCTCTAGTGGTAGCGGACAGCCAGATAAACCGGAGATTACAATTTTGTCTGGCTTGAAAAAATGACAGACCGACAATGATGAAAAGGGGCGGGGCTCTGACGAATGATGAATGTCGGACCAGCAAAATAATGTAAGTTACTCAGCATCTGATGATTACCAACTACTCGACCTACAATCATGTAAAATAAATGTCCATTGATGTGGTCAATCTTATACACATCTCATTCACATGTAAGGCATGTTGTCTTAGATGTGAGTAGAGTTCAATTTTTGGCCACAGCTAAGTCTCAGACTATGGTTTTACATCGACTGTGACTATTGCAGCGCTACTTCTTACAAGACTGCAACAAGATTCTTTGGGCATTTTTTTCCCAACGATAACTATTTTTTTCCTGTCAAGTTCAATCGCAGGTTTTCACCTGTTTACACTTGTCTCTATTTGTGGAGCACATCTCATTTAAATGTACCATACCACAACAAGTGACGATCTACTGTGGTTTACATACAGATATCACAAAAGAGGGTCATGTTTTCAATAATTATTGTAATTATTGTTAGAATACCCCCGCCATACTCGACGCGCTGACCATAAATAAGATTATATATAAAACTTGTATACACACCCACGTATACACATAAACACACATCCTAAAATACAACATGACTGGAAGTTTGATTGACATTCCTTCTTCTTCTTTTTTTTTTTCCTGGGGACTTTGGCGATGACAGAAGTCCCGGAAAAGAAAACGGAAGTGAAAGAGTGTGAAAAGTTTGTGTAAGGCCTGAATACAAGGAAACTGAGCCCATGCTAACTACCTAAAAGTCAGCCAAGTGAACCATTACACGATGGGACAACAGGTTTATACACTTTTATGTTTGAAGACTTGAATAAAATGATTGAATTTTACAGTGTAAAATAAAGAAGAAATGAAAGTTAGTTGAGGTGAAGAGGGCGGGTGTTCATCCATCAATCAGTGGATGAAATGCCACCACGTGATATTCCCGTAATGATTATAAAACGAACACACCACAAGAGACTCGTCCAGTCTCCGGGTGAGTGGCTCCTCCTCGTTCCTCCTGCTTCTTTCGGCTGGCGATGGAGAGCGGCGAGTTGTCCAAACTCTGCTACCCGCAAGCGAACACCTCATGCAGGACCCCCAAGCAGCCGCCCGGGCAAGCCATGCTGATCTATGTGCTGCTGTCCTCTATCTCTCTTCTCACCGTGGCTCTGAACCTGCTCGTCATCTTTGCCATCTCCTACTTCAGGCACGCTTCGTTTGTCGTTTGTTCACACCGGATGCCGATCTCATGATATTGCTATGTTCTCTCCAGACAGCTGCACACCCCCACAAACCTCCTCTTACTGTCTTTGTCTGTGTCCGACCTCCTGGTGGGCCTCTTGCTCATGCCCGTGGAGATCCTCTACATCGAGGCCTGCTGGCTCCTGGGCGACATGGCGTGCACGCTGTACTACGTGGCCGACTACGTCATCACGTCGGCGTCGGTGGCCAACATGGTGCTCATCTCGGCGGACCGCTATGTGGCCGTCAGCCAGCCGCTCTCCTACCTGAGGCAGGTCAGCCAGAAAAGGGCACGTGTCGGCGTGGGGCTGTGCTGGCTCTGCTCTTTCATCTACCGACTGGTGCAGCTCCACGATCACCTGGAAGAGCCGGGCAAGTCCATCTCCTGTCTGGGAGAATGCGTGGTCGTAATCGGTAATGTGGCTGGCACGGTGGACCTGGTGTTTACCTTTATTTTGCCCGTCGTTGTCATCCTCATGCTGTACCTGAGGGTGTTTGCAATCGCTGTCAGCCAGGCTCGCAAAATACGCACGCGAGTCGGTGTCGTCCAGGGCCAGCGCTTGGTGAAGAAGAGCGAGTTGAAGGCTGCCAGGACTCTGGGTATTGTAGTGGTCTTCTTCCTGATTTGTTTTATTCCCTATTATTTGCCCACCATAGTGGGCGAGGACACCCCCGTGGACGCCACCTCGGCCGACTTTGAAATCTGGCTGACTCACATTAACTCTTGCTTAAATCCCATGGTTTATGCACTTTTCTACCCGTGGTTCCGTAAATGCATCAAGCTCATCTTCACGCTTCAGATCCTCAAGCCTGGATCCAGGGATGCCAAAATAATCTAGTGTGCTTTAGCCGGAGCTCTTTTTCCACATTTTAGCATTAAAAAGTTATTGTTTTTGTTTCCAATAGTTTCTACATATGTACATACAGTATGTGTTGCTCAGCAACTATTTGCTGTCTAAACTCAGCATTCATCTGAATGAATGTGTTGAGCTTTTGAAATAGCATCTATTGTGAATTGGCATTAAAATATATTTTTAATGTTGACTATTGTTACGAATAAACAGTATCCCATTTATTTCTTTTAGAGTTCCATTGGGTTTCATTTTAAAGGAAGCTTCACTGCTTTGTATTGAGTCCACATGTGCTTTGGCATGTTTATCATTGATTTTGTGGTAGAAATGTCTGAATTTGATGATGACAAATTTCAATCAGTACACAATGCCATTTTTTTTCTCGTTTTTCTGTTGCGTGTTGATGTTCAACTTTGAACATTTGTATTGTTACTATTGGTTCCAAGTTCTATAATTTACTTTTTTTTACAGAGAATGCTGACTAGAATGTGCTCATCGTCCTAATGAAGCAGCCGGTGCATTTGTTGGGTTCATCACGAATCTCCCACAATTGGTTTCATGCTTGTGTCCATGCTATTTAAGCAAGTACAGTAAATACTAACTGAAAACATGTTTGGCATACATAAAAAGTCCTATTTAAAAGTTGGGCAGCGGACATACTACTGCATTCAGTGTCACGAGGCTTGCAATACTTTAAAATAAGGAAGGCCAAGCTACATTTCCTCTCATAAAACTAATGAATCAAGGACATAGAATTTCAAGCAAACTGGAGAGCAGTGTCAACCTCAAATTTTATTTTCACTGCTTTATTGTTCTTTTTGGTCATTTAACTGTTATCACACTCACACATGTGACCTAAGAGTGGTAACATTGCACAAATACTGTATTTGAATAAACACATTTCAATAAACGTCAGCTTGAAATCCACACTTCAGTTTTATCTTTAGAGGATTTTAGCCATTATTTTATTCGTTTACTATCACACCACATGTTGAAAACTAAACAAATTATTAGTAGGTTGCCTTAAATGTTTAAAATTTAAAAAATGATGTCAGGCACCAGTAAAGACGACGGAAAACAACCAGGCCAAGATCCTGTGGGACCTCTAGATCTAAGCAGGCAAATTGGTGGTAGCCAATCAGCCTGATAATATTGTGCTTGTGCATTGTCTCATTGAAAATATCCTGTGGTCCAAAAGTAACATTGCGGTTGCGGGCCATCAACTGTATAAAGATCCATGGCCCAGTAGAAGTTTAACTGAAACAAGAATAACATTAGGGATCCTCATCCGGAACGAGTCTGTACCGTACGCTGTTAATCTGTCCGGAGGTCAGCCGACACTCGCGGAAGACAGCCGGAATCGGCCCAGAAGTCATTGCTATCTGGGTAATGATAGATAAACACCAAAAGACAGCAATTGTGATACATGTGGCAAACCCGAGTGATAACAAACAGAAGAGGACACAAAAAGCTGGAGAAATACCAACAATTAATATAGGTGATGATTACATTGTATTAGGTTGCATTTGACTAAATGTCATCTGTCACATGCACTATAAGTAAAAACTTATAGTTTTGCTACGCTTTAATTTATTAAATACGTCTCTTGCGTAAAATACGTAAAAAATGTCCCTTTTTTTTAGGGAATTCAAAACTCCTATCTTGCATTTACTGGTTAAAACCCTATCAGAGTGAGCTTGTCACTTTGCTATGTACCCATTGGTTACTTCAGTCTTTTTCAAATACTGTAACCGATGTCAAGGTATTTTCATGCCGATTTCAGTCACCGTATTATTTTTGCACTCGCTTCTTTATTTTTGCATACTCCAGCCAGTGCATGTCATATTTTAGCCAATAGATGTCGTTGTTTTCCTATTTATGGATTGATGTTCTTAAAACGTTTGGAACAAAACATGAAAATACTGTTTTTGAGATTATGTGTGGATAAATGAATTTAAAGTGTTTAAAATGACGGGTGATGAATGTTTGCAAATGATGAATGAAGCAAACGTTAATGCACAAAGGAGGGTGTGGGGGGCATCTAGGGTATCAGTAATAACACTCGTCATCGGAAAAGGCTAAACAGAAAGACAGCATAGAGCAGACATGTCCAAAGTCCAAACATGTTGCTTTTTTTTTGTTTTTTGTGTGTGTGTGTGTGTGTGTGGGGGGGGGGGTATGAAAAGATTGCCTTCATTTTGACAGGGGGTGAATTCCATTTTAGCAATCCAACTTGTACGTAAGTATAATACACAGCCCCTCAAGGTGTGGTCAGAAGATGTCATTACTTTCATCACGGAGACATGTTGCTGTCACATTGTTGTACAACTTAAGGTCTTCTTCCAGCAATTTCTGCTCTGCAACAGGAAGTGCCCCATGCCCCCTTTTGGGGGAGGCGTAGAGTTGTTGTCGAGGGTCGGCCGGGCTAGCCATGACCCGCCACGCATCTCCTTTCAGCTCCTCAGGGTAGTCATATTCGGAGGGCATCGCTCGCAGAGAACGCCGTTCTTCAACTTGGGGCTCGTCGTAAATGTGATCCGCTTTCCCATAGAGCTGCGCAGGGTTGCGGCCCTCCGGGGCCTCTTTGCAGAGTCGGTTCGGGTTCAACGTCACCTCAGAGTATTCGCCGTCTTGCTGTTGGGGGGGCGCCGTGCACGACCCTGGTGTGACGGGTGACGTGCACGACGCAGGAAAGGTCACCTGTGAATACGTGCCGTCCATCGATGGCAGCTCCGAGGTGCGGGGGCAGCTTTTTCCAGAGACTGTACCTCCGGCGTCATCTAGCTCCAACCCACCGAGGCCTGCCACCATCTGTGTCATGCCCACCTGACACATCGATCAGTGGCAAATCTCATCATCATGTCATGTAATGATGTCAACATATTGTGGCATCACATTACGATGAGTACTTACCTGAGGGACAGAGGATAGCCAGTCATGGGTATGCGGCGTGGGAGGTAAGGGCGGCAGGTTGACCTTCCGGGAGGGATCTCGCCTCATGGGCATGCTCCCTGATGTTTGAAGCGCTCGCTGAATGCTAATGGCCGTCTCCACCGCCTGGAACAGGGAGTGTCCCTCTTTGGTGTCAAACTCAAAACTACCTTCGCCGGATGCACAACGACGACCTGCCTCCACTGAGAAAGAGCTCTGAAACGCACACACATAAAGCGCCTTACTATTATGTGTGAGTGTATTTGTGTGAGTGTGTGTGTGTGTATGGGTAACCTTGTCCCGCCCAAAGCGGCGAAGGAATTTGTATGGCCAGGACATTAGCGTAACGCCCTGAGTGTCCAGCAGGTAGAGTCCATCTATACTCGCTCTTAGGATGCCGTCACCCTTTAAATTGCAACGGTCAGATGATGCCGTACTACGCACATGCACCTGGAAATCACGCCCTAGACACACACACACATATAAATACGCACATGCAGATACACAAAAACAAGCACACACATACCGTATAAGTGTACAATGCATCCGGATAGTATTCACAGCGCTAAATTTGTCCACATTTTGTCTTCCTACAGCCCCATTTCCATTCATCCATCCATTTTCTACAGCCCCTAGGGTCGCAGGCTTGCTGGTGCCTATCCCAGCTGTCTATGGGTAGTAGGCAGGGGATATCCTCAAATGGTTGCCAGCCAATCACAGGGCACAGAGATGAACAACATGCAAACTCCCAATAAGAAGGCCGAAACCAGTTGGAACTCGGGACCCTGAACTGTGAGGCGGACATGCAAATCTCTCTCCCACTGAGCCGCCCAGCTTCATTTTAAATTGTATTAAATTAATCTCTTTACATGAAAAATCCATAAATAATGCCCCAGTATGACAATGTGAAAAAAAATCACTTCACATTGTTATAATGGGGTATTGTATCCTTATATTGTACCCCAATATCCCATTATGACAATGTGAAAACAGTTTTCACATTGTCATAATGGCTTATTGCTTTGGGTATTTTTTGACATCTTATGAATAGCTTAAACATAGAAAACCGAGAAATCCTATTTATATAAGTATTCACAGCCTTTGCGTCATAATTTGTTGACCCACCTGTGGCAGCACTTACAGCATCAAGTCTTCAACATAACATGATGCCACAAGCTTTGCATACGTATCTTTAGGCAGTTCTGCCCATTCTTGATTGCAATAATTCTCAAACTTCATCAGTTTGGATGGGAGACGCTCTTGCACAGCCGTTTTAGGGTCTCTCCAGAGATGTTCATTTGGATTCCGAGTGGTTCTGAAGCCAATCCTTTGAGATTTTGTGCTTCAGGTGATAGTCCTACTGATAAATGAACCTTCACCAGAGTCTGAGATTAAGTGCGCTCTGGAGCAGTTTTTTATCCAGAACATCTCTGTATATTATTGCATTTTTCCTTCCATCTTAAGCATAATACTGGCACCATCATGCTTCCCTGTAGGTATAGTAGTGGCCTGGTGATGAATGGGGCCTGGTTTCCTCCAAACATGATGCAGGCAGGGCATTCACACCAAAGAGTTTAATCATTGTCTCATCAGACGAGAGAATTCTGTTTCCCTGGTCTGAGAGTCTTTCAGGTGCCTTGTGGTGAATTTCAAGATGGCTTGGCATGTTCCTCCTACTAGGGCGTGTTTTTTTTTTTCTGGCCACTCTACTTATAAAGGCCTGATTGCTGGACTGCTGCAGGGATGGGAGTCTTTCTACAGGGGGCTCCTATCATCACAGCTTTGACAGATTGACCATCAGGTTCCTGGTCACTTCCCTGACTGAGGCCTTTCTCTCCCGATCGCTCAGTTTAGATGGACGGCCAGCACTAGGCAGAGTCATGGTGGTTCCAAACATCTTCTTTAATGAATAATGGAGGCCACCGTGTTAATTGGGACCTTCACAGCAGCAGGCGTTTTTCTGTATGTTTATGTGCCTCAAGACAATCCTATCTCTCAGGTCTATAGACAATTCATTTAACTTCAAGCTTTTTGTTTGTGCTCTTACATGCATGGTTAACTGTGGAACTTTATATAGACAGGTGTGTGCCTTTCCAAATCATGTCCAATCAACTGAATTTACCACAGGTAGCCTCCAAATGAACAATGGAAACATTTCAAGGATGATTGGTGAAAAAAAGGAATGTACCCAAGCTCAATTCTGAGCTTCAAGTCAAATGTTGTAAACACTTCTGTCAATGTGATTTTTAAAGTGTTCTATTTTTAATAAGATTCAAAAAATGTAAATAAAAAACACGACTGTAAAAACATGACTTAGTCATAATGGGGTATCGTGTGGAATTTGTGGAAAAAGTGAAGCACTCGCAATACTTTCCAGATGAACTGTATGTCAATGAACAGTTTTCCTTCAGTTGTAGACCAGTGTACATTGCCCCCCTGTGACCTTTTCAGTTACAAGTGTAACACTTTCCAAGTGCTTACAGTAATTTCTAATAATTGGACTAGTGCTAAGTTCGTCTACTAGAGAAGTGATTAAATAAAAACCAAATAAATGATCACGGACCAGGGAAAATAAGTTTAACAGCCGGCTTATTTTAGTTGAAAAGAAAACACACAATTAACATACAGCAACATACACACAGATAAACATAGAATTCAACATGAGAGTGAGAAAATACAAGACTATTTCCCTCTTCTGTTGATTTTGGTTATCTACCTTGTCTATTTTAACTTATTTAGTTTAAATTGACTTCTTTCTCAACCCGGGTTGTTATATTATTAATTCGAATTTTATGTCTTTAATCTGTTTTGAGTACACTCTAATTTCAACCATTTAGTATTATTGTTGTTTTACAAAAGAATAATACTTCACAGCATTTCCATGGGAATACAAGTGACAACGTTCAAGTCCAACAATTCGCGAATGCGTAACGTCAAATGCTCGTTGTCTGAGGTTCCAAGATTAAATCCCGATTTATAGTTCTTCTGGACGTCCTGAATGTTCGATCCTTATAACTGTAATCCACAGTGGTGAAGGGAAAAATGGATCAATCCTACCAGGTTCGTGGCAATGTTCAGTTGTGTCCAAGTTCTGTTGCTCCCGCACGAGGCACGATCCGCGGAGCTCAAGGGTAGCTCGCCATCTTGAATCGCACAACTTGGAAGTCCACCGTCAAGACTATATCGTTCAGTGGGTTTGAACCGATTTAAAGACGTGGAAGACAAGTTGTGAACCGGACAAAAATCCTTTGTCGTGGCAAAAAGAATTAACAAAAGAGTTCCATTGACTTTTTTTCTCAAAACTTCTCGCTGTGATATAAATACAACCGCGACTTCTCCAACAGCCAGAACGGGAAAAAAAAAAAGTCAAGTGCGCAATCATGGTCACGTGCCCATCCTGCTACGCGACGTTCAAAATAAAAATTAAGGGTCATTTAATCATTTAAATTGACCATAAAAATAATAATACCAAATTATATTTGGAATGTTTTAATCTTTTAACACGCTTTTCAGTCATGCTAATCTATTTTGTGTTTACCAGGAAGTAATTTATGACTATTTTATTAATAGACTTTTACTTTGGAAGGTCCGTCTTAACCAGGGTTACACCCTCCCCACTTAAATCTATGCAAGTCCCTTTTGCATAATGCACAGGAATGCACAGGTTAAATGACTTTTATTTCGTGAGTTTCAATAGAACCAGTAACAGCTTCACTTAAGCTCTGGAACAAAGATTGAACTATACTAATAAGTGGATTCCCTAATTGGGGATAGGTCAATTGTTTGGGTTTCGCTCTTTCTCTTGAAGATCTTCTGACAACTTGGTTTGTTTCAGAATTAGTTTCTTCATCATTATCTTTCAAAGCTTTTGTGTCATCTTCTTCAGTTCGGTTTGTCTCTTTATCAGTCTTTGAATTTGGATCATTGTCCATTTCCTTCGACTTAGTATTAGGTTCTCTTTCGGCTTCAAGTGTCAGTACATTCCCTAGTTCTGAAGACTTTTTCATTTCAGGCAATCTATCAATTTCAGGTGATTTGTCAGTTTCGTGTAAGTTGTTTGATATATCAGGAACATCTGATTCAGAACTTTCATCAGAATTGTTAGGATGTGTCCTGGGAAGCACTACCTTGTATTCCTCAAGCGACCTAAAAATCTCCCGTGGAGGACCCGAAGGGTGATACAGGGGGTAGTTGTCCTCTTCCTCAGAATTATGGTCAAATTCAGGATAGTCACAATCAGGCATTGGGCGTCGCCGTGTGCTTGGTCGACTGAGCTTCTCTGGTATTGCAGGAGGAGTCATAGGAGCAGTTGGCAAAAATCCACATGGTAACAAAAGGTCTCTGTGAAGAGTTCTCGTAGGACCATTCTGATGCTCTGGACTTACTACATACACAGGCAGGTTATCCTTTTGACTCATCACCACATGGACAACAGACTCCCATCTATCAGCCAGCTTGTGTTTACCCCGAAGTCGGACGTTCTTCACAAGCACACGGTCACCAATATTTAAGACAGATTCAGTTATGTTTTTGTCATATCTGGTTTTATTGCGTTCAGCGGCTTTAGTTGCACTTTTGATAGCCAGTTGGTAACTCTCTTGCAGGTGAGATTTGAGAGCTTTGACATACTGTGAATGTGATTGTCGCAGTTGCTGGTTCAAGGGAAGATTAAAGGCAAGGTCTATTGGTAGTCGAGGCTGTCTACCAAACATTAGCTCATAAGGAGTAAACCCTGTACTGTCATGTTTGGTACAGTTATAGGCATGGACAAGTGGCTTTACAAAGTCACGCCAATGACTCTTGTCTTCATCTTTCAGGGTACCCAGCATGTTTAGTAACGTCCTATTGAATCTTTCCACAGGGTTTCCTCTGGGATGATAGGGTGAAGTTCTAACTTTCTGTATTCCAGCTAGGTCACAGAGTTCTTTAATAGTTTTTGATTCAAAGTCCGTCCCTTGGTCACTGTGTAGTTTCTCTGGAAAACCATAGTGGATGATAAAATTTTCCCACAGAGCCTTGGCTACAGTTCGAGCCTTTTGGTTTGGTGTAGGGATCCCAACAGCATACTTGGTGAAAAAGTCTGTGATTACAAGGACATTCTTTGTGGCACTGCGGTCTGGTTCAATGGACAAAAAGTCAATGCACACCAATTCGAGAGGTCTGGTAACCTGTATGTTTACCAGGGGTGCAGCTTTTTCTGGCAGTGTTTTTCGACAAACACACCTGTGACAACCTTTGATTTTTTTCTCTATGTCTGAAGCCATTTTTGGCCAGAAGAATCTGGTTCTGGCCAGATCAAGAGTACGGTCAAAACCAAGATGGCCCATGTCATCATGTAGACTTCTCAATACCATAGGTCTCAGGCTTTCAGGAAGAATGAGTTGATACTGAGTTTCACCTAGGTTCCTCTTCCGGTACAGAATACCATTCTGCAGCTCAAGCTTGTTTAGCTCACGTAGATACATGGAAAGTTGGGGAAGTTCATTCCGTACTGTAGGAGAACAGGTTTCACCTGTTTCGAGTTGGTGTATGATTTCATTTATTGAAGGGTCATTTCTTTGACTCGGTCTTAAATCCTCTTCTGACATGCTTGGGATGACAGAAAGGGCATCACGCTGACCAAACTCATCAGGAATAGCATCAGCAGACATAGACAAAGACATTACAAGTGGGCAGGTGAGAACATCGCAGTTGGAGTCAAAAGACTGGAAGACCAGATGTTTTTCACAGATTGCTCTGACTGTCTGAGGAGGAATGTCAGTGAAAGGGTCTGAACCAGGTAGATGATGTTGTACAAATTGATGAATTCTCTCTTGCTCTTTTAGAGAAACACTATCGTTGACTGGTTCGGGGTGAGGACGACGGGATAAACCATCTGCATCAGCATTCTGTTTTCCTGCTCGGTATCGAAGATGGAAATCGAAGGATGAAAGGGCAGATAACCAGCGATAACTTGTTGCATCTAACTTAGCGGTGGTCAAAATATAAGTTAGAGGATTACTGTCAGTTACTACAGTAAAAGGACTGCCATACAAGTAATCGCAGAATTTTTCGGTTACAGCCCATTTGAGAGCAAGAAATTCAAGTTTGTGAGCAGGGTAACGGCTTTCACTCCTTGATAGTCCTCTGCTCGCGTATGCAATTACTCGCATTTCTCCATCCTGTTCTTGATAAAGGGCTGCCCCCAGCCCGGTCGTACTGGCATCTGTATGTAGTACATAGGGCAACTTGGGGTTGGCAAATCCCAAAACTGGGGCAGAAGTCAGTTTGTTTATTATGGTTTCAAACGCTTGCTGGCAACTTTCTGTCCATCTTTCGCCAAAGGGGGACTTCGGCTGATAATACTGCAGATCCTTGGACTTGGACTCATTGCTCTTCCTCAGCGGTGGATATCCAGCAGTAAGATTGGTAAGAGGTTTAACAATTTTAGAAAAGTCTTTTATAAACCGTCGGTAATAACCGGCAAATCCCAAAAAGGAACGGAGCTCTTTCAAATTCTTGGGAGTTGGCCATGTTCTTAAAGATGCAACCTTTTCAGGGTCCGTCTCAACACCGCGTTGGGAAACAATATGGCCCAAATACTTCACAGAAGTCTGGAAGAACATACATTTTTCAAGTGATAACTTCAGACCATATTCTTTGAGACGATTGAGCACATGGAAAAGACGAGCCTCATGTTCTTCAAGCGTATCTGAAAATATGATGAGGTCATCTAGAAAAACGAGGACTTCTCGTAGGTTGAGGTCACCCATACATTTCTCCATCAATCGTTGAAATGTACTGGGAGCATTCGTAACACCCTGAGGCATTCTGTTGAATTCATAGAATCCCAGTGGGCAAGTGAAAGCTGTTTTGTGCTTATCTGTCTCTTCAACTTCAATTTGATAGTATCCGCTCTTGAGATCAAGGACTGAGAACCACTTAGATCCTGTGAGAGTCGAAAAGGCTTCCTCCAACTTGGGAAGTGCGTAGGCATCCTTGATTGTGTTCAAATTCAGCTTTCGGTAATCAACACAAAGTCTTACATCTCCATTCTTCTTCCTTACCACAACTATTGGCGAGGAAAATGGTGATTCAGACTCACGTATTATTCCTGCTTCACTCAGCTCTTTCAAGTGCTGGCGTACAGCATCAAGATCTTGCGGTCTTATTGGACGAGGTCTGTGTTTGAAAGGACTTTCATCACTTAATTTTATTTGGTGCTTAACTTTGCTGGTGCATCCAAAATCTGTGTCATGTAGTGCAAACACTTCAGGCATAGAACTCAACTTTTCTGTAATCCGCTCCTTCCACTCGGCAGGAACTGGAGAATTTGAAAAGTTTGGATTCAGGTTAGTGGCTTTCAAGTTAGATTGTTGATTGGGTTGCACTATCCCGTGCACAGGGTACATTTCTGCAATGACACTTTTTGCAGGAATGCATATGTCATGTTCACTTTCATTTCTCAAGACCACTGCAAGCTTTTGTGAGCGCTTTTCAGGAAGACTTAGTAAACAATTGGTGACCATAACACCACCGGGCAAGGAGGATGTGGAGGGAGACTCGACCACTATCCACTTCCCTGGCGCTTCAAGGTTTACATGTACATTGCCTTCCAAGACTCGACTTTGGCCTGCAGGAAGAATTTCAGGCTCTTTTCCAGACAGAGTGACAAGCCCAAGACTGCCGTTGTCTTCCATTTTTTGTCTTTGTTGTAACACGCTTAGCACCACTCTGTATCCATGTGGAAGAACACTTAAATCTGTGTCAGTCAAAAGAAGACCTTCAAAAAGAGGGTCAAGCGTGTTAGTGCCAATCAAAAGAGAGGATTGGACACTAGAGCGTGTATCTGGAACAATTAATGCAAGGGAAGACACAGTGAGTTCAGTCCCAAAACAATCCTTTGGAAAGGTAATATCAACACCAATGTAGCCTGAATATGGAACATTTCCACCATTTGCGGCTTCGACTTCCAACAGATCTTGAATTGGATGGATTTCCAGGTGTGGGAGATATTTTTCATAGAAGGACTGAGACACTGTGGTCACTTGCGAACCAGTATCGAGAAGACAATTGCATGTGGTTTCATTGATTTTAACCTGAGCAGTGTACTTTGCTCCAATCAATCCTTTAGGTATCTTCTCAGTAGTGAATCGGCTAGTCAAGAACCTCTTCTTGGGTTTTTGTGAACGTTCGGTGGGACTAGTCTCAATTTCAGCACTCATTTGTCCCTCCATGAGTGCTAGTTTTAGTTTAAAGATTGGGTTTTGTTTTTCTTATCCCAAAGTGACTGCTTGTCTTTCAATTGTTTTCTCTTGTCAGCAACTAAAGATGGATTAGGTTCATTTGAGCATGAAGATATGATGTGACCATCTTCTCCACATTGAAAACAATACCAAGGCTTGGGTCTTTTAATTGCAGCTTGAGTTGACAAGGTGGCTGGTTCAGGTTCTTTGGGTTCAGCTTTGGTCTTGCTCTTGGCAGTTTGACTGGATCCTTTCTTATAGCTTTGTGGCTTTAGCTTAGTGATATGGCTCTGGAGTTGTGTGATCTGAGCTCTTAGTTCTGTGATAATGTCGTCTTGAGGAATTGCCGTTGGTTGTCTTTTCTTAGGTTTAAATCTTGCAAGTTGACCTTGTAGCTCAGTTATTTGAGTTTGCAATTCAGCAAGATCAGTTTGTTTGAGAGAATCAGAGACATTATCATCAGTTGCAATAGTTTGAGATGCTAATTTTGGTCTGGTAGCAGCAAAATGTTTTTTCATTCGACTTTCTTTTGCTGTTTGTTTGTCTTCTTCTATTCTCAACTGTAGCAGGAGATTGGTGAACGTAGGTGGTTTATCTTTCATTTTTTCCAGCTGAAGATCTGCCAATAGGGTATTATCCCAACATCCGCGACAGAACTGACGCAAAAGGTGACGATCAGCTTCACTAGGTTCTACACCACCTCTATTCAGGGCTTTGGAAAGAACTGTTTGCAACCGATGAAGATAGTGTGAGGGCTTTTCACCTGGGTCTTGAAGTGTGTTAAGGAATCTGGCAAAAAGTTCATCACCATCCTCTACTATTCCAAAGGCTGAGTTCAAGAGTTCAAGGTAGGATGATGGTAAGGCATTAGGCCCAAGAGGTTTCACGACATTTGCAGCAGGTGCCACAAGACTGTCCAAAATCTTCCTTGAACGGTGTAAATCTGATAGATCAGGATCTTGAAGTATGAGTTCAACACTGTGACGCCATGTATCAAAATCAACCTCATGACTAGGACAAGGTATTTTTCCAGAAAACTGTCGGAGTCGGAAAGAAGTACTCATCTGCAACACAGGAGCTTCACTTCGGACTATGTGTTCAACAACAACCTTTTGCACCTCGGGATGAGTTATAAAGCTTGTTGGTATATTGGATGGAACATCATCTTGTGATGGGTCATTTAATTTTTGTTCTACCGGTCGATCAGCAGTTGTAGTCGGTTCACTTTGTCTTTCAGAGATAGAACTCAAATTTTCAGATGTTTCTGGGTTGCTTGCAACAGATTGGGAACATTGAGAAAGATGCTCTTGCAAAATAGCTTCAAATGACTTGCCACTTACTTTGGAAATTTTCTGCAGTTCACTGAACAGACTGTGGGTGGCACTATTTGTAACAGCTGAAATATACTCTGCTGACAGAGTTCGGATCTCATAGGTTACTTTGTTCGAGCACTCAAGTGTGTAAGGCAGTAATGATTCAAGAGCTGTCACGGCAGATTCACACTCATACTCCACAATGGCATTTTTGTGGTAAGGAGAATGAGGTTCATCAATTTTAAATGTTCTTGCAATTCGGCCATATCTATTCAGAAAGTCTGTTAACTCTTCATCAACTTCGGTGTCAGTTATGCCAGTAACTATAACCGAATTTGGAATTTTTACATCTTCTTTATCAACTATGTCCATTTTTCTTTTGTGGCTGGGCCTATTTTTTTAAACCTGGGTCACGGAAAGTTATTTGGTCCAATCACTTCTCCTGGCTAGCTCGCCACTTCTGTAACACTTTCCAAGTGCTTACAGTAATTTCTAATAATTGGACTAGTGCTAAGTTCGTCTACTAGAGAAGTGATTAAATAAAAACCAAATAAATGATCACGGACCAGGGAAAATAAGTTTAACAGCCGGCTTATTTTAGTTGAAAAGAAAACACACAATTAACATACAGCAACATACACACAGATAAACATAGAATTCAACATGAGAGTGAGAAAATACAAGACTATTTCCCTCTTCTGTTGATTTTGGTTATCTACCTTGTCTATTTTAACTTATTTAGTTTAAATTGACTTCTTTCTCAACCCGGGTTGTTATATTATTAATTCGAATTTTATGTCTTTAATCTGTTTTGAGTACACTCTAATTTCAACCATTTAGTATTATTGTTGTTTTACAAAAGAATAATACTTCACAGCATTTCCATGGGAATACAAGTGACAACGTTCAAGTCCAACAATTCGCGAATGCGTAACGTCAAATGCTCGTTGTCTGAGGTTCCAAGATTAAATCCCGATTTATAGTTCTTCTGGACGTCCTGAATGTTCGATCCTTATAACTGTAATCCACAGTGGTGAAGGGAAAAATGGATCAATCCTACCAGGTTCGTGGCAATGTTCAGTTGTGTCCAAGTTCTGTTGCTCCCGCACGAGGCACGATCCGCGGAGCTCAAGGGTAGCTCGCCATCTTGAATCGCACAACTTGGAAGTCCACCGTCAAGACTATATCGTTCAGTGGGTTTGAACCGATTTAAAGACGTGGAAGACAAGTTGTGAACCGGACAAAAATCCTTTGTCGTGGCAAAAAGAATTAACAAAAGAGTTCCATTGACTTTTTTTCTCAAAACTTCTCGCTGTGATATAAATACAACCGCGACTTCTCCAACAGCCAGAACGGAAAAAAAAAAAGTCAAGTGCGCAATCATGGTCACGTGCCCATCCTGCTACGCGACGTTCAAAATAAAAATTAAGGGTCATTTAATCATTTAAATTGACCATAAAAATAATAATACCAAATTATATTTGGAATGTTTTAATCTTTTAACACGCTTTTCAGTCATGCTAATCTATTTTGTGTTTACCAGGAAGTAATTTATGACTATTTTATTAATAGACTTTTACTTTGGAAGGTCCGTCTTAACCAGGGTTACACAAGCAACCGCAGACATTCAAATATATCATGAGCTCACAATGCCACCTAATCGTCAGAGTGAGAAATTAAGTCAATGGTGGCTATCTTGCATTGCCACTCACTAAGCGAGCCTAATTTACCTTGAGATTGAATTTTCAGCTGTCCTTTTCCTTTTTTTCTCATAGTGGGGCACGTTCAGAAACACGGTACACTCCTATTTGTGTAATTGTACACTGGTTCACGCAGACTGTTCAGACACTGAGCGCATTTCTCAACTGTGTCATTTAAAAATTCAATTTGCACTAAAAACTGAGTGCTGGTGCATACACCCAAGTGTGTTGCCCGATGATTATTTGTATTCACCCATTTTGACTGGTTTGTGGGAAGCAATTTGACATAGCCGCAATTCTTTGATAGCGTCAACAGCGTTCGAATTTTTGGCAACACTTTTTTTTTTTAAAGAGAAAAATAGCTTGTCACGGAAATAACGGCTCTGAGACAAACGTTGTGTATGGTGCTCCTTTTTTCTTGTGGGCTTTTTTCTTAAGTGCTTGTTCATTCTTGTGTGCTCCTTTTTCTTTTTTGCTCATTTTTCTTGTGTGGTCTTTTTTTCTTCCTTTTTGTAATTAGGCTTTTTTGTTTGTATTTCATCTTTGGTAATGTGTTTTTTTTTGTTTGCAATTCCGTTTTTTTGTTTCATTGGTTTATTCTTTTTGTGTGAGTTGCAAATCAGGGTCACCGTAATTTGGCACTCAGATTTGGAACTCAAATCAAGCAGAAACTAACAAAAGGGGCTCGGTCTCCATGAACATACCATTTGGAGAGTAACGCTAAAGCATGGGTCACAAGACAGAGATAATTTACTCTGAATGACAAGTGCAAACAGTGAAGTTGGGATCCTGGCATAAAATGCTCCAATAACCATATTTTCGGGAAAAACAACAACAACAACAAAAAGACAAGCAAGACTTTTCAATAGCAGTGACATTGCAAGAAGGTTGCCTTCTAACTTTAGCTGCAAAAAGCCACTGTTACTGTAACTTTTTTTTACATCTGTGCAAGCAACACAGTGGACCATGTGGTCCGACTTAGCATGTATGCCTCACAACCGCATTTTTCTGGCTAAGAATATTTCAAACAGGTGTTTGCAACCTGTGTACGTACTTCACTTTCCAACCCCATTCACAAAAAACATATGCACGTATGCATGTATGCGCTAAGTCTGTTCATTTGAGAATACATACTTGCTTTGTGATATTCAATGTATGATGTGCTTTTGATGCATGTTTTGGATTTTTTGTTTTTTAAGTATGTTAAAGTTCTCACGTTTACATTACTTCCATTTGTGGTGGCTATCTTCACTTATGTAGTTTAATCGAAGTTATGCCTGCTTCAATAGTTAATTTAATAGAGTCCACATTTGCTTTCAACAAAAACAAAAGTAGTGTTCACAGTCTGGAAAACTCATTTCCTGTTGCATGCTTTGAGGCTAAATTCTCTCTCTCTCTCTCTCTCTCTCTCTCTCTCTCTCTCTCTCTCTCTCTCTCTCTCTCTCCCCTTCTCTTCCTCCCTAAAACACACACAGTTTTTCTTCTATTGTAGTGGGGACACCCCACTGACATAACGCATTTTCTAGCCCCTAGACCATCACATCAGATTGCTTTTACCATACCTTTACCCTGCCCTCAACCAAAATACACCAAATGCAAGTCTTGTCCCTCAAAAAGAGGTCTTGGGGTCAACCACAAGTACAAGGGGTCCCCAGAAAAACTATAAACTCAGAATTTGATCCCCACCATGCAGCAAAAACCAAGGGCAAGCATGCACACACGTGCAGGTTTGTATTCAAATCATAGTGGGGCCATCCCATTGACAAAATGCATTTCCTAGCCCCTAACTCTAACTATCACAAGTGACTGTATAACCCGAACCTCAAACGAAATACAATTCAGCCCTAAACTCTAAAACCAAGTCTTGGTGCACACTAGTGATGCCCACCACATTGGCCCCACGAGGATGTGGCAAGGACAGTAAAAACTTGTAATATGAGCCCAAACATGTTGCAAAACCGAAACAAAAGCACTTGCACATGAACGCACCCTTTGTACCAGTGATGGTGGTAGCGCTGTACAAAGCATTATCCTCCATCCCTTCTTGGTCTTTTACTCGTTCTTGTGATTGTCTTGTTAGTTGTTGTTGTTCCCTGCTTTTGCTAGGCTCCTCCCAGCTCACCTGCACACAGACAATTACAATCACAACCATTAAACAACATAACAACACTATCAAGCAGGTGGATAACCCTAGTTTTCGCTTTGCGGTGACAAGGAAGTCCGGAATGAGTTTCTGAAGAATTCTCTCATTCCAACTTTTTTTTTCACCCAACTTTATGCTTATCAGTACCAGGCGGATAACCATTCATCTCTGATTTTTAACAAGGTGGTTGTGGTAAACGCAAATACATGAATGTCAAACTTTAGAAGCATTAGTTCCAAGCAGATGCCCCTTTAAATTTTATTTTCTTGTGACCTCCCCCCCGTCAGCACGCCCTTGCCAACCATTTATTAAATTTAAAGGGGCACAAATTTCTTACACAATGGCTGGTAGCTTTGAATAGTTATTTTCTTAACTTTGTGCCATGAACGAGAAATTTTGTCTGTAAAATACTTAGTTTGTGTGCCAGTGACAAGACTACAACTACGCACTGGATTATAAGGCGCACTGGATTATAAGGCACACCCTCAATCAATGACATGTTTTAAAACTTTTTCAATCACAATATAGTAATACTCAAAGTAATAACAATAATAACTCAAATAATAACTTTAAACTCTCAATAGCATAATAACTCAATGTCAATATGACCAACCTTGTTCAACTGTAAACACACAAAAGAAACAGGTAAAGCTTACTTTATCAGTTAATTCCCTATCTACGCATCCCAAGCTTAATATTGACCCATATATATAAGGCGCACCTGAGTTTAAGGCGCACCATCAGCTTTTAAAAAAAATAAGGCTTTTAGGTGTGCAGAAAATATGGTACATGTATTTTTTCAGTATTGGGCCATCAAGGCCAGCAAGGCCTTCTCTGCTGGCCTAATATAACCTGATATTATCATAACTATAACACATTATAATAATTATAATAACTGCAATAAAAGTCCATTTCATTTTAAATTGATTTTTATGATTTTTTTTATATTGTTTATATATAAAATAATTTTCCATATTCTGTTCTTTTCATATCATATTATAGCCATTTGGTTACAATCCTCCAAGGGCTATAGTTTTATATTGGAGTTTTTAGCCAATTTAGGAAAGTTTAATCCCATAAGCACCAAAATACAAAAAGTGCACTTAGTAACATTAAGAGTATGCTTTTGTCCCTAACCATTTTCAAGCTACAACCTTTTAAAATAGTGATAGAAAAACTGAAATTGTATGGAGAAAAACTCTAGCACCTAAAGGGTTGAAATCCAAATGAACTGTTTGAGTCATCTTTGATACAGGGCTACCATGGTAGCCCTCGTATCAATGGGATGTTTATCCAAGCCGATGTGGAAACTGCAGTTGTGTTCGTACAGGAAAGGCGAGCTGGCACAGCGTTGTGGCCCATTCGCTGACGTGGTCGACACGGGCCGCCAGCACCACAACCTTGTCGACAGTCTCCAGCAGGAAGGGGGCAAAGTCAGCGGGACACGCCTCCACGTGGAAGTCGGTGCTCACACGGACCAGATCGGACAGACGGATCACCTGAGGGGCAGACGATGAACGCTATGATGAAGTCATGGGCAACACTTGGGCGAAATTTTGACCCAACCCGGACTTAGTTGTTTTTGATGTGTGATATCAAAGGAAAAGCATACAAAAAAAACACAAAAAGGCAAACATTTTGCATAGATTGTCAAAACATTTCAAATGTCACTATGCTGTCCTGCCGTCCTGTCTGCATATCACCGTTGTGAAATGTCAATACAGCATTGAATAGCTGTTACTGTTTTATTTTCTCAAAATGAAAAGCCTTGGATTATATATATATATATATATATATATATATATATATATATATATATATATATATATATATATATATATATATATATATATATATATATATATATATATATATATATATATATATATATATACAGTATATATATATATGTTTCTGTTTCTGCTCCTCTCATGTCTCCCTGCGTTAGTTCTGATTTAGTCCACCTGTCCGCATTACCAGCCCCTCGTGTCCTCCAATCCGCTCCCCTTGCCTATTGTTCCTGCCCAGCTGCCGTGCGTTTCTGATTAGTTTGTGAATGTATTTAAAGCTAGTTTCTGTTACAGCCCTGGTCGGATCATTGTCTTGTCATGTCATGTCATATCGTCTGTCGCGTTTTCGTAGTCCCGTCTCGCCCTTCGTCCCTCAGCTCTGTGTTTACCTACCAGCCTGCCCGTAGTGTTTGCTTTCTGCTTTGCCAGCCTGCCTGCGCCCTTAGTTCGAGTTTTTTGCCGCCCTGTTTTTCCCGCTTTTGTTCCCGTACGTTTAGTTAATAAATATGAATTACATCAAGCCCGTATCTCGACGCTCTCCTGCTTTTGGGTCCTCCTCCTCCGCAACCACGCCGGCCCTCACACCCGCCGCGCACCCCCATGACAGTTATGACCCTTTGAAAGTCAGCCCAAGATGGGTGATAATAAAGCCAGGTCAATTAAAAATCCTCGGACCCTCAGAGATTAATGATGAACAGCGAGACCCATTGACTGACCTTGGTGTGTTTGCGTCCGCTCCTTTGCTTCTTCTCACCGCTGGCACTGTCTTTGATCTCCCACAATTCCAGACGGGAGATGGAAGAAGAACTTTCCCGGAACAGCACGCACCACATGCTCTTCCACTTCTGCATACCCACATGTACATGCACAAGCTGAAACGTTTTTTCATGATATTAACTGGCTCTCTTACATTTGTTTGCTTTTGTTGTTAAAAAGTACAAAAGTTTAACTTGATGTCTTGAAAATAAAGTAATGACTATAGCTGGGCAACAACTGATGGAATTTTTGCCAGTCAATGTCATGGCACATATTTGATTTTATTCAGTGAAAATAAAACTCTATGAAAAGTCTCTTTTTTTAACTTGTACCCAATAAGACTGGCAGCAGCACAGTTTAAAAAAAGATAGGTATCCAATTAAAAGCTATTCATGCTGGAAAATAGAACAGATTTTTTTGGAAAACAACCCTTTTGCGAAAATGTTCCCACAATATCCCTAATGTGATTTAGAGCTCACTTACACAAGGACACATGCAGGTAAAAATGCCAAAATAGTCTATTGGACAGGTAACAAAATCAAGGCCCGGGGATCAGATCTGGCACGCAGCATAATTTGACGTGGCCCGCAAAATGCTCACTGTGATTTAAAGTTTCTGGCTAAAATACCAAATTTTCAAGTTGTCTTCAACTTTTCAAATCTTTTTTCTTATGAAACGTGTGACGATCAAACTTCAAATTTGTTTGACTTCACAGTTGCAACGGCCCTCCGACGGAACCTATAACTACAATGTGGCCCGTGATCAAAAGGAGTTTGGAAGTGGAAGTGCCTTTTCTGCCTTCCAAGAGGCTATAATGACGCAAAAATTTGAAATCTTCCTCCAGAATCGAAAAAACAAATGTGTTCCACCTTTATGGTACCACATATACAGGTTGGCATTGGAATCCTCTTCGGTCCCTCGATTGCAACGTCACGGAGCCGGCTAATATTCAAGATCTTGTGCTTTCTGTCGTTTTCAGGATACCCCAAAGATTTTTATTAGGATTTAGGTCTGGGGACATGCTCAGAGGGTCCATTACTTTTGAATTCAGCCTCTTTACCAAGGCAGGGGTCATCTTGGAGGTGTGCTTGGGATCATTACCACATTGCAGTGGCCTGGTTTCCGGAGGGAGGGGATCATGCTCTGCTTCAGTATGTGACAGTAAAAGTTGGAATTCATATTTCCCTTATTGAAGTGTAGCTCCCCGATGTTCAGAAATCGAGGTCATTAGTCTGCTTGTCTTCAGCAAATGCGAGCTCTCTTGTGCATCATCTTTAGAAGAGGCTTCTTTCCGGGTCTACGGCCAAGCTGACCAAATTGATGCACTGTTCGGCGTATGGTCTAAGCCCCTACCTTCAATCTCTTCAGCAATTCCGGATGCACTCCTATGTCTGTGTTCCGTTGGATGTGACGCTGACAATGTGCATTCGGCATCTTTGGCCGATCATGGCAATCCCTGTTCTGAGCAGGAACCTGTCCTGTTAAACCGCTGGATGGCCACAGTGCTGCAGCTCAATTTTAGGGTGTTGGCAAACTTCGTTAAGCCTCAGCCGTGTATTTGTAGAGCAACAATTCTGTTTTTCAGGTTTTCAGAGAGTTGTGTACAATGAGGTGCCATGTTTAAGTTTCAGCGACAAGTATGAGTGTGTAAACACCTGCTACCTATTCACACCTTGTTGTTGAATATTCTGCTATTCAGATGTTGTTATACTAATGAGTCACACGATACTGATGACTGAGCTCAGTTTGGGCATTTTCACTTACGACTGCACTAACTTTTGTAGTAAGTGGTTTAGACATTAGTTATTGAATTTTGAGTTATGTTGAAGGAACATGAAAATGACACTGTGTTAAAATGTGTTAAAAGGTGCTGTGCTGAGCTGACTTCTATTCATCATGTCAAACAGTAATTTCATCAATTACCCCATGAAAAGATGTAAATAGTACAAATAGTGTACTCACTTGTGTGAGATACTATAAGTAGAACTTGAATGTACTTCATCTTCTTGGCTTCATCATTTAACACATTTTCACAACAAACATAATGTAGTCAGAAGAAGGCAACTTTCCTCTAAGTGGCCCCTCAATCTGACTGCAAAAAACATTGTAAAGACTGGAAATCCTACATTTTGTCAAGATGGGACCAGGAGAGAAGAGACGGGGATATTGACTGTATCACAGTGGAATTCCATGACTGCTTCATAGAATGGGGTAAAGGACCAGCAAGGGTTACAAACATAGTTGTGTCTGCAATCTCAACGACACAAAGGCCGAGCCCTTAAGGACAACACCAGCAACAAGAAGACCCTTTTGGGATTCAAAATGCAGAAATATAAACCGAGTTTCAGATAAGTATGTCGAGGGAAATTGACCAAACCCATGTAACATAATATACAATCTATCAACTACCAAAATTCACAATTAAGAGCAGCTTTGGCACTTAGCCTTAGCACTGGACAAACAAACGACTGGTGACCAGACAACATCAGATCACATTCAAGTGCCTTCCCATTACCAAACAACTCAGTGACAAACTTGCTGGTCTTTATTGAATATAACATGCTAAGATTCCACAAAGAAAGGCCACAGTTGGGATTTGATCCTAGAAACTCAAATTTGGGACGGCCATGTGATAACGGTAGTTACTATACTGCTAACTAACATTTTGTTAAAAATAATTGTCAGTGAAGACCAAAATGTTAAAAACATATTTTTTTGTATTAGATATTCTTGGTTTGAGTTAGCATTCTTTACCTTTCCAAACCTGTGATGCTGAAGGTAAACATGGCCTTCTTTTTTTATATCCTCATCCATCCTTTCACGACGCACT
Source organism: Hippichthys cyanospilos (assembly GCF_059441005.1). NCBI lineage: Eukaryota > Metazoa > Chordata > Actinopteri > Syngnathiformes > Syngnathidae > Hippichthys > Hippichthys cyanospilos. The sequence continues at coordinate 3,118,317 of NC_142373.1, forward strand.
TGTTGTCGCCCTCGTTCTCGTCTGAATCCACTGAAATTCTGTCGTGTGCGTCTTCTTTGTGTCTTGGTGCTGACGTTTGTGGCTTCAACTTCCTGTTCTTGTGTCCTCACTGTTACTTCTTCTTCTCAATCTGCGTTATCAGCTTCACAGACGTCATTGCAGCAACTTCCTGTCGTATGCTTTTTAAAGAACACCCATGCACACACACACACACACATACAAACATACGTTGTACACAAGTGGAACCGCGTCCTGTCGTAAGTGTTTAAAGCAAAAAGATACTGTTCTGTTTGACTTCAGTAAAAATTGATTTATTTGGATTTTGCTTTGTTACATTGCATTTATGTCACTGGAACTTGATGCAAAAGCTCCAGCTCCTTACAGATGACCAAACGCGTTGTCAATGTTTACAGTACAAATAAGTATACGTTTTTATCTTCATCTATTTTTATATTTCTACGGTATTGCTTTCTCTATATAAACTATTCAACCTTTAAAGAAAAGTAAATAGTGGGGAGGAAGCGTCATCATCGTCATCAATAGAGATCATGGTCGTAGTCCAGTGCATCGCTCAGCTGTTTCATGACCGACACGTGATTGGCCAAGTAGGATGACAGCTCCTCTGAATGACAAACACATGACCAATCAGGAGAGAATATGTAATTGAGTGATCGATCAGAAAGCATTTCAATGGGTATCCTATCAGAAGTGAGCACGAAATCGTGCAACCAATAGGAAGTGCGGACTTGTGGACTTCGTTAGGTAAATAATCAGAAGAGAGCATCAGGCTTTCAGAGGGCAGCTATGGTCACGTGACCAATCAGAAGCGACGGCCCATGCGATGCATTCAAGGGAGCATTCAGAAGACAGAACGGAATGATGTGACCTATTGTCGGAGAAGCCTCACCCGCTGGTAAGACCCCGAGCGCAGCCGAGGCGGAGGTCGAGCCTAGGCTGTTGCGGGCGACGCAGTGATAGGTTCCAGAGTCCTGAGGCTCCGCCCCTTCAATCTGCAACCAACTGGAGAGCTCAAACTGCAGAGGACCGCCACGACTCTATAGACGTACACATTCGCTCATCACTTTCATGGCAAATGCAAATGCGAACATTTTTTCCACACCAAGCTAACATTCTAATCATTTTTCTGCTCTGTATGCTATGCTAGACTAACGTTTTATTCATTTTGGTCGGCTGTTTTGTATGCTGTGTTTCTGTCCGTTCTTATGTCCACCTGAGCCTGAAGGAAACTGTCGCGGGCACGGGAAGAACATGCAAATTCATCGCAGGAAGGCCGGGGGGAACTGGAATTGAATATGGGACCTCTGTACTGTGTGGAATTGAACCCGGGACCATGGAACTGTGGGGGAGATGCGCTAAGCAGTCTTCCACCGTGGTGCCCGGATCTTCTTCATCTTAAATCGAGGATGCAACTGTTGGATACTTGTGAAAATGGCTAAATAAATATCTCTCTGTCTTGCTGCTGTCATAGAAATGTGTCTCGTGTGTGCTCTTAGGAAGACCATACTCTTTTGTATTTCATATTGAGAAATGACCATGGTTCTCACGAAGCTGGGTATCATCTTATCTTAGATCTTCAACTAGTCCATTTTGCGGGGTCACACAGGCGTCACCTGCACAGAGATGTGCGGGTCGTCTCCAGGCAGGACGACATCGTTATGGTCGTCTCCATCCTCGTCCGGTTTGTTGCCATCGCCTCTCTTGTCTTTGTGCCACTCCACTGCTGCCATCGGGAAGGCGAATACCTCACACAGGAAAATAAGATGGCTGCCACTCCCGTTCACTTGACTTTTAGGGCCCACTTTGATCACCGGAACTGTGATGAGGAAAGGGGTTAGGAGTGAATGTGTGCATTGAATGTGTATGTGACTGAGCGCCCTTGGTTTTTGCGACATGGTGGGGTTTAATTGTCTTTGGGGACCCCACAAGTTCAGTCGTTTGGGGGGAGGCTCAAGATTTGCTTATTTAGGTTTGAATTGGATTTTGGTTGAGGTGAGGATAGGGGTTACAGTTAAGCAATCTGTTGTAATGGTTAAGGTTGGGGTCTTGGAAATGCATTATGTCAATGAGATATCCCCACTATGATAGTAAAAGCCCTGTGTGTATGTGAGAGACATGTGCATTACGGTGCCTGCATGTCTGCTATGCGCGTGCATGTCTACTATGTGTGCATGCACCAACACAGTCTCATGCCATACCAGTTTTGCAGGGACCCCTCCCGCTGGTTTGCAGTTTGGGGTCGGAGAATGCGGCCTCTTTGAAGTGGCACATGTTTGCATACGTCACTCCGTCACTTCCGCACACCGCCTCGCGTTCCTCGCAAACGCACACTTGCTCTTCTTCCTCCTCATCCTCCTCTTCGTGGTCCCGTCCCCATCCAGCGGGTCGCGGATCCGCCTGGCACCGCAGCCCGGCGCCGCAGAGCCCAAAGCGGACGTTGACCTGTCCCGGGTCGCATGCTTGCCCCTCCAGGTTGGCGCATTCCAAGCAGCAGCCGCAGCGGTCCGTGACCACGCCGGCCCGGCAGCCGAGAGTCGCAGGGCACAAGTCTGCTTGGCACGGGCCGCAGCCCGCCGGAGGGGCCGTCTTGTCGCTTATGTTGTTACCGGACAGCTGGTTGTCAAGCGGTAGGCACGGACGCGGGTTCGGAAACAGAGCCAAAATCAGCATTGGCAAAAACATGTCCGTCCTGCTGCGCAAACTATGCCGTACAAAAAAAAAATCCGCGAGAGACAAAACGAACTATACAAGAAGCTAGAAACAGAAGAAACTGTAACGTTAGTTTTTCTTCAGTTCAAAAGAGGTGAGCCACTCGCGCTGTTCCGACTGCGCGTGTCATTTAGTCGCAATAACACAAACACTTCCCATTTGCTCTTTTAAAACAAAAGCGTAACGGGATGTGTAACTTTGAGTCTTGTCAATGTTGATTTGACGGTGTCGTTTTCAAATAAAAAAGTAATGTATAAATAAAGGTTAAAACAAAACAACTCGCCGATAGAACTATACTTTAACTTTTGTTGTTATTTGTGCTACCTTCTTTGTTTTGGAGGAGCTCAGGCTTTTATCTAAGCACTGCCTAGGTGTTAAAAAAAAGAAAAAAAAATGAAACAAACGTGATCATTCTGGGATTGTCAAATACTGTCCCAAGAAGGCAGCGGTGTGCTACCGTATTTTTAACCCTCGACCTCTGTCTGGGATAATATGCCTGCAAATAGCACAAATTTTAGGTTTGTGTTGGTTTGTGGCACACTGCCGTCGACCAAACTTCGCCCACACATCACATGACACACAAGTAAAGCAGTTTTTTTTTTTTGGGTCCCTTTTAGATACTTTTACACGATCAGGATTTTTGCGGCCGCTCACACTCCTCCATTTGCAAGGTGAAAAAAAAAATCACCAATTTGATCACAAGAGGAGTCAGTTAATGTAGTGGTTCTCAAAGTGGGGTTCGTGGACCCCCAGGGCTCCATTGCCTGACTACAGGGGGTCCGTAAAATAATTTGGGTCATTAATAAAAAATATATATTTGTTAATTTCATGTCATTTTATAGTAAATTGTGAAAGTATTTATGACTTCAATAAGGCAATCGGTTCAACCGTTTTTTTTTTTTTTTAAATATAACTATTTTGAAATGTGTCAAAATGTGTTTTGCATCTATAGTTGCTTGCCAATGAGGGAATGAAGCCAGCAAAGCTCAAGTGGCATTTTATTTTACAATGCCGTTTTTGATTAAATAATTGGCAGCAACCTGTTGGAGGAAATTGATCCGTTTTGTAAGGAGGCATGCAATTTCTATTTTCTAAACTTCAATATAGCTGAAAAGTAACAAAGAGTAACAAGAGGGAACTTTTATTGGGCTTAAATTATTTTTTTTTGTTTTGTTTCCGCAAACATTTGCAATGGCGGTCCTTGTAAAATTTGCTTTCTAAAAGGGGTCCCTGACTCTGCAGTTTATCGAGTATCAACTCAAGTATGATGAAGCATTTTTTGCCATGTGCCAAAAAAAGAAAAAGAGGGAAAACATGACTTACGACTTAAATGTCGAACATTTATTGTTAAAGGGGCAGAACTTGAGTTTTAGTTGCACATGTAACTGCTTCCAAAAATATGCATACAATTACAACTATAAATACTGTCTTGGAAAACTTTTGTTGTACCCCTGCTGCATGGCAGCATTACATTTAGTGAGACGCTGTTGTAGCACAGTAGTCATATTTATTTACACAACTTTAAAACGCTGCAACTGTGGAAAGTACAATGGAGTTACCCTCTGTAAAATGAGCATGGGTGGGGGTGTGAGGGAGGTAAAAACATTACTGTACATGCTGGCTGGCAGCTTTGGTACTTGTTAGAATAATTGTAAATATAGTGATTATACATTTGCTACAAAATATAAATGCTTGCAATGAAGAAATGCTTTGCTGTGTGAATGATTGTGCTATAGAATTATAGTGACTATAAATCTGCTACAAAATATAACTGCTTGCAAAGAAGAAAAGGTAAGCTGTGAGAATGAGTGTGTGAAAAACTGTCTTGCTATTGTTTTGTCTCAAGCAGAAGGAAGGCCGCTCAAGCCTGCCAGTTGGAGCGCTCCCGCAGCTGTGACTCTTATCGATGTCTCGCTATTTTAATATTTTATCTTGCTGCGTAAAATATTTTATCATCCATGCATTAGTTTCTCACCCACATGCTCACACATAGAAGGACAAGTACACAAGGCACCGGCCATAGACTTGCATTTTTTCCTGCCCCTTGAGGGCTGGGACCTTCATGTTGTTAGGGATCTCTGTATGAAATAAAAGTGAGTGGGGTCAGAGAGACTGGCAGAGCGCAGTCGAATTGTCCTTGGCCAGTTCCTCTTCGCTGCTCTCATGCATGAGTTGGAAAGATTGCCTTGTCTCCTTTATTGTGTACAGTTTCTTACCAATGTCTAACAAATGAACCTGACAGTACTCTTCCCAAAATATCTGCTGATGACTAAACGAAGGCCTTGTTCAACATGGAGGTCTGTTTCCAAGTGAAGATACATAACAATAAAACAAAAAACAACACCAAGTGTAATGTGACAAGACAGCCATTACACCTGCTGGAGTGATGTGGGGGATCCAATCCAGACCGTTAGAGCTGTCGATGCTTCTGATACCACTACAAAGGAGCAAAAGAAAATTTTATATAATTTAATGGTTAGAGTGTCAGGCCAAAATCTATCAGTGGTGGCCAAAATTCATTTGTGGCAGCCAACCAAAGATAATGTGGACCATAAGTGAGAAAAACTCTTGGTGTAATGTCTCAAGTAGCAGATCAGATCAATAGCATCATTGATTAGAATCCCGAGGGCAGGACAGAGCTGGTTAAGACAGTACAGTGGTACTTTTACTTGCAAAATTAATTTGTTCCGTGACTCTTTCCTAAATAGAGCTGCTTTTTACTTGTAAATAGCCTAATCTAGGGGTGTCAAAAGTTTTTGCAAAGTGGGCCAGATTTGGTGTGTTAAAAGTGTAGGGGGCCAACCTTGGCGGGCGTTCTTTACATATAACAGCAATTAATTTAAATACATTACAGCGAGCCGTTCTGTGCTCCACATTTGTTTTTTTATTTTAATTTCAGCTATCTTAAGCATGTGTTTTGGTTCATTTGAAACGTGCATATAAAATTGAATTTACATTAAATATTGAAATTGAAGATTCACTTCACTTTTTTTAACACTTTTTTGTAACAGTTGAACAGAAGTAATTGACTTGGGTGCAAATTACATTTGAAACATAAAAAAATCTCACCATGGCAGTTTAATATTTATAAAAAATTTAAACAATAACAGAGAAATGAACAAGTAATAGTCAAATCAACAAGTGCAAGGCTCATTTAAATTATAACATTAGTAAATATAAATGTTGATTGGATTTTTAAATGGTTATTATTCTGGAGTGAAAACTTAAAAAAAAAAAAAAAAACGTTTTCAGACTTATCATAAATGAAAAATGACTTGTCCGCATGAGTGTGATGGGTGGAACTGAGATCTGGAGTGCAGGACAAAGGCCAGGTGTGGCTCTATGGCAGTAGTGTAGATGCGCAAGATGTCTTGTAAGTGAGAGTCCGATCGCCGTGTCCTCACACGGCTCATATTTAAGTTCATAACCGAGAATGTCTTCTCACACAAATACGTGGACCCGAACAAGCATAGCATTTTCTTACCAAATGCTCGAATCTCTCGGACTTGTCCTGATCCAGCTGTCGGTAAAAGTTATGAAATATTGCTGCTGTGAGATTAAACTAGCTTCAAGATGTTTCAGTTTCTCGCTGCGTTCATTACCTGTGATCTTGCCATATACGTCAGCATGTTTTGTTTGGTAATGTCGCTTCATATTGGAACTCTTTAAAAACAGCCACTGTCTCATTACGAATGAAGCAGACAAAGTTGTTCTGTATTTCAGTGAAGAAATAGTCCAATTTCCACCCATCCTTGAACCGTCGGCCCTCGCAGACAACTTTCCTCCTTTTGTTGATTGTCGTCATTTTAGAAAATTAGGGGCTCATACAGTCAATTACTCATATACTAATTTGCTGTTCCTGATTGGGCCTATAGATGGCAGCAATTAGCACACGCACGTAACAGCGCTGCTGCCCAATGTATTCAGTTTTCATGCGGGCCGCACGTTATTGTTTTTATGACACAGGCTGCGGGCCGGATGGAAATTGAACACGGGCCACATTTGGCCTAATCCATTTCAAATCCCCAAAATGCTCCTAAACCCTTTAAATTAATATTATGAAATTATAAAAATGCATAAAAATGGCAACAAATACATACTAAAATGACATTAGTGCATTAGAAGCAAAATATGTCATGTAACAAATAAACGAATAATATATTAATTGTAGCAGTTGACAATAGGAATGCAGTTCACTTGTTTGCCTTGAGATGGTGCTGGTGAGTTGGGGATGAGTGCAGAGAGAGAGAAACACCTCTTCGAACGTTTAATTTGTATGTATTTATTGTATATTTCCAGTGATCCAGGAATAATTTACAAGTCGACAGGAGCAATAATATTTGACGTTTGCTTAAGTTTAGTTTGGAGTTATTCGAAGTGTTTCCTGTGTGATGTCATTACTAAAGTGCTAACAGCGTGCTAACAACGCTAACGATTGAGGCGATGGCCCAAAGTGGTATGTTACATATGTGTTTTTATGTAAATATGTACAATGATAGCCGTAGCTAAAGTCAATTTTATGTTTGTTAGTTCCACGGTGTGAATTGTTGCTGGGAAGTGTAAATAAAAGGAGTAAAGATCAAAAGTGAAAGACCACAGTAAACATCAATGCAAAAAATTATTGTCTCTTTTGTGTGCAAACTGGCATATTAATAAATGAATCACAAACTGACAAATATGGTAGACATCACGGTGGTAATGTATTACATTGCAGTCATGTTGGTGCCAGCGCTTGTGTCTTATCTTATATGCCAACAATGTCACCTTTCGTACCTTGAATTTTGTTACTAGAGAAAATGTTTTTCCGCCGAGACGTTTTATAAGCTGAATTTTTCATAAGAGGTACCGCTGTATTCAAATATGCTGCTCGCTTTTCATGGAATGCGCTTTCTCATATTATTTTGGGGGAGTTCAAAACTATTGTTTGTGAACTGTGTGATGTTTTTAAAATCTGGAAATTTGTTGTTTCACAGATTTTTTTTTTAAATGATGTAATGACAATGGCTGTGTATATACTGCATATTGTGTAGTATGTACTTATGGTGTATGACCATTGTTTTGTTTTATGTTGTTGTAACTATATATTTTTTAACTCCATGCCAGGTCACTCTTGGAAAAGATTTTTTTAGTCTCAATGAGTTTTTTTTATTATTTATTTATGTATTTATTTTTTTACATACAAAGTTAAATAAAAGGAATGAATGGATGCTGATAACAGAATCAACAAAATGTGCAAAACATCCTCTGATCCAAAATAGCTGATCAGATTGGTTGAAAGACAACATCAAGTTGGTGTCAAACTATTTTACTAACCCAATGCCATGAAATTTCAATGGTGCGTAAATTGTCCATAAAAACAGAATGCAATGTTTTGCAAATTCTTTTTTAACCTAGATTATTTTGAATACACCACAAAGACAAATTATTAAATATTCAAACTGATGTTTTTTTTTTTAAATATTAATTTGTTTGAAATTCGATGCCTGCTACATATTCGAAAAATGGGGAAAAAATGATGGGAAAAAAAATAGAAGGGTAAAGAATCCTCATTAAAACACCCGTTTTGATCATCCCAAAAATGAACAGGCTAATTGTGAACAGGTGGGTGCCATGATTGGTTACAAAAATGAACAGTTTAAGCCCAATGTTCCTCAATGTATAATTGCAAGGAATTCAGGGGTTTCGTCATTTACAGTCCATAATACCATCAAAAGGTTGGAAGAACCTGGAAACACCAGTGCATTTAATCAGCAAGGGCGAAAACCAACATTGAGTGCCGGTTGACCTTTGAACCCTCAGGTGGCATATCAAAAATCAACATCAACATGTAAATGATATCTGCACATGGAACACTTCGGAAAGCCAATGTCAGTAAATAGAGTTGAGCACTACGCCGGTAAGGTGGAAAATAGTTGCACTCGCTTAGTTCATCACTAAATGTCACTCAATTCTACACACTGACTTTAACGCACAAATAAGCTCAGATGAACAAATAATATTAAAAATGAGAGCTTTTGTGATGCATCCCAGCAAATGTGTGAACAGAAAAAAGTCAATAAAATTCAAAACATTCAAAGCTTCTCACTGGTTGAGTCACTGGGTTGTGGCTGGGCAGGACCAATGGTGCCCATTCCTGAGAAGTGACTGGCTGGAGCTCCTAAGGCATCGCGTGAAAACGTTATCTGTGTGCAACAAACAAACAAACACACATGTTATAATCACAAACATAGGTGCACACAAAGGTCTATCACACATGTATCACACACAAAAACACGCACATGCGTGTGTGAAAGCGGGACTCACATGAACGTTATGCTGTTGCGTCTTTTCTTTCGTCTCCACATTCTTGACGTCACTGGGATGCGTGCATGAAGATGTTTCCGTGGCATCAGGCTGCACGGTGGCCAGGAGGGCAGGGAGGGCAAAAACGGACAGAAATCGAGCCTTCAACAGCAAGTACGCCGGATTGGAGCCCAAACGATCCTTCACCAAAGTACGTAGCGAACTCTCTGTCAATATCAAGGATAGCAACCTCAGTCACAGTGTGTGGAAGTGTGTCTGCGAGTGCATGTGTGTACCTGTTTCGCCAGAAGTGGCATCAGGCAGGTAAGGAGACGTCGTCTGCATCTGGGCATTACACTCTAAAAGTTTTGCGGCGTTGCAGGTAAGCTGAGTTTTTTTTCTGAGGATGGCAGTGAGGGCACTGAGGTTGCTGCTGCACGGCGGCAGGTAGGGCAGAGAGTTGCCCGTATGTGGCACAGCCACGCCTCCGAGGCCGCTCAGCCAATCATTGACCTCTGTTGTTGACCCCAGGTACACCAGCGAGAGGTCAACATTCAGACTTGCCCTCTGGGAAGGCACAGGCGAGGGACTACTGGCACAGGGGAGAGGTTTGAGGACTGCAGGTAGCATGAGTGGAAGAGCTTTCACCACCTGGACATGCCCCAGAGTCACCTGTGTGGCTCCACCTTTGTCGGGTTTGGATTCATGACAACCAGTTCTCCTCCTTTTAGTAGCCGAAGCCTGCCGACAAAAGTATAACAAGTGCATTCTTGTGTGTCAGTGCATCATTTTACAAGTGAAGTCATGCACAGTATATGTGCATAGGCCACATTCACACGGCAGGGCCTAATGTGCAATTCCGACTTTTTTGGCGAGGTTGCTTGCAATTCCAAATAAATGAGACCTGCCTGTGACCCATGTGTGAATGACAAACAGCCCAAAACTGTCTCTGTGTGACGATAAGTTTGCCAAGTATGTGTGCATGTGTGCACATGCATGTAAATCAATAATGTAAACAATGCCATCAATGAAAAGGGAGAAATTGCCCATTAGTGAAAATCTGACCTGTAATTCGATGCCCTTTTGAGTCAACTTCCTGACTCGTTTCCCTTCATTGGTGAGAACTACGCCTTCAGAATCGTCATCCAGCCCCCGCTTAATCCCCATGGGTGGCTGGTTGACAACGGGGCGAGTGTAGTTATGGTCAATAGTGATGGAGGAGCTGGGTGGGGCCGAGGCAGGTGCAACAGATGAGGAATCGGGAGGAGGTGGAGCTAAAAGGGGCATTTTCAATGGCAGGTGTGTGGGGCCCGCAGGCAGTGACGATGACAAGGACACAGGAAGAGAGGGCGTTGACAGCAAGCAGATGGGAAGAGATGGGGCAAGGGGGAGGAAGGGCGCAAGACAGTGTGACATCTGTGGGGATAGACAAGCATGTTAATCAATCAAGATATCAATCACTGTTTGCTAGAGAGAAAAAAGTTGACCTGTGGTTGACTTGGAAAAGGAGGCGGCGCTCGTGGTGGAGTGGTTATTAAAGGGGGTGTGGTCAGGAGGCAGAATGAAGGAGCGGATTGCAGGAGGAGGCGAGTGGGTGGAGCCTGTTGCATTGTCAACACCTTCTGCACGTCCGGAGGGCGGGCCCTTTTGGCCCGCAACATGCCTGCCACAGTCCCGGGGCCCTTTAAGCATGGGGTGCTCCGCGATTTCTCTGGTGACGTCACTTTCTCCTGACTCCGCCTGAGGATGACGTCCTTACAGCCCGAGATGTCTACCATCATGGCATGGAGGAGGAGCCTAAAGACTGGGGTAGAGCTCAGTGCGGTCTTTTCCCCGAGGACATCGGCCAGTGTGCGTGTAGTTTGGCTGGGCGTGAGCACGTTGCCTACCCAGGGTAACACGGCAGCCTGCAGCCTGTAGTCCAACTCCCTGTCTTTCATGTGACCCTTCTTGAGGTCTTGACGGAGGTTGCTCAACTTGTCGGCCTGGCGACACAGGTGCAAATGAAGGTGCTTCTGTGACACCATCAGCATGGCGCCATCCGCGTGGCGCTCCTTCCAGCTCAGCTCACGGGGCGGGGGGCCCACTACCACCGAATGGCCAAACTTAGCCACCACCGTGGACCGAACAGGTGCTGGTCTTTCTGAGAGGGGACACTCTGATGCTGGTTCCAAACTCACCAGCTGTGGGCTTGGGAAACTCAACTTTTGATTTTCTTCTGGTGGGATCCACTCATGTATGGGTGGGAACAGATATTGTTCCTCCTCCTCCTTCTGCTGCTCCTGCTCTTCACCAGTCCCCTCCACTGGCTCCTCCACCATCTCCTTCTCATCATCAGTGTCCATGTACTTTATTTGGTCTTCATCCTCGTCTTCATCCTGACTGCTGTCCTCCTTTTTGATTTTTTTAAGACGCCTCTTGATGCTTGATCTCATCTTGGTATCCTTTTGCTTGATGGTCTTTTTGTTTTGAGGGGTCTTTGGTCTTCTTTTTGTCTGCCAAAGAAACAAAATACAAACACACAAACAAATATGAAGAATTTTCTATTGTGTGATGTGCTAACCCAGAATGCTAACCCTGTTGTGTACTTTTAAAGGCTCTTTTGCGGGTTTCATCAATTTCTTCCATTCTCGAAGACACTGAGCATCATTACGGTTTGGAATTTCTGCTGCAATCTTCGTCCAGCGACCTGCCGACCAAGATACAACATAAAAAAATACTCTCCAGCACACACAAAAAAAGTTTTTAACATGCAAATCAAGGTGAGAGCGAGGGACACGCACCGACACCATGTTTATCCACCAGCTGGACAAGGAGTTGGCGTTCATAGTCGTCAAAAGCTCCCTTCTTGATTCCTTCCTTCAGGCAGTCCAAATATCTGTGGGTCATGTGACACATGTGGCATCAGCCATGTCTTTCCTGTGCGTCCCGTTAATTATGTTATTCACATCATTCCGGTGAGTCCACTCCACCATATCTATGGGATGGAAACTGAAAACTTGTTGAGAACCGTTCCGTTGTTTCACTTCCTTGGCATCATTAGCCATTTTTACTAAATACGGTCATCAATTCTAGTCAAGACTCATGACATCAGCACACACAATGAGCTAAACAGACGTGGCAACATTATTTACAGTATTAATTTGGCATGGGACCTTGAGGCACAAACGCACAAAACTTTGGTTACATTTTATGGAAGGATGAAAATAGGGCAACTTGCAATTATTGCAAAGTTGATAGGCATGCACACACACAGCTTTTAAATTTTAAAAGCCCGTCGGGTTTCTAATTCCCTTGGCAGCGCTAAACCCAAAGGCAACGTTACCACAACCTCTACTGTTACTAGTCCATGTAACTCTTACAGTAGCTCTGTTTTGCCTTATTGTAGAAAGTTCTGGTACTAACTGCTAATGTGATGAGAATGTTTTTGCGTGAATTTGTTTTTCAATGAACATAAGTAAAGACTCTGTCTGACTCAAGAGGCTGGCAATACTCGCACCGGTCTACTGCTAGGTTCTCCTCGCTTTCACCAAGGCAGGATGGGTAAAATGCTTTCCTCCTATCAAATCAGTCCCCAGTATTTATAACAAAAGCTCCGCCCTTGGGTGAATTATTTACTACTGAAGCTGATTGTCCGGCTGTTTGCTCCCAGGCAGACATTTTAGCCACTTCAACATTTTCTAGAGTAAAACGTTGTGGCTATTGAATGTTTACTATTTACTTGGGCGACTCAGTTCATAATCTCTCCACTTCAGCTCCGGAACTGAAACAAAACTAAATTATGTGGATAAAGTAGGTATGCATTTTCTCATGCACAAGCCGTAAGGGGAGGTGTGTGGGAGTTAGTAATTGCTCGTGTCGTCATAAGCGCACTTCAGGCCATTTTGAGCTGCATAGACGAGGCTCGTGTGAGAGCGCAGAATAAATAAGGAATGCTTAAAAAAAATGCATCAATGAAAGAAAATAATACTTTGGGAGTGTTTGGGGTGCGGAATCAACACAGGAACATGATTAAAAGCTCCAAAAAGTTGCCTTTTCATGATACTTTTTTTCTAACCTGATGCCTCACTCAACACAATTACCTGTATATACTATACAGTATATTTTTGTGAGATGACAGATTCTCACAGCTGAGTGGTTTCTTAAGGCCTTACTTACCTCGGTTTTTAAGGTCATGTTACTTTTGAACATGTATCTTGTTTACAGATACAATTAGGACATAAAACATAGTGGATGCTAATCTACCTGTTTATCATCCTATTTTCCCATAAATGAATAAATAAGAGAATTGATAAAGAGTTGAACTGATAAATAGGACTGAAAAGGGAATAGGAATCATAAAAATCTTATCAATCCTGGCTCTCCTCACCGATCCCTGCAACCTCCATCGGTGCGTCCTGGAACCTCCAAACGGATTTTCCACCACCTCTTTTCCCCATGGCGTGCGACTGCCCTCAGCAGAAGCTGTGAAGAGAGCAAACAAGCAAGCAGACACATGACTGGACACGCACTTCAGAACCATATGATGTATTTGTTCATCAGACATTGTCCTCCTCTTTGGACCATGGTCCTTTTTTCAGTTGGGGGTCCAGAACTGAACTCCATCTGTAGATAAGCTGAGATGTGTCTCGACCCTCCATGAAGTAGCTGACTGAAGAAGGAATAGAAGTGTGGTCAGGGATGGGGTTGTGATGCATGACGCTGCAGGTGTTCTTACTCTGTGTGTATGGAATAAAGTTCCCAATCCGCATTTTCTCAACCAACTGTGTGAGCTTCTGGTCCTCATCTTGGGACCAGGTGCTACGTTTTAGAGAGGTCGAGATGAAACTCTGGTACGTCTGCAGGCACATGAAGGCGGTGCGTCCTGTCTGATAAAACAATGGAAGCGAGTCATCAAAAAACCTCAGGTGATGCACCTGTGATATACTCCCTGCTCACCCCCAACTCCTGAGCGATGAGGTCCCAGTCTTTCCCCTGATTTTTGATGCTGATCTCCTTCAGTCGCTGAATCTCATCTGAACTCCAGCGGTTCTTGTTGACGGCAGGATGTAGGAAGTTCTGCCAGAAGAGCCGAAGGTCGTCCGCCTCGCGAAGTCCTTCAAACTGACACAGAGATTAGCTACGTGCTCTGAATCCAGAGGGTGAACTTTGCACTTGTAAACAATCTTTGACAAGTCCTCACGTACGTCGACCTTGGCGATCTTGTGCCAGTCATGGTCATCGTACCGATCCCCAACTAGCTCCTCCTCTTTTTTTATTCTGTAAAATCACAGCCCACCAGTGTCAGCAACACGCTCAACAAGCACAGACAGGATGCTAATAAGATTCTATGTTTAAACAAGTACAGAAGAACCTCCGTTTTCATGATTAATTTTTCACTCCACTAAAATTTTGTTCCAGCTCTTAGATATTACACTGGAATGTTTTAATTTTGAAGGACTGACTTTAGGAGGTAGTGCTTCAGTGTTGCCCCAACGAGCCAGCGTGTTGCTGAGCAGGGTTAGGGTTGGTAAGTGTCCTGATTAGGCACGGGCCAATAACTGCAATGGCAATATATTGCAATTTTGAAAGTCAGTCATTTAAATTCGTCCAAATCTGACAAAACTGCTAAGTTTTGGGGTTTTTTTTTTGCTCCCGCGTCACCTGCCTGAACTGGCAATTTGCAGCCTGCATCGCGTCCCTCCTCTCAATGTGACTCATACTCTTTGGCTGCCGCAGCCAATCACGTCCACTTCCTGATTTACTGTCTTCGGTACCACTGTACGTTAGCTACTGCAGCTAACTTCCTCGGCTAACGTGAAGTTATGTTATCTTTACGGACGTCGCTCGAGGTAAGACGCAAGCAGTCTATCTCGCTGAAATTTGGGGCAAGAAAGCGAACCCTCATTGACATGAAATGACAGAATCCATATTGTACTCCTAACTAATGGTAGTTAACTTCAAATCAATATTTTTTCTAAATATTGTGCATTTAAATTTATTTATTAAAATATTATTGTGCATGGTAAATGTATGTTATTGTAACAAATGCCATATTACATAGTTTGAAAATAAAACTTAATATAATCTAGAAAAATGGCTATTTACCAAAAAATATTTTAAAGTTTATACATTTTATAGCTGTAATTAAAAAAAAAAAAAAAAAAGCTATTTCAAAATTGCTTAAAAGTAAAGAATGTGCTTGGTTCTAAGAAGGCATCGTTTTTTTCCATTGGTATGCCCTTAGCAAGTAAGTTAGCTGTGTTGCCTGTGTGCCAGGTTTTTGCCATGTCTTGGGTGACTGTTTTAATTATTATTTACTGAGTAATTCATTTATTTATTTGAGTTTATTATTATTTGTAAATAGCAAGCATTGAAACCTTGTTTATATACAATACTAGTTGTTTAAAAAAATGCCAATAAATAGAGATGTTTGCCCAAACATGATGAATAATCATGATTAATAAATGCAATTTCAATACTGACCAAAAATAATTGTGATTTTTATTTTGGCAACAATCATGCAGCCAGCCCTATGTAAAACTATGGGAATCTCTATAAAATGTATTTTTGTCCACATTTTTGGGTCTCTGCTATGGAATAACTGGAGTTACATAGATTCAAATGAGAAATAAGGCTTTGGTTTAGGTATGATTCGATTTTGGTCAGACTTTCTTAAACAGATTAACCATGAAAACCAAGGTCCCACTGTAAAGGTTAATGTCATACTTGATGGATTCAATGTCTTTCTCCAGATTTTCGATGTGAACTTTGACCTGCTGCTTGTCATCTTCAGATTTGTCCGGTAAAGTCAACTTCTGACTCAGGTAGTCAATTCTGACACATAACAAGAGGAAAAGGACAATAATGAAAGACTGGACTGAGGAGGAAGAGAAAAAAGGAAGGGGAAGAAGACAAAGGAGGAGAGGAATGAGAATAAAAATGATAACACAGAAAGAAGAGGAAGAAGAACAAGGAGGACAAGAAAGGAGGAAAAGAAGAAAAAGAGAAAGAACATAAAGAAAAAGAGGATGAGGATAAAGAAGGCAAGAAGGGAAAAATAATGAAAAGGAAAGAAAAGAGAGAATGAGGAGAAAAAAGAAGGTGTGGGGGAAGTAAAGAAAATTAGAAATACAGTACAAGAAAAAAAAAGATGGAGTTGCAGAAGAAGTAGGGAGAGAAGTAAAAAAAGAAAGGCAGGAGGAGGAAGGACCAACGGGGAGAAAGAGCAGGATGAGAAGGAAGGAAAAATGAATCTAAAGAAAAAAGTTGAAAGAAATTAGAAGTTAGAAGTCATAAAAAGTCATGTTAGAAGAAAAAAAAGTAGTACAAATTACTGTAGAAGTTTGGATGAAGTTGAAGAAAAAGGAGGAGGAGAAGAAGGAACTACTAAGAAGTAGAGGAGGTTGAGCAGAGCTGCTCCAACCTGGAAAGCTTGGGCTGGATGAGTCTCCTCATACTGTCTCTGGACACAGAGTCAATCAACAACGTCTTCTGCCAACTCTCCCCTGAACAAACCCAGAGAAAATGAAGACGTAAAAGCCGATGTTGTTTGGGGCCATTGTGATGGTTTGCTCAGCGTCCTTACATCGTTTGACTTTCATCTTATTGTTGTTAAGGCAACCCTTCGTCTTCATCATTATTTCCTTTGTGTCTTCATTGGCAGGAGGACCCTTGAGGCAGACAGAACAGCGTTGCAATCAGTGGAAATGTCGGATGACTAAAAGCTGTCAGGTGAAAGAATACCTTACCAATCCTGTGACTTTGTCTTTGAAATACGGCTTCAAGAAGTGGCCCAGGAATAAGTTGGCCTGCTTTGGGTACGACGAGGATGCAGCCTCTTCTTTGGCCGCTTCTCGGCTTGTCCCGGACAGATGAGACAGTGCCTCCCTCTGCACATAAACAGACATGTCGACGTACACACATAAATTGGCCCCATGTAGACTTGTACTGTATTGTGCATTTGCCACACATCAAATCTATACATACCAAACAAACAAACTACAGTCACTACCCAGCCAAGCAGCTCTCTTTGATTTCAAATACAGTAGCTTCTGAATATTTTGGCAGTGATTTTTATTGTGTAATTAGTTCATTATTTGTGTTATTTTGAACACAACTAAGACAAGTTCAAATTATTTAAAAGCGTTTGATTCGACACAAAATGCTGGACAAAAAATGCTAAACTTGAACACACACTTGTCTTGACTCGTGCCACAAAGGCTTTCTTTGCAGAAGTCTCAATGATCACCCAGTGCAAATTAAAAAAGAAAAAAGGGTAAATACCGTGACCGGCCTGCGTATCATTGCATCCTTACCCTAATGGTATATAAATGTATGAACAGAATTCACCACAGGTTGGGAGACATTTATTTGTACACAAAACTGCATGTATTAGTATGAATGTTTAGTGTGTGATTGCATACATTTGAATGTGTGACTATGTGTGTACAAAGTCGTAAATATCAACATCGAGGGCCATTCAAGAAAAATAACCATTAAATATCCTGAATTATTTTATAGATTGAATAGCTTGGGGCAGGTCAGTCATGCCCTGTGGCTGGTACGGGAGAAGGAAATGACAATTTGTCGAAATCATCTGACCTTGGTGTCTGTCTGGCACAGTGAGTTGATTACGTACCATATTTGGAGCAAGAGGAAAAAAATTGGAGAGCTAGAGGCTGTAAGCGCTATCGTCATCAAGCTTAGCAAAATAACACAGCACTCAAATAGGAAATGACAAAAAGAACCATGATGACTCTAAAGCTAAAATACGTAAAACCAGATGGTGTTTTTAAGCCTAGACAAGGCAAAAATGTAGCGTCCCATCACTATGGCTCTTTCCATGTGCGTTTATTGAAAATTCAAGGCCGCATGGTGTAATGTTTAAAGGAGTGCAGCAGCTGCGTTCCGAGAGACCATTCTTTGTAAGCCTTCACTATGCAAGCAAGCGAATATGAATACAATTTGCCATTGATTTTAGTGCACAATAGTGTGGAATCTACAAAACTTGATCAAATATAGATTTCAACACCGGCCTACCCCGAGTTTTGGCAGACATAAACGAGGAAGCTTCAGCCAGAGGAAGGCAAGGCGCAGAGGAATGACGACGGGCACAAGCGCTGCACAGTACAGAGTCCTTAGCGAAAATCCAACACTTAACGTAAACTCTTATTGTATTGTGATGGGTTTGGTGGATGAATTCAAATGCAGAAACTAACTGTAGTTGTTATTTTTCTTTTGTTTTTTTGGGCAAGAAGCAGTTCTCTCGAGTGGCTGTGTGTGTGTGCGCACACACACAGGCTTGTGTTTAGGGCAGGGGTCTGGGGACACAATACTAATATTTGCACTGGGACCTACCACCATGATGTTACTCCACTATGTGTGTGAATACGTATGTGCAAGTGTATCCGTGTCTGTGTGACTTTTAGTGTGCGTGCAGGCATTGTGTGGGAGTGCATGCGTGATTTTGTGTGTGTGTGTGTGTGTGTGTGAATGTAAGTGTAAATATATGCTTGTGCCTTAGCGACCTGTTGTCTCTGGTTATGCGACAGCTGAGTTTCCAGCTGCTTGAGCTTCTCTTGAAGGATCTGTTGGTACACCAAGTTCATCTGAAGACATGAGTCCACCGTCATGGGCAGACCCAGCTGACCAACACACATACACACACAAGTTGGCTGGTGAGCATGTTGTTGAGCAGACATGTTCAAAATTGTTTGAATGTCCACTGACCTCACTTTCACTGCTGCTGTTGCTGCTGTCATCATTATCTAATAAACACACACGGGGTGATCGTGACTTGATGAACGATTACATCACAGGAAACTGAAGCAGAAGCTACCTGATTCACTGATGGGGCTGTGCGGTCCCAGAAAGTTCTCCAAGTCCTGGATATCCGTTTCGATCTTTTGCCTCTGAGCCAGCAAACCTGCAGTTGACTGAAAACATGCACACACACACATGCTATTGGACATATCAATGGTCAATTTGTGTTTGTTACTTTATTAGGTTAGGTATGGTCAAAGCATAAAAAGTAAATTTCTTTTTTTTTCTATTCACAAAAGCTTTTTATCTCAATTTTTTGGTCAGAAAGCCATGATATAGGGAAATCAACAACAAAAAAAGGCGGCTCCCTACTAGGACAAGAACAATTATTGACGTTGGGTCCCTTAACAGTGAGGTGGATGAGATAACCACTCATCTACCCTCATGTTCGTAAATACAGGACAAAATGCTGTATGACTGGTGATTTAGGTTTTTTTGCTTTTCTTGCAAGTGCAAACTTGAGATACAGGCTGTGTACAATGATGGAAGTGAGCTCAACTCACAAACAACACAAACAACCAGCAGCCTGGCATACAGTATAGGTAAAGAAATAGTCTTCAA
Organism: Hippichthys cyanospilos; assembly: GCF_059441005.1. Classification (NCBI taxonomy): domain Eukaryota; kingdom Metazoa; phylum Chordata; class Actinopteri; order Syngnathiformes; family Syngnathidae; genus Hippichthys; species Hippichthys cyanospilos. Next base: position 3,137,691 of record NC_142373.1, read on the forward strand.
GCTGTTATAAGCACTCTGAGCTGAGGTCTACTCTAAAACTACACATAAAACAGAAAATTAAAACTTGTGAAGCTAAAGCAAAATCATAGCTTTGCCTCTAGTCGACTATAATGGGAAAATATATACCAGACTATCTGATCCAATGTACAGTGGTTCCCTGAGATATGAGTTTGTAAGTGAAATCACTTATAAATCATCATCATCAATCAAAATTAACGAATGTGTCAATCAGTTCCAGGCTAGCCCCTCAAAAGACAAAATGTAAAAAAAATAAATAAATAAAAAAAGATGTTATTTTTTTGATGGAAAAAAAAAACACTCGAATGCAACACTCAGTACTTGCTCATACGGTAATGGTGTAATCACATACAAATGAAAATAACTAAACACTTTCTGTCAATCATTTTAATTCATTTCACTTCAACCTTGTGCGGCTGCCAGTTTAGGCCACCTGGGGGCAGTAGATAGGTTGATGCAGTGACGTATATAGTATAAATGGAATCTGGCCAAATTAGAGTTTGTGGCTCGAGAGGCTGCTGATTCGATTTAAGTTTGATGAATTTAACAGAGCCACCTTGTAGCGCATCACTAGCCGTTGCTGTTTAATTGCTTTTCGTGAGACCTAAAAAAACAAAACAACCCTGCGTCAAAAAAAAAAAAATGTTATTTGGTGTCCAACCATCCTGGGGATGCAATTTCTCTGCTATATTTTCCATCTCTTGAGAGTCACAAGAGCTACACGCTGTGGACGCATGTGACACATGAAATCCACGCATTACCATTTTTCACAGTTTTTCACCATATTTTTCCTTTAAAATTAAATGATGAAACACTCGGAAACCTGTTAAATTAAGCACAGACAACACCAATTAGGTGCAAGATGGCTCCTCCATGAAATGAATGTGTCTGTTTGGAGCCAATCAGCATCCATGGAGGTGGGAAGCGGAAGCTCTTAAGTTGATGAGACTCTTTTTATATACGGCGCTGAATAGATGTACTGTTCATAGACCTCTGTAATGTAGTCTAGACTGCGTTGTAGGACTGCACGATTAAGTCCAAAATAATCACGGATATTTTGGTATATTTTGAAATCACGACAATTAATCATGATTATTCATCATGTTTGGTCAAACATCTATATTTAATGTACTTTTTTTAAACAAGCAGGATATAAACAAGGCTTCAAGGTTTGATACTTAAAAAGAATAATAATAAACTAAAACAAATAAAGTAAATAATAATTATAACAAATGTAAAAACTTGGCACACAGGGCACCACAACTAGCTTACTTGCTGAGTGCAAACAAATGGTAGCCTACTTAGAACTAAGCACATTATTTATTTCAAAGCAAATTTTAATCAATCAACCGTCAAAATGGTATTTTCGGTCATTTCAAACTGAATTTACTCCAATATTTTGCCAATTGATTTTTCAAAATGTGTGAGAAAAGCAGAAGCTTTTGTTATGCAAACATGTGGGACACAATGCCATCTAAAGGGTTTTAAGGTGGACTTGAAACCTGAACTCTAGGGAGCGCGCTCACGAAGCCAACTTCAGCGTTGTCATTGCGTTCCAGTCTCTCAGTTAAGGCTGCTGCTTGGTTTATGCTTGACGCGTGAACGCTCCATGTGAAAAGAAGACGCGATATCTCACTGGCTTGCATTAGCGTTTTATACTCAGTGCGACTATCCCCCATAGTCAGATGATATTTTGCCAGTAAATAGAATCTAGAGCATACTAACAACACTACTCTACAACAGTAGTAGAGAATCCTAGTAGATTCAAACGATCGACATTGTTCCGAGCTTTTTTTAAAAGACGCCTCAACCCTCTCCAGCATGCGTGCTCACCAGGAGTTGTTTACAGTATTTAGGTCACTGTAGTCCTTTTCGGCCAAATCATAAAAGTGTTTGTACCACCGAACTTTGATAAGCAAGAAACTCTGGAAGATACACGTTGCGGAAAATCTGGCACGCGCGGCCTCCGCACGCAGGGGTGTGGTTGCCAAATGACGTCATTTGATGTGTGGAGAAGCATCAAGCATAAACCAAGCATGCTGCCGCCCTTCTTGCGGGATTTGCTGGCTTGCTATTTCTTAAGCTTAATGAAGTCTTAACCTTGTGTTTGCCCCCCCGGTGATAGGATGACTGAAAGTGCTTGATTTTACATGTACGTGGCCAGCTTTTTAAATGTTAATTAATCGTGGCAGCCAATATCGTGATCACGATTAAAATTCAATTAATTGTGCAGCCCTAATGGGTTGTTTAATCTAATGCAATAACCGGTTAATTCAAAGGCATGTGTAACCAGCAAGAATATCAGAGAGTCCTCCTACTGAATGATTTTCATTGTGTGTAAAAATTAGGGTTCTTCTGTGCAGGTGTCTATGCATGTGTGCGTATTACCTGCCCCGCATCCTGATCCATGTCCACACTGGAATCATCATCTAATCACAAGACAACACATTAAAATCACAAGTTGGTTGACACAGCATCATGATACGTCTGTTTGCTTCATCAAACAGGACGTCAAAGACACACACACACACCTCCAATTTGTAAAGCTAATTTCCATTTGGCATAAAAACACAAAGTTGATCAAAAGTGTAAAGATGACCTGTGTCGTCGCTGCTGACTTCTTGCAGCTCACTGTTGCTGGCACCTAAACGTTTTTGTAAAAGTTCAACTTCCTGCTGGATCCTCTCCCTCTGCTCAGATAACGACATGACTACACACACAAAGAAAAACACAGTCTTAGTAACTTCACAAAGTTTTGTCTTGAGGCCCCCGCCCCCTTCCACGTGAAGCTAAACCTCACTGTCCCACCACATTATACAAACCACAAAGTTTTGGATTTTTGATTCTTCAAAGTTAGCATTTATGGTGCCAGCTTTTTGCTGTAGATTTTGCTTCATGACCTGGAATGATTTTCAGTTCACAGCTATATATTTTCAAGAATATTTTGGCATCTTAATGGGTTTGAGACAACTTGACCTTGGTGTTTACAAACATTTGACAGGTTCTACAAATCTTTTAATGGGCTATTATTTTGCAAACATACATTTAATGATATGTGACGTAGTCCTTTGGTCCTGTGTTAATGCTCTAGATCAGGGGTGTCAAACTCATTTTTGTTGCGGGCCATTTTGTAGCAAGAACTTCCTTCATTGGGCCGATATGTTGAGGAAACTAAGTTGATTTTAAATGATCTCATAGTATTATTACTGTACACAACAAACTAATGGCTTAGTTGTTTTGAAATCAGAAGTAAAGCAATCTAGTTTGTTCATTAATTGTTTATATTCCTGTAATTGAACAAACCAAAAAAATCTCAACTTTATTTTTCATTATACACGACAAGCTAGAGTTTAGCAAGGGTCATGGAAACTTACATGATTTGCTTTTACGGGCCACATAAAATGACGTGGCGGGCCGGATTTGGCCCCCGGGCCTTGAGTTTGACACATGTTCTAGATAAATTTACATTATTATTATACATTGATTTTTTTTTTTCCAGCGTCAAACAGTTCAGTTGATCAAAGATGTTTCGAGTTTGACATACAGTACTTTTTTTCAGGCACTTTGATGCTTTCAGTTGTATTTTTTTTTTTCTGCTTCAGACTAACCTGTAATTTGTATAAAATGTAAGCATTAGGAAAAGTTTATTTAAATTGCTTTTTTCTTGTATTACAGTTAAAAAGGACAGAATTTTAGGTATACATACACTTTTATAGGTAATGATCTTTTTTATAGTCACCATGTCAAGTGGGGCAGTGAGAAATGTTTTGTCTTTCCTATTTGAGAAGCACAAACGTAAGGGAAACTAACCCTGTGCAAAATGTTTGGACAACGTTTACTTGTTTCAACTGAGTTTAAAAGTGAAGTTAACATTCATAACTGGTGCAAAAAGTAACTATTCATAACTTGTGCATAACGTTTGGAAATGTCACAGTTAAATAGTTAGGAACTTTTGTATAAATGTGTGTAAACCACACATCTATTGTTCTGCCACTTTTGCTTTACCTTGTAGATTCTTGACAGTTTTCAAATCCTCGATTTTTACAATGACACAGTAATCAGACTAATTTGATTTCTTTTTCCCAGCCCTATTATTACCACTTCACTACATTTACAAATTTCTTCTCCTTCGGGTATCCATAGCACAAATAAGGTGGAAAAACATGTCAGCCTCCTGTTCAATGCAAATGTTTTCTATGGGGTGTCACGAAACCTCAGTTAAGGGTTTGTCAAATAAAATAATGAATTTATTTTCATACATTTAAATCTAAATAAGCAGGTATTTAATATAAATTACTGGCAGTTTGACATATGCAGAAAAAGAGAAGAAAAGAGTAGAAAAGACATATATTGAAATTTTTCCACAAAAGACAATGGATGGCCAGAGAGTGACAAGGAGTGGCTGTGGCCACCCTGGTTCACCTTGAATGCAGCAAAATAAGAAAAAAAACAAAAACAAAAAACAAAACATTAAGTGGCAAAATGAGTGGATTAGACCAGTGGTTCTAAAATTAGGATCCATGGACCCCCGGAGGTCCATGGCCTGACTGCTACGGGTCCATGAAATAATTTAGGTTAATAATAAAAAAAAAATATGTATTTGTGTTGATTTCATTTTAATTGATACTAACTCATTCAATGCTAGGGATGCATTTTCACATTTTTTTTAAGAGTCCGGACATCAAATCACAAATACTTAAATAAATAATTAAATCAATATTTAAAGGGACAATGTGTCAGATTTAGATCGTTTTTTCATTACGAACAGCATGAGGTGCTGCATTTACCATTGTCCCTAGCAATAACAGACATGGCAGCCTCCTGAGGAGTGCCACCCCCATGTAATATAATTTAATGATAACTAGACCTACGATTTAAAACACACACACAAAAAAAAAAACATTAAGTGGCAAAATGAGTGGATTAGACCAGTAATTATTTCGTAAACTTCAGTTTGGCTGAAAAGCAATAAATATACTTGTCAAAATTAATTTTAAAAAAAAGAACACTTATGTTTGCCTTAAATTATTTTGTTTGTTTTGTTTCCGCAAACATTTGCAATGGAGGTCCTTCGAAAAATGTACTTTCCAAAAAGGAGGCCCTGACTCCAAAAAATTTGAAAACCCCTGGATTGGGCTACTTATTTAAACTTCCGCAAACGCAATGTGAAACACAGTACCGTGTTTAGACGAGTGGTGGTGCATTGAACAATTTTTTTATTAAAAAAAAAAATTAAAAAAAAGCAATTTATCATCGAACATTTCAACATACACAAGCGAAACCACAAACACAGAAACAGTGGAGATGAGATCCTTCTTAAATTCAGGGTTAGCAAATTATTAGCAGCATAAACTAAACGAACACATTTATACAACAATACATTAGAATAAAAATAAACTTTTCCTATGACTTTATCCATCAATTTATTTATACTGTAAGAAAGTAAAAGTAAGTCTGACATACCTTCTCGTGCACTTTGTAGGAATTCTTAATGCGTTCAATCAACGTAGTTTTGGGTTTAGTATTTTAGCATATTACCCAGCAGGCTTTGCGTCGAAAAAGCAAAAATAACCACAGATCATAGCAGCTTGGTATCACGTCACAATCAACGTGCTAAGAGAAGCTTTGATCATCTAAAAAATTAGAAACATATATAAAATAAGGTGATAAGAATAAAATGCAGACATAAAATAAATGCGTCCCTGCAGTCAGGCTACAAACTGCTTTCTTGTTCGTCACCTCCGATGGATCGCTTTTTACTTCCGGGTCTGTTTTTTAAGACAATTATATTTTTTAATTTTTATTTTTTTATTTTGACACTGGGATTTAAAATGCGTTTGAAAAAACTGTTGGATTAGAAAAATATAAAAACAAAAGAAATAAAGAAAAAATATCTGTATCACCGCGCCGTTTATCCTCATTGTTTGAGGGCGATATATTATTCTTTTCTTGTTCCGCCCGTTTTTCGGCGCGTTTGAATTTATTCCCAGTTCATGTGATTAACACCGTTCAAATTTCATATTATTCCAATTATTCGTGCGACGACTGCTTGTATTTTACTCATTTCCATTATTCAGTCTTCCCACAATTCCGTTTTCCACGTCCAAAATCCCATTGATTTAACGATTAGGTGATTTTAAATTTCATATTTACAGCTTTCACATTTCATATTTTCAATATTTAGCTCATTCATCTCGCCTTAGGGATCATTTCCATAACTAATTTAATACCCCGATTCCCGCCATTCTATGAATTTCATTTTCCCTTGTATCTCCTACATTATTCAGCCTACTCAAACTGTTCAAATTTTTTAATACTCAGAATACTTCACAGATTCAAGCCATTTAAACATTCAACATCATTTCACCATTCAACGTCCGTCCCTTCATCTTTTTCACCGTTTTTTTTTCGCCTTCACACGCAATTTTTTTCAGGAATTGCACATTTTCTTGTTTAAAATTAAAGTTCACAATCATGAACTTACAGTCTGCATATAATAGCATCATGGGATAGCATGGGAGTGTGAATGGTTGATCGTCCCTGTGTGCTCTACAAATGGCTGGCAACCAGTTCAGGGTGTCCCCCAACTACTGCCTGGAGATGGCTGGGTTAGGCACCAGAAAACCTGTGACTCTAGTGAGGATAAGCAGCTATAGGAAACAAATGGATGGATGGATGGAGTGATTCTCAAAATCATCAAACTAAAATAACATTTACTTGTACTTTTCCTCCCCGTGTATGTGTCTTGATATAAACTGGCCAACAGTCTGTTGTTTTGTCTTTACTGTATGGACTCTGCAATTGGATTGTGACCAATTCAGCATGTACCCTGCTTCTCACAAAAGTCAACTGGGATACGGTCCAACACTCCTAATGATGACGCTCTAACAAATCAATAAATGAAAGCAAAAAAAAAAAATACCAAAGTGAATAAAAGTCCATTTAAACTTTATTGATTATTAAAAGTGTTGTGACGTCGCCATTCCTAAATGTGACATCATGGAGGGGGAAGTGTCTAGTGGCGTCGATACAAAATGTCCCAGGTGCTCCTCCACTTGAGCGCTCGCAGTTGACTGGCCGACAACTCTGGGCTACCAAAGGTCAAAGGACTGAAGACACGATAGGACAGGAAAACGCACACCAACAGGACAAATGCACACACCAGTAGCATGTGGCGATGCGTGTCCTTACTGAAAACACAAAGATATCAGCATGGTCACATTCATTTTTGTCTGAGATGGTCAGAAAGTCAGCACCGACAGACTGTCAGTCCGTCTCTGAAGGATGCCTAACAGGACAAGTGACAGGAGCACATAGGTCATTGTTATGGTCAAGATAGACAATCCATCAAACCAATGCTACCATGTTGCCAATGGAATTACAAGACGACTGTTTTGTCTGCTTGTTTGCTGCATTGCTTGCATCCATTTGACGATAAACAGAAATCAGTTTGCAATGGCAGCACAAGGAGTGGCCCACTTCAGTAAATAAACTGCTCTGAGTCAGTTCACTACTTCTCTTTAACAAAAAGAGCATTACTGGAGAGATCATTGTTTGTGCTGCATTTCTGAGTGATGGTTTCATGAACTGAAATGCATAATGTACACAATCTTGCTCAGCGGAATTATTGTGCAGACCTAAAGTAAAAAGTATAACATATAACGCTTGCTGAAAGAGTTAATGGCACCTGGACTATAATGGTTGTTTAACATTTTAAATTGGATAACTGGATTAACAGAAATTAAAAATAATCTGAAGCATGATAATGCCCCCCGGTGGACTAGATTACCATCTATCCATCTTCTACCGCCGTATTCCGGAATTGGGACGCAGGGGCAGCAGCTTGAGCAGGGAGCCCCAGACTTCCCTCTCCCCAGCCGCTTCAAGCAGCCCCTCCAAAAGGCTCTCCAGGCATTCCCAGGCCAGCTGAAAGACATAGTCCCTGCAGCATGTCCTGGGTCGTCCCCGGGTCCTCCTCCCCGTGGGAGATGCCCAGAACACCTCACCAGGGAGGCGTCCAGGAGGCATCCTAACCAGATGCCCAAACCACCTCAACTGGCTCCTCTCAACGCAGAGTTGAGACCCTGACCCTCTCCCAGATGATTGAGCTTCTCACTATATCTATAAGGGAGAGCCCAGACACCCTGCGGAGGAAACTCATTTCGGCTGCTTGTATCCGGGATCTCATTCTTTCGGTCACAACGCACAGCTTGTGACCATAGATGAGGGTAGGAACGTAGATCGACTGGTAAATCGAGAGCTTCGCCTTTCGACTCAGCTCTTTCTTCACCACAACAGACCGGTACAGCATCCGCAACACAGCAGACGCTGCAACGATCTGATATCTCCCACTCCATCCTACCCTCACTCATGAACAAGACCCCAAAATATTTAAACTCCTCGACTTGAGGTAGGACTTCATCCCCAACCCGGAGAGGGCACTCCACTCTTTTCTGACTGAGGCCCATGGTTTGGGGGTGCTGATCACCATCCCAGCCTCTCCACACTCGGCTACAAACCTCCAGTGAGAGTTGGAGGTCACGACGTGAGGAGGCCAACAGCACTACACCTTCCGCAAATAGCAGGGATGAAATGCTGAGACCCCCAAACCGGACCCCCTTAACACTACCTCTGTACCTAGAAATTCTGTCCATAAAAGTAATAAACAGAATCGGTGACAAAGGGCAGCCTTGGCGGAGTCCAACCCTCACTGGAAATGGATTTGACTTACTGCCGGACATGCGGACCATACTCTGACATTGGTCATACAGGGACGGAACTGCCCATATCAGGGCGTCAGGTACGCCATACTCTCGAAGCACCCCGCACAGAGTTCCTAGAGTGATGCGGTCGAACGCCTTCTCCAAGTCCACAAAGCACATGCAGACTGGTTGGGCGAACTCCCATGCACTCTCAAGGATCCAGCAGAGGGTGTAGACCTGGTCCACTGTTCCACGCCCGAGACGAACACAACACTGCTTCTCCTGAATCCGCAGTTCGCCTTCCTGATGGACCCTACTCTCAAAGACCCCTGAATAGACCTTACCGGGGAGGCTGAGGAGTGAGAGCCCTCTGTAGAACACAACCTCCAGTCTTTCTTCTTAAAAAGGTGGACCAACACCCGAGTCTGTCAATCCAGAAATGCTGTCCCCGATGTCCACGTGATGTTGCAGAAGCATGTCAGCCAGGACAGCCCTACAACATGCAGAGCCTTCAGGAACTCCAGGCAGTTATCATCCACCCTTGGGGCCTTGCCACCAAGGAGTTTTTTGATCACCTCTGTGACTTCAGCCCCAGAGATGGGAGAGCTCACCTCGGAGTTTCAAGACTCTGCTTCCTTAGAGGAAGACGTCTCGGTGGAATTGAAGAGGTCTTCAAAGTTTTCTACCCACTGGTTCACGAAGTCCCAAGTTGAGGTCAGCAGCGCCCCATCCCCACTATACACAGTGTTGATGGTGCACTGCTTCACAATTCTGAGACGCTGGATAGTGGACCAAAACTAGACTAGATTACCGTCTGCAGTCTAATCGGATTGCACATGTGAGCACCCCAGCAGGCATGGTTATCTAAATTGTGGGTGCAATCTTTATTTTGACTTTTGGGATTCACGTACAAGATTCGTATGATTCAAGTGGCTACACCATGTTTTAAATTTGGGTGAAGCCAAAACTATACAAAGTATTGGTATTTCTACAAATGTGAAATTATTTTTAAAGGCATTGGTAATGGAAGAGAAAAATCTTTAGCTCTTGTCTTTGCAATGGAAGGGCTTCTGTCAATAAAAATAAAGTAACACAGTCGCAACAGAAGTTGCTTTTAATGTGTTGATTTGATACATTTCGTGATACGTTGAATACTATATGATTCAAGGATGAAATGATTTAAAAATTTTATAATTCCATTCGGTTTGATTCTATCATTGACCGGCCTGTGCTCATTTAATGTCATGTTATGCTGTCCCTCTTTTCAGTCTCGTTAAATTGATGTTACAATTTGATTTGTCAAATCAAAACCAGTCTTTCTTGTTTCGAATCATTTTTTTGTGACACCGGATTGTGTTTCACAACAATACTTATTATATAACAAATGACATGATTATATTTGTGTGTATGTGTAGTGTGGCAAAAGTAGTGACATTTGTGATAAAACTATCTTTATATGGACTGGAAGTGTGCTGTGTGTGTGTGTGTGTGTGTGTGTGTGTGTACCTGAGCAAGTGTGTATACACATGCTCCAACAGGGCAGCACTGAGCAGGTGCAAGAAGACGAGCGCGGGAAGGTAGTGGTACAGGAACAGACGCTTGTCCATCAAAACGAAAGGAACGAAGTTCAACGACCAGCCACCAACGCACAACACGCCCAGGGAAACGAAACGCTCCCATGCAGCTATATATGCACATGCGTGCACACACACATACACACACAATACGTTTTTCAGGTGGTTGTTTGCTGGTTTGTGTGTATGTGTATGTATGTATGTGTGTGTGTGTGTGTGTGTGTGTGTGTGTGTGTGTGTGTATATATACACACACACACACACACACACACACACACACACACAAGCACACACCGTATTTTCCACGTTATAAGTCGCACTGGATTATAAGGCGCACCCTCAATTAATGACATATTTTAAAACTTTTTCAATCACAATATAGAAATACTCAAAGTAATAACAATAATAACTCAAATAATATTTTTTAACTCTCAATAGCATAATAACTCAATGTCAATATGACCAACCTTGTTAAACTGTAAACACACAAAAGAAACAGGTAAAGCTTACTTTATCAGTTCATTCCCCATCTACGAATCCCAATCTCAATATTGATCCATATATAAGGCAAACCTGATTAAAAGGCGCACCATCGGCTTTTTAAAAAAATTAAGGCTTTTAGGTGCGCCTTATAGTGCGGAAAATACGGGTACACAGATACATACCCTCAGGTAAGTCTTTGATGCCCCGCCTCCTCCTAAGCAGGTAAATGACTGCCATGACAATGTAGGCCAGCAAGCTGATATTGGCCACACCCCATGATACTGGGTTACCAATCAGATGTATCTGAGCCTGATAAAACAAACGCATAAATGCTTTGATTGATCAATCAATTAATCACACTTTGATAACTTCTCAAACACACACTTTACTGTCGTAAATATATTCATATTGTATATATATACATATATATATATATATATATATATATATATATATATATATATATATATACACACACACACACACACACACACACACACCCACACACACACACACACACACACAGTGGACCCCCGTGTTACAACATCCCTGACTTATTATTTTCATGTTGCAATGTGAAATACTGAGTTTTTTCATCCCCTCTTTATGACATTTTCCCGGTTTTGCAACTCTCATAACCCTAGGGGCTTGGCTGTAATTGTGATGTTTCGTCTCAATCTGCAGGCGTTTTTAGGTAATTACACATATTTTCAGTTGCCGTCCCTGCAACGCGTCACAACAATTCTGCTATTGGTAGCGTTTCCTCAAGGGGATGGTGGTCTGCTATTGGTCGGCCTCACTTGTTTCAAAACGGTGGAACGGTAAAGCTTTGTTCGATTGTGAGTGGTTACGAAACTATATTTATAGTGCATTTTACTGCTTAGTTCAAAGTTGAAAGGGTTAGCCATGGGTCCCAAGATTGCTAGTGATGTTAAAGAGAGAAGTAAGAAGATGATTTTTATGGAAACAATAATGGAGATAATCCTCAATAGGGAATATGGGCATAACAAGCGGCACTCAAAGGTAAATAAATCCTTTCTATATTTTTTACTTATGTTTTCTGATTGTATACACGTATATTGTACATACGTAGCATTTACTATACTATGTTGGTACCATTTTTTAATATATGTGTACAATTTTGATGTTTTTATCTGGGGTTCTAAATACATTAGCTCTTTAACATAAGTTTGAATTGCCCACCATACAGCAAATTTGCCTTACGACCCCAACTTGAACATGTATGTTTCTCACATTGGTGGAGGGGTGGAGCCAGTAGGCGATGTTTGTTTCCATGGTTATCCACTCCAAAGGGGCAGAGCTATATTTGTGCTCATTGTCTTCCTGTTTCGCAGTCAGCATCCTCCACTGGTGATGACATCGTAGCATGACAACACCACCTTTGACGATGACATTTTGTTGCGGCCCACCTGAACCTCCAGAAACTTTGACCACAATGAAATCTTTCTGTTCACATCAATATGTGTGGGGGAGTGAAGCTCTGCCTGCCTGGCCTCCTGCTCCTCACCTGCAAACACATGAGCACATGCACTCCAGCTACTGTAGGCTGTCAGGGAGTTTAACTGTCATATGCAAAGTAACACAACACAAATGAAATGAAATTCTTATTCTGTTGACTTCCCCGAGCAGACTTACATTCCACACATTAGAGCAAATAATGAAGTAGGCAATAAAAAAATAAAAAAAACTACGTACATTTTTTTATGCGTTTTAAGTAGTGTACGGCGTACAAGAAAATCTGTATGGGGAACCGCAAATTTGCCAAATATAGTACCATCTGGTTAGGACCGACTATCAAACAGTAAATCAAACAAGTTTGCCACCCGCTAGCCTTCATTTCTTTTCTTTTTCTTCACCTCACAAAATAAGTGAGCATTTTGATGCTACTTTGCGCATCCGTGGGCCAGCTAGGTTTTCCCCATGGCATTGTTTGTTGATGAAAGCACACTAAAACATAGTCTTTATAATAATAACACTTTTTAGAAGACAGTACAATCATAAAGTTGCAATATCTGAAATTGAATCAAAATGCGGTAAGGTAAATAGAAGAGGCAAACATAAAAAAGAATGGGAGCAAATGTCATGAGGACGATATATATTCATATTGTGTTGCATTGTGTTGTGTTGCTTGCAAACAAGACGTGAAAGTGGGTGTCTAAGGCTACTTTGATTTAAAGACTCATTTTGACATGAAGCACGCACAAAACGTAGCCGTCTTGAAGACCTATAAATCAATGGATGCTCATTTTCCTACTAAAAAAGAACCATAAAGTTGCGCAACAGCTGTAGAAATGATGTTTGCCATTTCATCGCAGAGCACAATGTACCTCCAACAGTGGCCAATCACTTAACATTGCACTTCCAAATGATAAACCTGCAAAGGTATGTACTGTATATAAGAGTAAATTGTATTCTTTCTGTTACACTTTGAAAAATTAAAGCACAAGCATTATTGATTAATACTTTAGTTTTTTTGTTTTAGTATTTAGAATGTTAAAATATGTATTTACAATTATTGTGCAGTATTTTATTTTATTTTTTTGTAAAAGTGAAAGTAAATATGAAAATTACTGGATTTTATTTAATGTTTTTTTTTAATAATATCATAAAAATGTTTGGAAAAGTAGCAATTTTAAACAATATTAAAATTGTTAAAATTGTTAATATTAAAATTTAAAAATATTGTAAGGATTATTTTATTTTAGCAAGTACATTGTGTATAGTCCACAAAAATCCCAGATTTTGATTCTAACAATGTTTTATTTATACGACATATTTTATGGCAGAATCAAAGTCTATAGAAATGTGTAATGAATATACAGTATACAGGTATTTACTATATATATATATATATATATATATATATATATATATATATATATATATATATATATATATATATATATATATATATATATATATATATACACACACATACTGTGCATAAATAGATATAGGCTTATTCTCAAGAACAAATGAAAGATATTTCATAGATGGATGGATGGATGGATGGATGGATGGATGGATGGATGGATGGATGGATGGATGATGGATGGATGGATAGATAGATAGAGAAAGAGAGAGAGATAAAGGCTTATTCTCAAGAACAAATGAAAAAGATTTCTTGACTTCTATTTTGAATAATTAGCTGGTTTTGTGACAGTCTTCTTGTGTTTCTTAAAGTGTGATTTGTATTTAAGCGTACAATCTTGTTTAAGCTTGCCTGCTTTTGGTGGACTTCAAAACATTTTGTGGACTAATCATTTTATATTCCCTTTTATCTTTAAGTTTTGGCAGTATCACATATAGTGATAAGTTTTCATTTCTGATGCGGGTTTATTGATCTTTAAATGCTAGGTGTAAAATGCATGGACTGCAGTTTGACAGTTTCAGCTTCCCAGATAACAGCGACAATTACTTTAAAAGCAATATAAATCATAATGATAATAATGTGTGAGAATTGACTAGGCTTACTGGTTCCATATCGGTGCTCCTCCACCGTCCATGTCACTCCGCTGGTATGACCTTTGAGTTTCTCTGCAACCACCTCCATCTGACCCGATGCCCAGTCTGGAAGAGACAAGCCACTCAACTAAAACACACACAAGCATGCATGCACACACCCATGGTCTTCGGTGATTGAGGAGAAAATGACGGTACTGTGCGTGAGGCGAGATCTTCCTACTTTGAGGGCTGCTGACGTATTGACGTGAACCAAGCGAACCTCTGACAAGATCGTTTTCCACACCTCGGAATCATCCTCGCGGTTCAAAATGTCCTGAAACAAATGCGTCATCATCAGCATCTTCATCTCTATAACACCATCAATTTCATTGTCAATATTGACATAATTATACACATCACACATTTTCATTACCTCTGTAACTCTCATCTTAACACTTGTTTTTGCACTCTGTCAATCAGTTCAACCACACATAGTATGACAATTGCCCCTTGCTCATGACACCCTCTCTCAGTTGCTCACTCACTCACTTACCTGCAAGCCACATACCCACACCAATATACTGTATAACGGACAAAGATAACTACAAGACAATATGATGAAACTGTAAAGGTGAGATTTATTCTAGCTAATCTATCTGTTTTTACATTGTCGCCAAACTGTCGGTGTGTCCTGTATACCAGTGGTCTTTTTATCACCACGGACCGCTCAATGCTTGAGATTTTTACATAAAGTCAATCATAAAACTGAATTACAAAAGCTATTATTTTCCAGCGAAATACCTGGCACAAACAAAATTTGAATAAGCTAAACGCATACAGGGCAGCTCTATATAACATGATGAAGATAAGAACTAATATTAGCTAGCATGTTACCCACAGTCACAAGTTCTTGGATCTACAAACAAACTAATTTTGGCCATATTATCACACATCAACATTCTTACAAAGAAAGAACAACTTACAGACAGTCGTGGGCCAGATTTCAGAGAGACAAAACAACGTGTGCGGCAACAACTGACTGTTCTCAAAACACGGTCTGGGGGGGGT
Source organism: Hippichthys cyanospilos (assembly GCF_059441005.1). Classification (NCBI taxonomy): domain Eukaryota; kingdom Metazoa; phylum Chordata; class Actinopteri; order Syngnathiformes; family Syngnathidae; genus Hippichthys; species Hippichthys cyanospilos. The sequence goes on from NC_142373.1 coordinate 3,153,001, forward strand.
ATAACCACACCATCCTTCTCACTGCAAAACGTAATATCAACAGCAGCCAGAGGCGGCATCAAAAAGCAAAGCTCAAGCCAAACAAAGCAACAAATGAATGAATTGTTAAACTAAATCAGTTCTCAAACATTATTTTGCGTATGCCTGGTACCAGTTGCTCTACGGACCGGTGCCGGACTGCAGACCAGTGGTTGGGGATCACTGCTGTACAAGGTAACATAGATAATATCAGAATTTGACCCTAAAATTAAGGATGCATCCTATACACTGGTACATCCTAGATTTGGGGAAATACGGTAACTTTAATGTGCCCCCTCTCAGTTGAAATACTGTATCGTATTCTGATTAATATTGCACTGCTATTACACTGCCCATTGGTGATGACTGAAACTGACATCAAATTACCCTTGGGAGACCAAAACCAGAAAAGAAGGTGAATTGTGATATTCGCAATACGAGTCCATTAAGTTGACGAGGTGACCCACCACTCTCCAAAGGTTCTGCATGGGCATGGACACGTTAAAGTCGATGTAGCCTGACACTTCCTGAGCATGGGGACTGACAGGGGCTGCAACATCATGACTGTTGAAAACAACAAAACACAAACTTGAGCCCCATGTTCACAGGCATCCCCAAATGCTTCGTCAAATAAGGACTTATCACCTATTGAGGAATCGTGATGTCATCCCATGAAGAAGCTGCACTATGTCCCCGTGATGCACCGCACGAGGAGGACGGCCCACGGCGAGGTCTGCCCTGACGCACAAGTGATACACACGTGACGGACGCTTTGACCATGCTTGCCTACGCCAGGCACCACCTACCTTTCGGCACTCTTGATGATCCACCAGTTGTTGACATCCTTGAAAGGGTAACAGGTCACCTGCTGTTGATGAGAGCTTCCGCGACCATTCTCATACCTGCGCATGCACGCGGGCACACACCACATACAAAAGCACACACCCACAGTTAGTGAGTTACCACTTGAATCGCAAGTGATCACTGTGAGATGGCAGCAGGACACCTGATTGGATAGTTAGCTTTGTGTGAATGCAGCCAGCATGGGACTGGCTGGGAGGTAGAGCTCCTCAAAGTCACTTGACTGCCATAAGCGACCTCCAGAGGCTGACCTTGCGTGATCCGGGACAAACCGCCCTGAATGATGCATACAAACAATCAATCTTTGTTCTGTGTTTTTCAGTTGATGTATGTCTGTATGTGTATGCATGTGAATACTTGTGTGCGTGAGTGTACTGTATATACAGTATGTACTCATTGTAATGAGTGTGTCTCCATGTCAATGACATTCAAAATCAATAAAAACGCACAGGGCAGTTCTTTGTTTACAGTGATCCAGTGTGCTAACTAGTGGTCGCTAAGCTAATGCTTGCTGAAAACTGCTCATGGTATGCTTTTTGTCTGATGGAATCATGCGAAGTTATTGTAAATTGATCATTACCTTTCTAATCGCTATTTTATCAACCATTCCATAGTATCATTAAAACTAAATAAATAGCATGTGTGTGCATGGGTGAGTACCTTAAGGCTGGCTTGGAAGGCGGGGCTCATCAACTGGTCGTGTGGTCCACTGTGGTGTAAAAGAGTGAGGTGCAGATAGAAGCAGAGGACGTAGAGCACGACAGGAAGCACCAGCAGACACATACCACGACATACACACTCAACAAACACGCTCATCTAACACAGACAAACACACCCATATTATAGTGCATATTATAGTGCTTTGGGGGAAGATTTGTGTGCGTGTGTGCGCGCATGTGTATGTGCACTCACGCCGCTCACACGCGTGTCACCAATCAACTTCCAGCAGTGAACACAGGCCACACCTACTAGCAGCAGGTAGGAGAAGATACCAATATACTTGACCCTGAAAATATAAACCCGCACGTAGGTCAGCTTACTGTACGTGCAAGTGATTGTGTCTGCATGTGCCTGTGAGAGTTTCTGACCCGATGGTGGCAGCACAGGATGTTCCAGAGAGGAGGAGCCAACTGTATCTGACAGGCCAGCTGTGACGTAAAAGGTTAAGGGGTCACAACATGTTCTCCTTGCAATATCACAGGACAGAGGGTCTGAACTCACCTGGTGGTGGCGTGATAGAAGTGCAAGTAAGACAAAAAGGACAAAAGGATGAAGAAGATCAGGATGCACTCCAGCAACATCAGTCGCGACTGTACAATTAGAGCGTTGTCTGCAAACAACAACAGGAATACCTCAATTGACTAAATGCATGCTTATGTGAGTAAGACATGCGGTTACCTAGCAACAGCAACAGCGCTGCTCCCAACGCCGACATGTGACCGAAGCCAAACTCCAGAGTCACACAATATGCCAGAGGAACACACAATGCTCCACACATGGCTGGGAGGATACGTAGACTAAACACGCTCACACCGCATGGGTACTCTGTCACACAAACAAGGTTACAATATTTAATTGACCCATAACAGATTATCAAATGAATTGACAATTATTTTTAATATTCAATTAATCAATTAGATACTTTTGATTCAATTCGTACAAATGCGTAGAATTTCATTTTCTCAACATTTAATGATATGTGGTTTCTGTACTCCTCCATGAAAGAGGGCTGCTGATACTTTGTGTAGAATTAACATAAAACATAAAACATGATATTGTCCAGTACTTCGGATGGATTCAACACTTTTGTATTGTTTCTGAAATGTTGCAGACCAAATCAGTTATTGCATCTTAATTTATATTTGAGCAATTCCTCCACTGTCAATTTGAAACATTTGCATGTTTTGTTTTTTTTTTGGGGGGGGGGGGCTCTGATACATGAGTTAATCAACAAAATAATCAAATATTAAAATAATTGTAAGTTGCAGCCCAACAATCAATGAATGCAAAATACACACACCTGCTCCTATTCGGTTCCATGTAAAGTTTCCATCAAATTCTCCCAAGTAGGCTACAAAATGAGCACACACACAACATTAGTGACGCAATATACAAACACGGTAAATGGGTCATCATCATAACCAACCTCCCAAAGCCAGGATCATGTGACCAAGTGGGGGTCCACTGTCATCAATGAAGAAAATCCTCTTCATGTACAGAGACACAAACTGGCCATAATACACCTCGTCAAACCTAAAAGCACATATACACAAGCACGCACACACACATAAAGACACTGAATGTATATTAAATATTAAATTGTGAAATGTGCTGAATGTGTGCTAGTTACACGACAGCATTGGGATGCGTGATACGGTGCACCCTCGTCCAAAAGGCGATCAGCGAGACCAGGAGCAGAAGCAGGTCCACGCGAGCGGTCAGCACCAAAGGGAACGGCTGCACCATCATCAACACTTCACCAGTTGGTTGCTGACATATTAAACATACAAAAAGAAAAACAACATTATCCTGCAGTACACTCAATGACATACAGCAGAGTCTTCGGGTGCAAGTGATCTGACAGATGACTAGATATTACACTCACTGTATTACATAGGATAAATGCAATAATCATTGTTAGGCAGATTTTTCACTTTAACTTGCTAGTGAAAACTTCATGTAGAAGCATTGAGGTGCACTGTAACATTGGATTAGTGTTAAATGATTTATTGCTTATTTGACCGAGATTGCTAACCACTAGGGTGATATTGTGTCATCAAAAACCTTCAGTACTTAGACACGATGGTGGATTTCCAAACGCAACAGTATGCTTATGTAGGGGCCATGTTGGCAGTGCCACTGTTCCCATCAAAACAATTCTTTGAAAATAAGTCAGAACTTTCCCATTTCTAATTTAATTTTTTTTAAGGTTTACATTCTAGTCAGTGTAAAAACCTGTGTTATTGATTTTATGGGGACAAAACAACATTCAACATTGTAGGAACGCAACAAAAGAAGCTGTGATACGAACCATTTAACATGATGGAAAATGTAAATTTGTTATTCAATCTACTTTAAACATGGAAAACCTGTAACAATTGATACTCAGTACTTGGACTGCCCCATGCTAGAGCAAAACAGCTAAGCTTAGATCTGTAAATAGTACTTCACTTACATTCACACTGAAGCACGTAAGGCACAATTCCAAATTTTTCGTGAGGTCGCACACATTTCCAAATTAAGGTGACCTGTGTGTGAACGCTCAAAACTGTACCGCGTGAGCATTGATGACACTGTGATGTCACACACAATGGGTGTGTTTAACATTATCGTTTACAGATGTTTAAATGGCTGTCATACCAGAGCCAGAATATTTTCAATCTGTTACATTTAGGGGGTAAAATTAGGAGGTGAAGAGTGAGGTTTATGGCCATGGCATTTAGTGCGATAACAGCAATGTCCCGCGCGAGAGAGAGACAAAATACATCTCAATCTCCCTCCAATAAATTAACCCCGCCTCGCCCACTATTATTGTTTTACTTTTTCCAACCTACTTGTCCCTTTTGAGCGCAGAATTGTGATATTTGTCGCTTTTTTGTTATGTGTGAAAGATTTTAAGCCCAAGCGCAAACTCCCCTAACCCTAACCCAATTCGAATTTCGGGCCGGGTCGGGCCCAAAATGTCATTCATTACGTTCAGGTCAAGTCAGGTCGGGCTCCTATCTTGCTGACTTTAAATAAATATGTGTTTCTAAAAATGTATACTAAAACGATGTGTGGAATGTGTATACTAAACTAAGGATTACTTGTTATCAAATTAATAATTTGGATAAAACAGAGAAGGCGCTGCAAGGTAATTGCTATTTAACTACTATACGAGCCGCAGAGCTGGAGCTTATCTTAATCTTAATAGAGCTTTTCCCATTTATTTGATTTGCATTATTCTATTTAAAGCCTAGTGGGCTGCAGTATTTCTCCGTGTAATTAAGCAAGTGCACACCAATGATGGACAGGCTTAAAGATTTTCCCGTCAACTCTTAAAAAAATCCATTAATGATGGAAAATTGTCGGTTAATGTAACCTCTGCAGACACAGAAATATAAAAGATGTAAATGTTTATATAGTCTTGTTAAACTTAGATTTCGTTACAAAAGGCTTTAATTTGTTATCATAAATCACCTCCTCCCGAGTCCTCACAAATAAAATAGGAAATTTCGGGTTTGGGCCTGCAAATCAAGTTAATTGGTCGGGCTCGGGCCGGGTCGGGCTTTAATACCGCGGGCCTGGGTCGGGTTGGGCTGAATTTTTTAGTCCCGATCTTACCTCCAATGTGTGAGTTGGATGAATGTGACCTGACAGAAGTTGCATGACAAAATATCAGCTATGGATCTGATTCAGGACTACATACCCAAATGGCCTGAAATGCATTTGAAAGAAATCGGATCTGTGTTGCTCACACTGTCATTAAAATATCAGATAAAGGTCTTATAGGGGCAAAAAACATCGTAATTGGATAATATGCCTGATCAGACGCAGCCCTCAAAGCGCTTTAAATTGGACACCTCATTCAGCTACTGATGATGTCACATGAGGAGCAACTCAGGGTTCAGTATCTTGCTTAAAGATCATTTATCATGGCTGTAGATGAAATACAGCATCTCTGGGTTGCAGGACGACCCCTCTATCGCTTAGCCACACAGTTGTTGCCTGAGTACATGCAATGAAATTTCCAGTTAACACAGTGGCAATGAGTTTAAAAAGGTATTACGTTTTTCCTGCGGATAATAGCTAAATAAGCATTTATTTAAACAATTTCTGCAAACTTTAAGGTTTACATGGACACTTTTGTATTACAACATAAAATGTCAATAGCCATCTATTTATTTGACAGCCACGTTTGTTTGTTTTTTACTGACTCACGAATGGGCATTTTATAATGTATATATTGTGCTCACCTTATGCAGCACGATGTGAACTTTCCGGTTCGTTATTATTATTATTATTATTTTTGTTTGATTTCTTAATGTTATCCACACATAAAAAGCCAAAGACGTCTTTGCCCCTACTAGATTAACATAGTCGAAGACTCGCAACTAAAAAGGATGGAGCATCTCGCAAGGTAACAAATGTACTTTTGAGTAAAGAAAATTTAAGTACACTTCCGTTCAGTGTTCTGTACAAATGCTTTAAAACTAATGGGTTAATGGATGAGCAGACTTTTTAATGGGGCCAATATTAAAAAAAAAAAAAAAAAAAAAATCGGGATATTGTTTTTGTCGTATTCTGGAGTCCGAGTCTGATCCCCTTTACGGGTACTGTTTATGATTATACTAGTGCCACCTCGTTATGATTTTATTTTTGCTCTAGTCCATGAGTAGTTTTCAAAGTGTGTACTTTTACTTAATAAGAATTATGTGATACTCTACCCAACAGTAAATGTACACAAGTATCTACGCCTCTGGTTAACGCGGTAGTATTGGCCTCGCTCGTACGTGAACATCGCTTGCGGCTGACACTGGTTGTCCATGCTAAAGCTAATACTAACGATAACGTTGAGGTAAGTGCTCACAGTATGCTCAACGGTGTGCAAGTCAAGCCAGACGTGTAGAGCGGCTCGTGCTGGCCACCCAGCAGCAGCAGCCGCAGCCAAGCCGCTGGCCGGTGGGATTCGGTTTGATTTGTTGGCGTCTCCTCCTCCGCTAATTCGACATTATCCTTGTGAGCGACGTATTTTGAACGATTGCTTATGCCTGGCCCATTGGCTCGCTCCTCCGCTAGCAAACCCTTGCTAGCGGTTGCTATGGGATTATGGGACACCAGCCCCTTGCGACCAACGAATTAACGATGATCAGCATTAACAAATTATCAACATTTTATTTATTTCAACGTAACGAACATTGCCTTTGAACCTCACACACGCTCGCGTAAATTATAACATCTCTCTTATTTGTAGATTAACTTTTTGACTATTTTTTAAAATAATTAAACATCTATCAGCTAGAAATTGTGTCACCGTCAGAGGCGGAGCTAGAGGGGATGCCTGGGGTATCACTGGACCCCCCTAAAATCTGATCGGACCCCCCCAAGTGCCACCCTAGATTATTGACATATCACGGCAGTTGCAATTTTTAATCAGTGAAGCCTATTGACTGCTAAGTCCCTCCTGTAAAGTAAGTGCCGCTATGTACCACAAAGCGTTGCAACCACATTCATTAGGTCACATAGGTGTCGAACTCCAGTCCTCGAGGGCCGGCATCCTGCATGTTTTCCGGTTTTCTTTCCCCAACACACCTGATTCAAATGATTAGCTCATTAGCAAGCTCTGCAGGAGCTTCAAAATGATCCCAATCATTTGAATCAGGTGTTTTTGAGGGAAAAGGTTTGAAAACATGTAGGATATCGGCCCTCGAGGCCCGGAGTTCGGCACCTGTGCATTAGGAGAAGAAAAAGAATCGCCACTGAAGAAGAAGACAAAGATTTGAATCTGTTATCGATGGTAACGTTGTTTTGAATTCTTTTTCTTATCGTTTCTGGAGACTGGACATCAACAAAGTGACGAAGGATGCCCTTCATGAGCAGTGAAATCCTCGTCGTAAAGTAAGTTCTATTTCGCCCCTCCAGACCGCCAGAGGCGGTGCTAAAATCACGGAATAAGCCTTCGCGCAAGCGCAAGACGAGAATGCATACCAACAAAAACGTCATGTATATGACACCGGGGACATATAAAAGGCATAGTCACCCGGCAGTCTGTCCCTCAGAACCTTCTCGCGCGTTGGTTTGCATGCCATACGAGTACCGCGTTTTTGCGGTTTCCTTATTATTTCCTTATTATTTCCTTTCGTCGCTTGTAGCCCGTTGACTGTGTCAGTCGGGGCTGCGGTTTACTGTCCGCCCTCCGGTGGCTGCGACAATAGTGTTGGTTTTATCCTTGTCTGGTTGGCGCAACGTTTGCTGGAACTTGCTGCGCGGGGTGAGTTGCGTTGTTTTATGAGTTTTCGGTGTTCTTTTGGTGAATTTCGAAGCCGTTTCCTTATTGTTGATACTTAGAGCGCTAACACTTGGTGGCGGGTGACTTTCATGGTGTTCACGGCCTGACGTGTGCGTGCTCGCCATAAAGTCGTGCTTTGTCTTTGCCTGTCTGTGAAGTTTGTGTGCCTAGTTACCCGCCTGCAACTGCATCAGTTAACCGTCTTTACCCCTTTTCAGCCTGAGCCGTGTCGCTTGCGTTTCGCACGCGAACTTGGCTAGTGGCTATTGCCCGGCTCCCGCTGTACCGGCTGCGTTACGCACCCGTTGTAGTTTTTGCGCCGTGTTCCTCTCGCCGATCGCCAGCGTCTCGCCTACGCTCTCGGTCAGTGTCTCCGGCTCGCAGCGGTTGCGTTCCGCACCAGCTCTTGCCTTGTCGTAATTTCTCGGTCTTATGGAGGGCCCTGTGCTGTGCTCCAGTTGTGGCTGTCGCGTTGTGCTGGCGGACTCACGGGATGGACGCTGTTTGCGTTGCCGTGACTCGGCGCACGCTGACACAGAGGTGAGTGTGGCCGAGGATGAGGTGACCGGTCCGTTAGAGTCCAACGAGACTGTGGCTCCTCCTATCGCGCTGGCAGTATCCTTGCCGCCTGTTCGTAGACGTGGCGTGAAACGCCGCTCTGCCAATGTAGCTCCACCTGCTCCCTCTAAGCGTGATCACGCTACAGGTCAGCAATGGGCCTCTGGATTAGAGGAGGAGGTTGCATATTTGCGTTCTCAATTGGAAGGGATGTCGGCACTGTTGCAGGAGCGCCTCCAGCCGAGTGCCCTAGCTTCCGGTGAGCCGTCTTCTTTCCATGGCGCTGTTGCACCGGACTTTTACAAGGATGTTGATGCCATTTCTATCTCTGCTTCAGACTCATGCTTCCGTGGGTCTGAGTTAGATTCTAGGGACTCTACTGTTGGTTCCCCTCCTTCTGATAGAGGTTCGTCGCTCACTGTATTGGGTGATGCAGACTCGCTTGTGTCCCTTTTGTGCGCTGCCTTGCGGGAGCTACAGGTGGACATTCCTTGTCCCCAGTCTCCCCGAACTAATCCCTTTTTCCGACGTGGCCGCCCTTCTGTTGCCTTCGTTGTTCCGCAGTGTGTCCATTATTTAGAACTTTTGCTGTCCTGTTGGGCCGATACGAGTGCATTTGCCCGCCATACTTCTGAGGGTCGGACGCTGGCAGCTTTGCAGGATGCTGCTAACGCTGGGTTAGATCGCATGCCTGCTGTGGAGGAGGATGTCGCTTCCTTGCTTTTGTCGCCAGATGAGCTCGCTCGTAGAACGCGGCGTTGTCCTAACGTACAATGTCGCATGGTGGATGACCTGATTACAAGGGCCTATAATGCATGTGCGCGCTCTGCTCGCATTGGCAACTCTGTTTCGCACCTGTTGTTCGCTGCCATGTCGGTGGCGAGGAAGGGTGATACGGAGTCGGTTGTGTCGTTTGGCGAGGCATGTCTGCATGCATTTGCCCTTATGACAAGAGACCACGGGCGAGCGATGTCCTACTTGGTGCGTTCGCGCCGCCTTTTGTGGTTGTCTCAGTCCTCTTTGACTGAGTCCTCCAAGCGTACTCTGAGGGACTTTCCTGTTGTCCCTGGGACATTTTTCGGTTCTGGTGCGGTGGAGACACTAGAACAATCATTAAGGGTCCGGGAAGCCCGTGTGCAGCTCTCGGATCGTGATAGAGCTTCAGCCGTTTCTGGGCCTCTTCGTTTTCCCGCCTCTGGGCCTCATTTCCGGGTTCCGTCTCGTAGCCAAATGTATGGGGGCGCCAGCTCTCTACGTCTTACCAGACGGTATGCTGCTGCGGACGCTCGCTCTTCGGCTTGTGTGCCTGCTGCGGGTGGCGTTTGTCCCACTGGTGGTTTTCGCTCTGGCTGCCTGACGGTAGACCACGGACAGTTGCCCCTCCGCCTCGCCCCCCCAAGGCCCCGCGACTCCGTGGGTCGCGGGACTGAGGTGTTGGGGCTGGCCGTCGGGTATTTTTCCCCTCAGCAGCTCAGGCTGTGGGCTGCTCTGGGGTCAGACCCCTGGGTGCTTTCCAACCTGTCCCAGGGGTACAGGTTGCAGTTCCGGCGCCGGCCCCCCATACAAAGTCGGGTCAGGGAGACTTATATCGCCGACCCGGCGAAGGCCTTGGCCCTCGATCAGGAACTTACTACTCTTCTGGTCAAGGGGGCCATCGAGCCTGTTTTCCATCCAAGCCTCAGCAGGGGTTTTTATTCCCCTTACTTCCTGATTCCAAAGAAGACAGGTGGTTTTCGTCCGATTTTGGACTTGAGAGGGCTCAATCGTTACCTCAAGAGGTTACCATTTCGCATGCTAACGACCTCCGAAGTATTGCGGTCAGTCAGTCTTGGCGAATGGTTCACGTCAGTCGATCTGACAGACGCTTACTTTCATATCCCCATCGCGCCTCATCACAGACGTTTTCTGCGCTTTGCTTACAGGGGCGCCCACTGGCAGTTCCGGGTGCTTCCGTTCGGCCTCTCACTCTCACCAAGAGTGTTCACTCGCTTCGTGAAGGCGGCCCTTGCTCCTCTGCAGGCAAAGGGCATGAAAGTTCTCCCGTACCTGGACGACTGGCTGATCTGCGCGCAGTCTCGTGCACAGGTAATCAAGGATACTACCGTGCTGCTTCGTCACGTGTCTCGGTTGGGGATCAGGGTGAACCTGTCAAAGTCTACTCTGGTTCCTTCACAACAAACCACCTTTCTTGGAGTGTCACTGGACTCCGTGACCATGCTGGCCCGTCCTTCAATTCAGAGAGTGGACGACGTTGTGCGTGTACTGGAGGGTTTTCGCCTAAACAGGCACATCCCTTTCGGACAATTTTTACGTCTACTGGGCAAGTTGACGTCTCTCACTGCGGTGGTTCCTCTGGGGCTCCTACACCTTCGTCCCCTACAGATGTGGTTGAACGACTTCCGCTTGGATGCCAAGAGACATCGGCACCGATGCCTAATGGTGTCACGTCGCTGTCTTCTCGCATTGGCCCCATGGCGCCGGCGTGCTTTTTTGGCCACGGGCGTGAGGCTGGGAGTGGTGCCGTCTCGCCGGGAAGTGGTTTGCACAGATGCCAGTCTCTCCGGCTGGGGTGCCATTTGGCAACACAGGTTCGCTCAGGGACATTGGTCGTCGGCGGATGCCGCAGAGCACATCAATGTCCTGGAACTTCGTGCGGTGCATCTGGCACTCATCCACTTCCTGCCGTTCCTTCGGGATCGGCACGTCCTGGTGCGGTCAGACAATACCTCGACAGTTTTCCACATCAATCATCAGGGCGGTACCAGATCCATCAGGCTGCTGCTGGTCGCACGCGACCTTCTTCAATGGGCGGCCGCCCACCTAGCCAGTCTGCGGGCAGCCTATCTGCCGGGGGTCCTGAATCAGGTTGCAGACTCGTTGTCTCGCGGAGTTCCAGCGCCGGGAGAGTGGCGTCTGCATCCGGAGATTGTGCTGGCTATATGGGATCGGTTCGGTCAGGCGGAGGTCGACCTCTTTGCCACGCAAGAGTCGACTCACTGTCGCCTTTGGTTCTCCCTGATGCAGGTCAACAGCCCACTGGGGCAGGATGCCCTGGCGCATCCTTGGCCGTTTTGCCTCCTGTACGCCTTCCCTCCCCTTCCCTTGTTGTGGATGGTTCTCCGAAGGGTCCTTCAGGAGGGCCACACCCTGTTGCTGGTGGCCCCCTTTTGGCCGGCACGGACGTGGTTCCCTCTCCTCCACAGCCTGTGCTTTGCCGACCTTTGGCATCTTCCAGCCCAATTGGATCTGTTGTCCCAGCGAGAGGGGCAGTTTTGGCATCCCCACCCTCATCGTCTTTGCCTGTGTGTGTGGCCTCTGAGGGGCCCGAACCGTTGCTGAGCTGCTGCTCTGATTCGGTCAGGCGCACTATTGTCAACGCCAGGGCGCCTTCCACGCGGTTGTTGTATAACAACAGATGGAAGTTATTTGTGTCGTGGTGCACGAAGCTTGCCACGGACCCAGTGACTTGCCCTGTTCCTGTTGTCTTGGAATTTCTGCAGTCTCTCTTGGATAAGGGTCGCTCACCTTCTACGTTGAAGGTTTATGTGGCTGCTATTGCGGCCCGTCACTCGTCGGGTGATGGCGATTCGTTAGGACGCCACCCGCTTGTTTCTTCATTCATGAAAGGGGCCCGCCGTATCCGACCCTACAGCACGCCTACCTGGGACCTGCACGTGGTGCTTGACTCCTTGTGCCGGCCTCCTTATGAACCCCTGGGTGGGGTGCCTCTCAAGTGGGTCTCTCTAAAGACTGCATTTTTGCTTGCAATTGTCTCAGCCAAACGAGTTGGGGAATTGCATGCCCTGTCTGTCAGCCCTTCCTGCATCAGGTGGCACCCTGATGGAGGCGCAGTCACTCTGTGGCCGAATGCCACTTTCGTTCCGAAGGTGCGATCATCTTCCTACGTCAACAAGCCTCTGCTCATCAATCGTTTTGTAACCCCGCCTGGGGATGATGGGGTCTCCGCCGGTCTCTTATGCCCTGTAAGGGCACTGCGTTGTTATGTGGAGACTACGGCATCGCTTCGTAAGTCGTCTCAGCTTTTCGTTTCGTACGGGGGTCCTTCCTTAGGCTCCCAGCTCTCCAAGCAGCGTTTGTCTCACTGGATCGTAGACGTTATCACGCATGCTTACGGGGAATTGGAACTCCCCTTGCCTTCGGGAATCCGCGCCCATTCTACTAGGAGTGTCGCAACTTCTTGGGCTGTGCTGAAAGGGGTTCCCTTGGAGGATGTTTGTGCTGCTGCTTCCTGGTCATCACCGGGCACTTTTGCCAGATTCTACTGTATGGATATTACAGTTCCCCACTCTCTGTCTGTGGTCCTGGGATCCTCAGGGGCGTCTATGTGAGGTTGAGTTGAGTACCTCCTCGTGACTTAGCTGTTATTCGTCATTCCGTGCTTTTAGCACCGCCTCTGGCGGTCTGGAGGGGCGAAATAGAACGACAGTTACGTATGTAACAGCGGTTCTATGAGCCCCGGAGGACCGCCAGATTTACTTGTCACTCGGACTCCCTGTCTCTGCGTTGTTCGCGCGAGTAGGTTCTGAGGGACAGACTGCCGGGTGACTATGCCTTTTATATGTCCCCGGTGTCATATACATGACGTTTTTGTTGGTATGCATTCTCGTCTTGCGCTTGCGCGAAGGCTTATTCCGTGCTTTTAGCACCGCCTCTGGCGGTCCTCCGGGGCTCATAGAACCGCTGTTACATACGTAACTGTCGTTTTACGGTGGTGTCCTAACGAGTCACTATTTAAAATAACTTTTGTACAATTGAGTCGCGATTTATATACGTGTTTCTACAATGATTCTAGAGGTATGAAACTGGAGAATTGACCAGCTAGCTGCTTCATGCTCTATTTGACTTAAATGATACGTAGCTAACGAGACCACGGTAGTTAACTTGCTGTTAACTCGCTGAAATGTCTGAATATTAAACTTACGTCTACAGTGGTTTGTTTGCCCTGACCTTTTTTAAGCTTGAAGTGGGCATTTAACATTGTGTGGTTGTAAGTGATACTTATAACGTTAACAATACTGGGTTATTTTTTCATTGGGTCAGAAAAAGATGAGGCAACCAGAATTCACTTCTGCTAGCAGCTCCCATCCTGGGATGAGTCAGGAGGAGAGAGAATGTGAGTCACACAGCCCATCACCACCAGATCAGAGCATAGAAGCAGTCTTATGCTCACTTCAGTAATTTTAAGTTACAGGGTTCCTATACTAGTATTGAAGTAAATACATATTTTTCAAATGCAATATTTAATAGTGTGTACGTGGAACGGTGTTATTCTAATAAAGATTGAGACGACGCAATGTCAGTATAAAGCAGATATAGTCTTGGCCCAGGAGAAATAGGGAAAGGTCGTCACCTCCAAAAGGAACAGATGGCATCCCCCGACACAACATTCCACCAGGAACATAAGACCAGGTGTGGCCTTCAAGAGAAGATATCAGTCAGGGTTTATGGTGCTCAGACCTACTCCCGCTTCAGAGACTTTTGAAGACACCTTCCCCATGCAAACAGGCCCCCAAGTACGCGCACACTCATGCCCCAAAAGGGTATAAGAACTGAATGTGTAAGGTGAAACTTTGCCATTTTCTGCTTCGACCTGTTGCAGGACTGGCCCAAGGCCTCGTGTACTTTCGGCCCGAGGCCTCGTGTACTTTCCCACTCTGTCTGGATTAAATAAATTGTTTCACTGTGTTGTGGTATGGGCGATCTTTCAACAAAAACGAACACGCGAGGAACTAGTTTAAGGCAAGAAGCTTTTCTAGATTCCTTAAGTATAGAAGGTTAGGAATTTGATTTTCTACATTTACAGGTCTATCGGAGTATGGAAAATGGAAACAATTGTTTGGAAATATGTTTATCTCAATACTTTTCTTGGTTATCTTAAAATGATGGTGTTATTTGCATACACTACCAATCCACAATCTCTTGGAAAAAATTTGGTGGCATGATGGCATACAAATTTAGAAAAATGATAACAAATGAAATACACATCTTATTACTCAAATGTCACAAAAAGATGCCTTTCTTTGTTGCTGAGAAATCTTACAATAAGGGTCATAACATTTTAAATGTGGAGGAACCCTAAAGTTTTTTTGTTTTTTTTTTAAGTGTTGGTTATTGATATGCGTTGTCTTTTTTAAAAGGTGGTTTTATGTTTATTTTGCATACACTAATGTTTTTTTTTAATTTTTATACAATGTAGTTCCATTAAGGAACTCCCTTATTGTCTTCTGTGTCCAGAAGACAATGGATGACTTTGTAAAACATTTTGCCACTTCTCACCATAACCGAAGGAGGGGGGGTGGTGTTGGTGCATTTTCACCATTATTGTAAAAATTAATTTGTTGAAAAAATGTTACCAAGTTGTGTTTTACATTTTCTGCATTAATGAACTGCAAATTATATATACATGAATTTCATGACCTGTGTGCTTAGTAGGTACTTTTCAACATCTGACGCACCGATTGCAGTTGATAAATCGAGAAACAAATTCATTGTTATAGTCTGTGAAATAGCTTTGGCCACCCCAAGGATAAAAGTTTAGCTCTACCACTGGTCATTGCCGTGACTTTATAGTTCTCGGACACTTTGTATTTCCCCTTTATATTATTTTATTTTTATGTGTACCATGCAATGTCTGGCAACCACTTCAGAGTGTGTCTCCCGCCTACTGCCCGAAGACAGCTGGGATATGTACCAGGATGCCAGCGACCTAGTGATGATAAGTGGTTTAACATGATTTTTTTTTGGTTTTGTACCTGCCAAATTTACAATATATGTGACTTTTGTGGTAACTATTGTTCATTGTGCTTTTTTTTTTCAATTAAGCATTTAAAAAGAAGCTGATCTCATTTTTGTGTAGGTACCCACGAACACACTAACATACTGTAATGTACATGCACTAATGCGCACACACCTAATAAGTCATGATCCTTTCCCAATCTGCATATTGTGACTTGCAGTTGGAGAAGTGAGATTTGTATTGAAAAGTATTTGCTCTACATTTTTTGACTGTATATTTTGTATATATTCTAAACGTGGATTAAACTACATCTAATACAAGATAACATACATTCAGTACAAGCATAAATTATATTGTAGAAGACTTGGTGCAAAAACAGTAAGACCCTTCAGGCGTCCCATATGGAAGTGGCACGGTTCCAACAAAGTGTCAATAATTTCTCCATGTGTCTGTACGATTCAGAAAGCCTTGTTAACCCATGACTAGATAAACCAACCCAGGATGGCAGACCGGCGATCCCGCCAAATTTACTGATGGTTTTGTTCTGTTTGACCTTTCTTGGTGCCGAACGATGATATGTTGGTAGCTTCTCAGCTGGTGCCGATGCAAGATTTCACTTTCAACTTGATAATAACAAGCTCATGTAATTTGGATTCAATTAGATTCCTAAGTTGGAACATTCCAGCGATACAGCATACAATCAAATGTTACAGAGTTCCCAAATTTTCTAAGTTGTTGGCACTTGATATTGAGTACTGTACTTCAAAAAGACACAGCCACAGTTTAAAGCAGCAGCAAATCTTTTGGAGTCAGGGACTGCCTTTAGAAAGCAAATTTCCCAATCCCCCCCATTGCAAATCTTTGCGGAAACCCAAGCCAAACATTAAGTGCCCTTTTTATTCACCGACCAATTCAATTTGACAACAATTATATTTGTTAAAGATTATTTCAGAAATGCTGAAGTTTAGGGAAAAAATGCAAATTGCATACCTCCTTACAGGTTGCTGCTAATTTAGACAAAAAAAAAACAAATGAGAGAAGAAATTGCCACTTTAGCCTTGCTATCTTCATCGCCTCGTGAGCAAGGAAATGTTGAACACAAAACGCAATATGACACATTTTGAAATTTGTCAAAATGTGCTGTGTTCAAATTATAAAAAGAAACATATAACTGGTTGAATGGATTTCTTTATTGAAGAGTCATGAATACTTTCACAATTTATAATTAATTACGGTAAACATGTTTTTATTAATACACAACCCAAATGATTACACTAAACTCCTGCAGTCAAGGGCCCAAGGACCCCACTTTGACAATGAAAACATGCAATTTTTTTTTCTTTTCGTTCTGCCTAGTGAAGATTACTTATATATGTGAATACTCCTCAGTTTATGCAATGGATTAGTTTTTGCAAATTGCTACTTAAAAAAAAAAAGGAAAAAAAAAATCAATGACCTTCAATTCCATGTTTTTAAATGAAGTCTAAACCTGTTAGTGCTGTCAGCCTGGTTTGATTCAGAAAAATCATACAGTGTTCCCGTTCCCATCACGACAAATGTAAGACAACATAACATCTACCATTTTCTTGACAATTTCTCGCGGAGGGTGCAAATCATAAGGCGCACGGTGCGCCGCACACATTTTCCAGGCATCCACAAGCATAACGTCAAGACCCTTGAACATGGTGCGCAGTAAAACGTCCAGCTGCATTGCAAACCAGTCGTTGTTGTGCAGAATGTCAGTCGAACGCGAAGCCTGAGGGTTTGCCGTGCGAACCACCACGACTGTTCCCGGAGCCCGGTCCAGGAGTCGCAACACCGCCTTGCCAATATGCCGTAGTCGGCGTATATATACCTCCGCGGGGTAAGTGTTTAAGTCGGCCCAAATGCTGAGCACCACTACCGTGTTGGGACCGCTAATCAATCTGTCCAGCTCGTTGGAAATGTCGCGCAACTGGCCGACTGGGACAGGGAAGCGGAGGTGTGGGCCGTGGTTTTGGTATTTTAGCACAATGTTGTGGGGGCTGTCCACCGCCATTAGTTTTCCCCAGGGAGCTGCATCCAAATGGTGTAATCTCTTCATCCCTGCAGGGTAACATTCAATAGAGGATACAAGTGGTCAAGAGCAACTTAAGATTCAATATTTTCCACATGTACGAACTGTTGGAATTTTATTTCTAAATCAACATAAACTCAAGTTAGTAATCTGACTCCAATTTGTGACCTTACCCAACTGCCACTCATCCAACTACTTGCGCGCTCGTGCTGCAATAGAAAGGTATCAGGAAGCCGGCATTTTCACACACGGGTGGATTTATTCCTAACACACAGATCTAATACAAGCACCTGGGTCTCGGGTCCCTCTCAATACAGCCCTGTACGCCTCTGTTGCCACCAGCAGGCGTACTCTCCATCCGAGTTGCCCAGCAATGAGTTATACTACACGATATGCAAATGGCACATCAACAAAGGCATCCTGGCATTATTTTATTGGCTATGTGTATACTGCAGTTAACTTTAGCTTGCTCTCATTGGTCTTTCTTCCCCTGCAGAATCACTTGCTTACTCCTCCTGGTTGTAGTTTTCCTCAAAGTTGTTTTCCACCAGGTGCCGAGGTCATCTCGTCCCCGCGACTAGCACCGTTTGCTCTGAAACATTCCATTCTTACACTCCCTTGGAACCCAATATTGTTTTGTTCACTTTACAGTCTCACACTCTCATACACAGAATGTAGCAACATCTAATGAACTACTTTAAGCTCAAACTCTTATATTCCTTTAAAACTAAGACCCGGGAGCCATTTGCGGCATATACATTGGTGTTGAAAGGTGATTGGATCGTGGTTGCGACACCCATGTCTCTCTAAGCTACATACGTACCTAATAACTATGACATGGCAACTACAATTAAATAGACTTTATATGGGTTTTCAAGGCAGCTCGGTGGAATAGTGGTTCACACGACCGCTTCACAGTTCAGGGACCCAAGTTCAAATGCACCTCCAGCCTTCCTGTATGGAGTTTGCATGTCCTCTGCGAGCCCACCTGAGAATACTCCGGGCACTCCGGCTTCCTCCCACACTCCAAAAAAAACATGCATGGCAGGTTTATTGAACATACTAAGTTGTCCTTAGGTGTTTTTGGGCGCGTGAATGCTTGTTCCTCTGTGTGTGCCCTGCAATTGGATGGCAACCAGTTCAGGGTTTCCCCCGCCATCAACCCAAAGTCAGCTGGGATTGCCACCAGCAAGCCTGCAACCATTGTGGGGATAAGCGGCTATAGAAAACGGATGGATGGGTTTTCTAGATATGAAAAAAAAAAAATCAACTAAAGTAGTAAGCTTTTTCTGTCTAAAACATTTAGAATAGGAATGGATGAGTACTGATACGAAATATCGGTAGTTGTGATTGTAACCAATACTAGTATCGGCCACTCTCTTGGAAAAGTTTGGTGGGCGAGGGTGGATGAATGGATTAATGGATAGATGTCTAATTGTACAATTAATGTCTGTCAAACATGTTTCCACTTACTGTTGACTGAAAATGACACGTGCATCACCAATCATGGCTCTGCTTATGGACATTAGATTAGCAAACCCACAAATTGGGTGAGATG
This sequence comes from Hippichthys cyanospilos, assembly GCF_059441005.1. Lineage (NCBI taxonomy): Eukaryota > Metazoa > Chordata > Actinopteri > Syngnathiformes > Syngnathidae > Hippichthys > Hippichthys cyanospilos. The sequence goes on from NC_142373.1 coordinate 3,171,797, forward strand.
TGATTACTTGAACCTTGTGCACGTGTGATGTCATTTTCAGTCTACAGCATGGAAAAATGTTTTTAGAATTGTTTTTACTGGTCACATTAATTATAAAGAAAATATGAACATTATCCTGCTTAAAACGACAAAATTTAGTATTCCTGTTCATACATTTCTGTTTCCTATGTTGTCCTTCTACTTCGGTAAATGAGTAGATTCAATACCTCTACTTTTACCACATCTTTCCAACTCATGAGTGAAGTTACCAGAATTCTTTAAGATATAAGTGATCACCTGGAAGAATGGAGACAAGGTACTCGAACCACTGGTGTATGGTCGAGTCGCCATTCATATAGACCGTCTTGTTGGTCAAACACTGAGTGATGGCAGAAGTGGTGTCAAACATTCTTCTGATCCAGCACCTGTCCGACAACACCTACCCTGTCTTTTGTTGAGTGCAGCCGAGCCAACAGCACATCGCCCCCATAGCGCTTGGGCTGGCGCTTGAAGTCATGCACGTGAACCAGTACTTCCAGCTGGTCACCAACATACCAATGCTGTTTGTTTTTGGAAGGGATGATTCTAAACAGGCTGTGGGCTGGGTCACTTGTCTGGGACAGGTTCAGTGTTTCGGGAGCCAGACGGCGGCTGGGGCCAGACAATAGAGTCCAACAAGTTGCATTCCTCCAGCTCTTCTTCAGGTGACGGTGGCTGTCCCAAATGTGGACAGAATGTATGACTGTGATGATATATTGGTGATGGCTGGATTTGGTTCTGGACCTTGTAGAGTGCTGACAATATGTGGTACTTCCAGTCCTGAATCGGGAACATGAAATGTATATGTGTTGACTGTGTCGCCTCCCAAAACAACACAAGCATAAATAAGTATGCAAAGGACACTACAGTCATCGGGCTGATCACCGGTGGCGTCGAGATAGCATATAGAAAGGAGGTGGCAGGACCTTGTGGCCTGGTGTCGCAGCAACAATCTCCACCTCAACACAGCTCTGTCTCAATCTGCCTCATTACCAGTCACTTTACCGCACACACGCATACACCTTACAAATCCTGCACAGTGCAAGAATGTTCCTAAATACATCATATTTCGCTTTACATGATCGTCATATGTACCCAGTTTCTTCTACTTGATCTACTCCATAATATGCTTAGAATGTAAGTCTTAATTTATGAGTAGTTAATTACTACTGCCATTATTGCTCCATTAGTTTTTTTGTTGTTGTTTTTGTTTTATTGCCTACTTTGTTATTTGCTCGATTGTGGAACGTGGTCTGCTCGGGAAAGTGAACAGAACAAGAATTTCATTGTGTAGTATTACAATGACTCTAAAACTCTTGAATCTTGAAGCAATTATTCTCAAGTGTTGGCAGGTGAACATGAAGCATTTATACCAACCAGCTGCTCTAAAAACCACATCATCCTTCTCACTATGTATGTAATATCAACAGCGGCCAGAGGCTGCGCCATAATAACGAAGATCAAGGACAAGCTTATGAACTGTTAAACTAAATAATCTCCAAAACATTATTTCGGGTGCAGCCCACGCGACTCAGTACCAGTTGATCCACGGACCGGACCGGGGGTTGGGGACCACTACTCTAGAGGATGTGGAAATGATCTCCAAAGATGAAGATTCCACTGATGCAAAGCCTTCATTTCTCCAATTAAGGTGATAAACCACTTAAACAGTTCCTTATCTCCACTGGAGTAATGAAGAACAGCATTCCAAAGATATTACGGGTGGATGGCATTCTTTTACCAGTTCATGCATGAGGATAATGGAGAGGGACTGCACAAGTACAATTCTGCTGCGTTCTGGGGCAGGCTCTCCAAATGTTTTTTTTTTTTTTTTTTTTTTTTTGATTCAGAGATCCCTAGGCGACATGAAGGTTAAAAAGGCAAAAAGGGCAGCTAGGGGGAATAACACAGTCAGAACCCAGTGTATTTGTCCGTCTATGTGTGACAAAACATTCTGTGTAGTAAGACTCTGCAAGATATTTTGTAAATCACAAGTGAAGCGATATCGGTCTGCGGTTTGAACTTGGCCAGGCCGGTTTGAGATGGCTTTGTCACAGCAAAGCATTTCTTGATTGCAAGCAGTTATATTGATTGTAGAAAATGTATAATCATTATAGTTACAATTATTCTGACAATTAACAAGCTCATTTGTCAGCAAATTGAGTCGAAGCACCCACCTACCAAATTGTGGTAGGGGTTTGCGCTTTCTAGACCTGACTTTTCCATCTCTGATTATCATCAACTCAAACAAAAAGCAGCTTCAAATATGTCTCTTTGTATGCCATGAACTAAAAATACAAGTGTTTTTTTTTTTTTTTAATGAATGGGAGACATAGTAGACCTAACTGTAAAGGCCGCTGATTTGACATGCGTGAGAAGACCTTTGATCAAGTGAAAGAAACTTATTGTAATGATGCCCCATCATATGACCTTGTAAAACGCTGGCATCATGAATTCAAACATGGCCAGAAATCTGTGGAAAAAGCTCCCAGACCTGGTCACCCGCCTGATCAGGCATCAGTCAGTCAAGTTGAAGGTGCCATTTTGGAAGCTCGACACAAAACTATTTCCCAAATAGCCCTAAAGTTCAAGGTTAGTACAGGGTCTGTGGAAACTATCGTATGACCGTTTGCAAATGCATCAGATTGTCTGGCAGATAGATTCCCTGGTTGGTGACATCTTTCCAAAGGCGAGAACACATCGAGTGCTCGAGGATGAATTGGGAGATGTCTTAAGATGATGAGTCAAAGTTTTTCAAAAGACAGATTAGACAGGATGAAACCTTGCTCTATGACTATGATCCAGAGACCAAAGCCCAATCAATGCAGTTGAAGCACTTGGGACTCTCAACCTCCAACGAAGGCAATGGTGCAGCCCTCTACTGGCAAGGTCATGCTCACAGCCTTCTGGGAGTTGAGGATGGTTGAGAAGTTGTGGGGGGTTGAGACAATGGGAGACAGAATGCTGTTAGAGAATGTTGCAGTTGGTAGACGATTAAAAAAAAAAAATATATATATATATATATATATATATATATATATATATATAAACAAAAACAAAAAATTTAAGTGCTTGAGCAATGAAGAAAAAAAAGCCATATTAAAGCCACTGCTATTGTCAGGCTGTGCTTGTGTGTGCGTGCGTGTGTGTGTATTCATCCAAGCTACAGCCGGGGCAACGCTAACACAAAGTATTGAATCATAACATCCTAGCAACAAGCACTATGCACTAACCCAAACTGAGGAAGCAGCAGCTACACATCCATTGATCTCTTCTAAAGAAGGTTTTACACCATTAAGGATATTCTGAGATACATGTTTGGAATTATAACATAATCGAACCTCGAATGTGTGATGTTTGATGAATGCTTCTTTTAATGAGATAGGAATTAACACCATGAAGGATTTGTCTCTGTCGCCGCTGAGTCAAGGGTGTGGTCGTGTCATCACAACAAACGCAGGCGATCATGGCCGCTTGGAGGTCTACTTCACACCGCAGGTGCCCACATGATGCATTTCTTTTCAAATCCTAGTAATAGCAAAATGTAAGCATTGTTTTCCACTTTGCAGCCTATTTTGGTTGAATAATGTGCGCTTTGCGTAAAACCCGTGTTTGGGGTGATGTAGTGCCAGTCTGGGTGTACCTGTGCACATATGGTGTCCACGCTCCTGACTGATAATTTGATTGCAGAAAGTGGGCAGGTATGTCTTATTTTTTATGCCTGTGCAAGTCTATGTCAGCGTGTCTGTGAATTTGGTTGCCTGGCTATTCCCACTGGGCATTCCAGCAGTCACGCCGGCACGACCCCAGCTGTGCAACTGCTATGGTTACAAAATGTAGTCGAGTAGATTTAGTGTAGTGCAGTGGACATATTCTGTGCTCCACAACGTGTACGTGGATGTCATCATATTTCATTCATTGCTATGGCAGCTGCATGTGAAAATCCCTCCTAAGTATAGACAAATCATTTATTTGAACAAATTAGAATCACTATGTGCACAGGTGGGTTCCCCTTGACCTTTTTGGTTCATTTGCCAGTCATCATTGACTGGCAATCTTGTTTGAACTTACAGTATTTGCAAGTACAGTATGTGTAAATACAGTACATTCAAATGTCCATGGTCAAACATTTGCACGTTTGGAAAAATTTCTAAAGAAATTCAAACTTATTTGCAAATACTGTGTGCTCAAAGATATTTGTGGGCTTAATGCTGAAACCATAGCATTATTATTCCCGTAACAATATGGGGTGTTGATGTGCTCACCCCATAGCATGATTGGAAAACATGGTTCTTTGCATTTAGCGTGAAAGTACATTCAAACATTTGCAATTAGAAATTAATCTCAAAAGTACTTGTAAGTATATTAAAAAGTACTTGCAAGTGTATTCAAATGTGTTTGCCGGTCAAAAAAACATTGCCAGTTCCACACCTCTCTAACCTTTTGATTAGTCGAAATGGAAAAAAAAATTCTCACTTGCAATAGGTACTACAATCCATCCATCCATCCATCCATCCATCCATCCATCCATCATCCATCCATCCATCCATCCATCCATCCATCCATCCATCCATCCATCCATCCATCCATCCTTCCATCCATCCATCCATCCATCCATCCATCCATCCATCCATCCATCCATCCATCCATCCATCCATCCTTCCATCCATCCATCCATCCATCCATCCATCCATCCATCCATAGCAGCTTATTGTAGAGAATTATTGTCACATGCATACAGTAGCTTGAAACCACACAGTGAAATTCTTACTCTGTTCACCTCAGCCTCACTGGGATTGCCGGCGTCAGGTGTTAATGGGCAGTAGTCGAGGGACACCTAGAACTGGTTGCCAGCTAGCTACAAATCAACACAAACAAAAAAAACTCTGCAAACATAAAATGTAATCGCAAACCAAAAACACCTTTCAAGAGATATGCGCACGGTTATGTTCGTCAAGATATATGTAAAACAAAACGTCTGTTTCTCAAATACAGTACTGATTGTCTGCAAGGGAAAAAAAAAAACCTAACCACCGAACCACCCCACTTTACCAAGCCGCCTGGCGCAAGTTAATATGGTGCTTAATTTCTATTTGCCCGTTTTGACTGGCTCCTGGAAAGCAATTTGACAGGGCAGCAATTCTATGATAGCAGCAGCAACGTTTGAATCGCTGGCAGCATTAATTTTTAATAAGAGACAAAAAAGAACTTGTCACAAGATTAACCTTTGGCTTGAAGACGAACGTTGTGTACATCCCTTAACGTACTGCTCTAAGACAAACGATGTGTACGTCCAATTGCCCCCTGACGTCCAATCAGCAGTGATTCCACACCCCTTTCCCTCAGCCATACCAACCACTTCCAATAGTGAACATTTATTTTGCTCCTTTTTTCCTACATGCTTTTTTCTTGTTTACCCTTTTTTTCTTGTGCGGTCTTTTTTTCTAGCATGCTTTTTTTGTGCGCGCCTCTATGTTCTTTGGTTGCTTGTTTTTCTTGCATATTCTTTCATTCTTGCGTGAGTTTTTGTGCATGCTCCTTTTTTCCTACATGCTTCTCTCTTGTAAGGTGTTTTTGTTTGCGAGTACCTTTTTTTTCTTCATTTTTTTGTTTGTGTGATTTTCACTTCAGGGCCACCATAACTTAAATACAGGACATTTTGTCATTCTAACGATTTTGATATTGTGGCTTCACATGAGGACTGCATCAATTCACGAAATGGTAATTAAAATATTTAACCCCATCTCTGTAGGACTATCACACCTGGCAATCCTATGATGCAGGACTACGTCTGACCACCAGCGCAAGTCTACTCAGGATCGATGAGTCAACCATCCCCAAGACGTACAGCACTCGCCGGGGACCTCTCCTTCTGTACTCACAAGTATGAGTGAGGCCTTGTCAAAAAAGAAAAAAAAAGTTCCTCAAAGTACTCAAACTTCAATGAGGACAGCACCAAAATGTTCCTGTGTCTGTAGGACATGGTTACATTAGAAGCAGAATGTGGGCCACAGGTGTCAGACAGAAGGAAACAGACCACACAGCAGATAATGCAGGAAGTAGACCACCGGCCCCATGCTCTCTTGTGTCAAAAGAATAAACAGGTAGGTGGGCAGGCAGAAAGTGAGTGTTTATTGCCTTTCACTTCATTACAAACATCTGCACCATAATATTCTAAAACTGAAAGCGACTTATTGTAAGTAGTTCAATGCAAAGGCTAATAATTGGATCCATATTTGAGAAATTAAACATTTACCCAACTAACTTTTAATCATACGTTAAAATTAATGGTATTCATCTATGTTAAGATCCTGAAATCTCGAGTGTCCATGATTGCGTAGTTAAAAGTCCAGAATTGGCATATTTTCCATTCACATACATAGACAAAACTGCCTTTCTAATTTCATTAAGTTTTTCACTGTTCACTTATTCACTTTACAAAAAGTAATTTAAAGGACTATTTTAAATTTTTGAACTCATACCTTCAAACCTAAAAATTTAATTTTTTTTGACAGAGCTTTATTTTTGAGAGCCTCAAGAAAACATAATAATCCAGCAGTTACAGTATTTAATACATTTTACATTCTCATTTAGTACATTAAACATTTACACACATTTATTGTATTTCTCAAAGACCTCGCTTATAAGTCGACCCCCCCTTTTTTACTTTAATTCGGGTGAGTTTTACAAAAACGGGATCATAAGTCTACCCCTGACTTTAGTGGTTACATAGATCATGGCTGTCTAATTATTACATACGGTGTGCGTTATTTACAGTAAATTACATTACTTTTAGATGCATTTCTTCATCATATATCGAATATCATACAGTTGCGGTTGGGGGGGGGGGGGGGGGGGGGTGCGAGGCATTGTGCACATGCCGTAGATGCAAATGCTGGAACTAATGTTGAAACCATGAAATGATTTTGAAAAGAAGTTTCAATGCTTTATTTTTTAATTTTTTTAAACAACTGAATATTCGTTTGTCGAAAAGCCCTTAAAGGCATTATCACTATCTGACATCCCAAATAGTTCCTCCCATTTAACACCCGGATGTGCTTTCCTATCTCCTCATCAATTGTTCAAACATCTTTATTACAGTTCTTCTTCGGACCCACCCAATTTGTCTTAAATGGTCTTCAGAGATGATTTGCTGATCATCTTACTTGGGATGTTCTTTACCCAAGTGACGAATGTTGTAAGATCAGAGCGTGGGAGTTTGCCTTTGACTGTTTCTACCCCCCACCTGCCGACATCCATGCCGGCTTCTTTAAGCACATGTCTAAGGGCTGAAGGAGACAAGTCAAGATCAGAGTGGAGAAAGTTGCCCTTGCTGTTTTTTCCGCTCACCTGCAGACATCCGTGCCGGTTTCTTCAAGCCATCAAGAGACAAGTCATGCCGTCCTTTCCTTTTTATAATGTGTCAAAGTCTGACGAAAAATTATCCACTCAGCCTCGTTATTGACAACAACAAAGTGGCAATTAGGGACACTTGACAAAAGTACATATTTTTTGTGCCAATGCTCTAAAACGGACGCACACTATATCAAATTATAGGTAAATGTAATAATTTTAAGCTCAGTAAATGACATATTACTTATTTCACATTCAGATTAAAGTTATTCAAACACAGATACATGTTAAAGAATTAGTCTGTTTTGAGGTATATAGTTATAAATTGACCCCCCTAATACAGGGTTGAAAATGAAGGGAAAAAAACTTGACTTGTACTCTGAGATATATGCTAACTTTATTGCAGGCTTTATCCCAATATTTATTATATTATGGTATGATTTGCGTGTAGTTCACCTTTTGTCTGGTATCTACTGGGATGGATCGCCCTGAATCTCTACACAGGATAGGCTAAGGGTTAAAGAAAATGTATGGATAAATTTTAAGGGTGCTCATCTTCGACCTAGTTGACCTGGAAGTTAAGCAGTCCTACCTTACCTCCACTCCCTAACAACCAACGTGCAAGCATACGAGAACACCCCAAGTTGCTTGGTGGCCATCAGGAACACAGCTCTCATTTAAGGAGTCGGTCTGAGGGTAAAACACAAAGTGAAGATCTGCTTTAAATCATCCTGATCTGCTTGAACTTTTAAATCGAGCTTATCTGCAGATGAGAAAGTTACACATGGAAGTGAGCAGAGGGTCCGGTTGGATCTGGTCCTTGATCTGCAGTCCTGTATTAACCGCACAACCCTCATAAAACCAGAGGAACATAAGGTGATTCGAGATGCATATGCTGTATTGTATTTGTATCCTGTAATTTGTTCTTCAAGGTTGAAAAGTACATCAAAGCCTAAAAATCAGACTCCAATATAAATGATCGTATATTTTCTCAGATGAATTTTGACTTACTCTACTCAGTCATGTAAGCTAATAGCCTATTTTTCAGGTCAATATGTCACATGCTAAGAGCTCACAGTCCAAGGAGACGATTGACTTGACCCTTGTCCTAAGTCCTAAATATGCAGCTGGAGTTCCCCGAGTATCTGCGACTATAGTCGATCCTCAAACTTCTGTGAGCCAGACCAATGATAGCAGAGGTGAGAATGTTTATTTGTGTATTACCAAAACAAAGAATAATGAAACAAGAATGTGTGAATAATGAAGCTTTCTTGTTGACATATTCCTGCAGAGCCAAAGCCACACGAAGAACAGGGAGCAAATACAAACGCAGGTACTGCCTGTAGAGGAAGTCCGTCAAAGTTCATGTGCGTAATACTGTAATGTTCACCCCACAGACTTGTTTCTTCCCTCACTGAGCGCTGAAGCACCGATCAATCCTGAATCCGACCACCAGAAACCACTTGCTGTAAGTCCATCTTAACACAATACTGTACTTAAATTCTGAAAGGTTCTCTTCTCTATGTATTGTAAAATAAGTGTAAACCAGGGCTGCCTGAGCTGATGTGGCGCCTGAGCCGAGATTATTTAAATACGGTTACAAGTTGAATTTTTAACAGCACATCGTCAAACAAATGAGGCGTGTGACTAGCTTCAAACACATCTGTAATTTCATCGGACAAGCCAAAAGAATTCTAATGCGTGTGTCAAATGTCCATACTTTTTTAATGTGAATCAGCAGCCTACGTTAAGTAGCCTCCACTGGTGTGTGAATGTGCGTGTGAACGGGTTGATGACTGTGAGTCTATGTTAAGCGCTATATGTATAGAAGTCCACTGCATTTACCATTTAAATCCAACACTCTTCAATGTATTATTCTCTGTAGTAATATTTATAAGGTATTACTTTAAAAAGGTGCTTATCAAACAGTGAGGCGGGCCCCCCTGGGCAGGCGTGAGGTGATGTCATGTGAAGTGTAATTGCAATAAAGTGTTCATCAGTTAATTTTTTAGTTTCAAGCACTTTGATGCGCTTTGTTATTTTTTTCAGTTTAAGACTAAACTGTAATGCATAAATGCTGTAAAAAATAATGACAAGTTGTTGAAAGTTAATTTAGGATTAGGGTTGCAAATGTTAAAAAAGATCAAGTGGGGGGAAAAGTTTTTTTCTTTTCTAGGTGGGGCTTTGCGAAATATTGAGAAGCACTGCTTTAAAGGGAAATCTAGGTTAAATGTTCCATGTTTAAGGTATTTTATCCAGTTATTATAAAAAGTTGCGGCTTTCCTATTTGAAAGAAATTCAGTTATCCACAGAAGAATTGATCTGGATTTTATTTGAGGATCATGTTTTTGTCTTTTTTTTTTTTTTAATCGCAATGTTCCGTAGTTTGACAGATAATCAAGACGTTTTAGTCATTGCAATAGTCACTGGCAGTGAGTTGCATGAAGTGTATTAGCATTTGAATTACTTGTTGTACATTGAGAATATTATACACACGTGCACACACATACAGGCACACACACATTATCTGAGATTTGAACTTTAAAATCTGAGAACGTTTACCATGCCAACAAAATGGGCAAAAGGTTTCGTTGGCCTAAACCTCAAAATGTATTTTCCATTAAACTTACAATTAATTCCTTAGGCCAAAGTTTGCTTGTTTTAATGGTGTGTTTGTGTTTTCATTCAGAGCAATCTCAATGTTGTTTAAATATTTGGACTTTTATTTGTTGGGTTGTACATTTATGTAACTACAGTATTTCATGAACTGACGTTCGAGAAGAGTAACTCCAGGTCATTTGTTGGCAACGTCAATGGGACGCGATAGCTAGCTTGTCAGATTAAAAACTCCTTAACAAAGGTGCACATTGTCGACCAGTCTCGTGTTTTCATGAATTTAAATTACAATTTGAACTTTTTGGCTGCTGGGAAATAAAAGTCACGACCTTGAGGAGGTTGTTTTTGTAGAAATCCTGAAATGGATGTCTGCCGAAAATTCATATTTTTGTCAATAATTCAAAACCAATATTGCTGACATAAGAATTTTTTCATGAAAACATCACAATTTATGAAACTGTATTCTTTTTTTTTATATATGAAATAATACATATACAGTGGGCCCCCGGTTTAAGAACCCCCTGTTTTAAGAATTTTTCATCTTACGACGTGGACCGTGGCGGTTTTTTGCCCCCCTCTTACGTACAATTCTTTCGTCTTACGAACCATCCAACATGCCAGTCAGTGTGTCCACACTATTTTTTTTGCTTTGCTGCATCAACAAAAACAACTTTTCTCGCATGTCATGGAAATGCCGATATGCTATTGGTCGATTAAGGTCACAGTCACGGTCTCAGTCACAGAAATGCCGATATCTATTGGTCGATTAAGGTCACAGTCACAGTCTCAGTCACGGAGATGCCGATATGCTATTGGCCGAACGTTCTCATCTAGCCTGATCGCACGAGTTGCTCTGTTTGTTGTGAAGACTTTGCAAACTTTATCTGTTAGTCATGGCTTCTAAAATTGCAAGTAGCAGTAAAGGAAGAAGTAAGAGGATGATGACAATTGTAACAAAGCAGGAGATAATAAAAAAATACGAAGGAGGCGCACGCATTGTTAACCTTGCTAGTGAGTATGGCAGTAACCGCTCGACGATCACTACAATTCTATGAAAGCAAGCAAGTCTTCTAAGGGCAAGACTTTCCTTGCCAGGGGACGGACCTCGGTCAACAACAAAATGGAGAGGCTTCTTCTATTATGGAATAAAGAGAAGGAAATTGCCAGTGATATGTTCTTGTTTAAGAAAAAAAGTAAATAAATTCTGCGGGTTGGTCTATGCTCCCCTCCGCCTCCACCCAGCTCAAGTCACGTCGCCCCAAAGGTAAATGTCATTATTCCTTTGTATATGTTATTTAATTTAACTGTACAGTAGATTATGTTACTCATTTTTAATATGTGTATAAAGTCGTGATGTTTTTACCTAAGGTTTTTGCACGCGTTGCACGCATTCATTAATTAACATAGGTTTGGATTGCCCGTCATACGGACAATTCGAGTTACGAGCCAAGCCGCTGAACGGATTAAGTTCGTAACACGGGGGCCCACTGTATACGTATTATAATATAATATATATGTCATACAGAATAGAATAAATTGTGATTTTAAACGATGACCAAAACATTTTATGTCTGACTTGAATGTTACAGGTGAGACGGGAGTGTTCCATTACCGATGAAGGACAACACAACCAGTGTTTACCTCCTATAGAAAACCACCACGTCACTATAGGGCATGCCATTGGAACACTGACTCAGGAGGCGATCCAAACAAAACCAAAATGGCTCTCGTTTCATCCAAAGGCATATCAGAAGGACTCCCGTCAAAGTTCCGTGTTTCTTCCTCTACTACTTCCTGTCAAAAAATATGGTGAGAAAACGTCACAATGGTGTTTTCACTTGATATGTGTAAAATTGTGCTATCCTTCAACCATTACAGAAGAGATGAAGCGTAAAAAGAAAGCTGGAAAATGTGACAAAATCGGAAAACCATTCTATGGGAACATGTTACAGCATGGGCAGCAGTCCAAGAAAACATCACAGCTTTTGCTGCCCCTAGAGAACGGTGCATCAAAATTGAGCATGATCATATGTGTATATATTTTTTTCTTCAGAGTCTTTTCTGTGTTTAAAATGTCATTGTGCTTTGCTCTCTCCTCCACTCCCAAGATTCTCAACCTCTCCGAGGGGGAGTCTCAGGATGCATTGAAGGATGCAGAGGTCCAGGCAGGCAGAGCTCCTCTGCCTTTTTACAACACCAAATATTGAATCTCCAAGATTCCTGTGACTTCAACAAGAAGAGAAACGTGGTTAGGGGGGTACTCCCATTAGAGCTGAGAGGTACAGATGCCTACGTTAAACGTACAGTAACATACAATATAGCATTGCATAGCAGAATTACTCATACTGCTCTTGTATCAGAGAGGTGCAGGCATACCAACTATTGTGCAATTTTGTTAGGGTTTAAGTCAGATCAGTAAAAGAGTGGAAAACAAATGGTCTTTTTTGGGATTATTTCCTTAAAACTTCAAAGACACGTCTTAACAGAGCAATCTGGTGATTTGTAAGAGAGTGTTAAGGGACAAGTATGAGAGAAGATTCTTATTCACTCAAAAGAGGGAACTCCTACAAGATGAAAGTCAGCAATAAAGAGTAACATCCTCTGTTCAACTTGCATATCAGTCAGCAGCAGAGGTGGGCAATTTACAATTTTTTTTTTGCTTGTCCAACATTTGTCAGGGCTCCTCCCCCTGTCTGTCATCATTGATCTGTCATTTTCTTTAAGCCAGACAATAATGTAATTGTCAGTCCGTCAGTGTATTTTTGCCCCTTTTTTTCTGGTCCATCGTTCGTCAAGCGCTGGTCTACTTCTGTATGCACTCATGACACAATGCACTCATACTAATTATTTTTTCAATTTTTGTACTTTGTTGGATCTTTCACATTTAATTTAAGCTTTGATTGCAGGCCCACATGAAGAATGCTGTTTACTTACCTTTGTGAAAGATTCCTGCACGTTTGGTTATGAGCTGGGATAAACACGCCCACGTTCGTCGCGTCAGTAACACTTCGAAAATTTATTGTTACCAAATTGTCTAATGCAGTTTACAAGTCAATTGTTAAAAATAGAGATCCCTGGATCATTCCCTGGATTCATTTACTAATCAATCCGAAGTGATCTTGGTCCCCTGATATAGCGTTATATTTGTGCCACAATTACGAGCGCGCGAAAAAAAATTGAGCGGAGAAAATCAAACTGAACGAGCAAAAACAGATTTTGAGCGCAAGAAAAAAACTATTGAGGGCGTAATGATAAGAGTTTGAGCGCGCGCCGATGGAGTTTGAACACAGAAAAAGAAATTGCTCGCTCAAAATTCCTTTTTGCTCGCTCGGGATAGCCCTCTCTCGCTCAACATCTTGCTCTCGCTCGCGATACTCCTCCCTCCCTCGCCCAACATCGCGTTTGCGCAACACCGAGCTCTTGCTCGCTCGAGTCGTCCTCTGCGCTCGCTCAGTTCTGCTCACACGTTACGTTTGTGCCACAAAACCAGCCAATCAGAGCTTGTAAAAGCACTTTGATTGACAGCTTGGTATCCAATGAGATTGCTTGTACGTTATCCGTTGATGCACACTCGTTTGCCCTGTGTTCACCTGGAAAGGGCAAACGAGAGTGCGTCAACACGGACTTGGGCTGGAGAATTACTTTTAATATGATTATTATTGCTGTATTGTATCATTTGACAGAAATACCTTGTTAGTTTTTGTACTTTAATAATATAAGCCCACCTCCTCCCGCCCACGTCGATGTGACGCACTCTCAATTGCTTGTTCCGGGTGAACACAACAAGCAATCTCATTGGATACCAAGCTGTCAATCAATGTGCTTTTACAAGCTCTGATTGGCTGGTTTTGTGGCACAAACGTAACGCGTGAGCAGAACTCAACGCGCGCAGAGGACGACTCGAGCGAGCGAGAGCTCGATGTTGAGCAAACGAGATGTTGAGCGAGGGAGGGAGCAGTTTCACGAACGAGAGCTAGATGTTGAGCGCGAGAATGCTATTGCGAGCAAGCAAAAAGGAATTTTGAGCGAGAAACTTCTTTTCAAGAACTTTTTTCTGCGCTCAAAATCTGTTTTCGCTCGCTCAGTTTTATTTTCAACGCTCACATTTTTTTTCCGCACGCTCGTAATTGTGGCAGCATGTTGATTTGTTTTCGGTCCTCTGCTCCCCCCTTTCGAGTGGAGGGTACGAATCTAGCCACCTCAACACTGGAGTTCCCCCACAGTCCCAGACCTGTGCCAATCGACTGATATGTGTGTTCGATGTTGAGAATGAAACAATAGGCTCCGGTGGCGCTCTCCTTCACTTCTAGGTATTATGGCGCATGTTCCTGTTGATGTCACAGCAGATCACAATGCCCAACTGATCTTATCACAAGTCAAGCAAGAAGAAGCAACCAATCTACCGTATATTACACAATGTGTCCAGAGAAAATTAATACAATTCATTATCATATGTTAAACTATAAATCCCTTCAACTTACATTTAAAGTTAACACCATGTCTGTAGTTCTACAGTTACACTGCAATTGAGGCACAATACAGTAATATAAGTGCAACACGAAAACAAAGCCAGCTAAGGGGTTTAACCCTAGGCTTTAATACACCATCATTATTATTAACCCACATCTCAGGGAATGCAGCTGGCACGAGAGTGTGATTAGCAATCTTGTCCACTTGATGGCATTATTATGCTTTACATGATACTGATAAATGTTGGTTCTCATTTATAACTGCTTGACCAACATTTGTTGAATACGGTTTTCAAAACCTTTCATTCATATTTATCTAGATTTAATTTGTGACAAAAAGTGCAAGTAAAATAAAGTCTGGCAGCAAAACGGTTGTCCATCGGCGACGGACTGACGGACAGTCTGTCAGTGATGATGAAGTGCCCACCTATGGACAGCAGAGTAGAATCAGTTACAACAAGAAGTGGGGCAAAAACCATAACATATAATATGCCTGTGTAGAACTCACTTATCTGTCAAGGTCATCTCATTCTAGCTACAGTACATGTACTTGAATGAAAGGGTCTTTGATTAAATAAAACCAGGTTGTCAGTGAGCAACAAAATGTTATGCTAGTACTTATTTTCCATTACACTAATAATGTGGTGTGTTGTCAGATTTGCAGAATGGTCAAGCTGTTGGGTGCCTGATTGTTGGCCCTGATGGGGAAATTATTCAACTGTCACTCAATGACACGTACCAGCACCAACTCTTTGGTGACAACAATGACACAGAGCACCAAAGTGAGCCAATCTTCTTCCTGAAATGACTTCTAAAGCCGGAAATGAGCTTTTTTCACCAAAACTGCTTTTGCTAAAACTTTGACACAATATTAGAGAAATTGTCATTATTTTAAATACCTCTGTTCAAGAATAAACTTGACACGGCGGAAGAAAAAAAAAAAACTGATCTGCCCGAGCCCAAGGAGAGGTTGATCTGGGTATAGCACTCTACATTTTTATGGCGCTGCAAGCATACTTCTTCAAGCGGTATATTTAAAGTTGGCCAGGGAGAAAACAGATCTTAAAAAACATAAATATACGACCTCTGAGTTTGAATGAGTTAATGATTTAAATACATTGAACTCCACCACATACTGTATGTCCATCGGGATAAGAATTTTTTGGATGACTTGTGCTAAAACTTAAACAATACAGAAGAATGTTTGAATGGGTTTAATCTATGAAGAAATGTGAATATTACAAGAGTGGAACGGTTTGAATAGGACAAATATTGTAGAAGATGCAAGGGAAAAACTGAAAAAAGTGGAAATTGTGTGGGTATTTAAATTGCAAAAACATAAATTAATAGGTGAAAGGAAGTGTATGGCAAAGGAAAGAACAATCTTTAATATATAAAGTAGGAACGGTTTGAAAAGGCAAAATCATGTAAAAGATACAAGGGAAAAACTGAAAAAGTGAAACCGTGTGGGTATTCGAATTGCAAAACATAAATTAATAAGTAAAAGGAAGTGAATAGCAATGGAAAGAACAATCTTTAACAGATAAAGTTGGAATAATATACTGTATTAGATACTGGGTAAAAACTGGAAAAGTGGAAATTATGTGGGTATTCAAATGGCAAAAACATTAATTAATAGGTGAAAGGGAGTGTATGCCAGTGGAAAGAACAATCTTTAACATATAAAGTTGGAATCATTTGAATAGACTAAATAATGTAGTATGTAATATGGGATTATGGGAAAATATTACTATATATGAATGATTTTTATTCATATTGGAAAGATGGGGATGATCCCTAAGAAGAATTTAATGAGTTAAATGTTGTGAATGTGAAATGGGAAAGCTCAAAATGTAAAATGTTAAATCTCCCAGTGTAAATGAATATTGAAATATTGAGGTAAAAATATGGAATTATAGGAAAATATTCATATGTATGAATTATTGGAATGATGGGAATGATCCATAAAGTGATATGAATGAGTTGAATGTTGTGAATATGAAATGGGAAAGCTCAAAATGTGAAATTTTAAATCTCCAATTGGGAGTGAATGGGAAGCTCTCCCATTGGAAATGAATTGTGAATTACTAAACGGGTGAAAAATATGGAATTATGGGAAAATATTAGAAATGATAAATTACTAAAATGATGGGAATATCCCTAAGGCGAGATGAATGAGCTAAATATTGAAAATATAAAATGTAAAGGCTGTAAATA
The DNA here is from genome assembly GCF_059441005.1 of Hippichthys cyanospilos. Taxonomy (NCBI): domain Eukaryota; kingdom Metazoa; phylum Chordata; class Actinopteri; order Syngnathiformes; family Syngnathidae; genus Hippichthys; species Hippichthys cyanospilos. The sequence goes on from NC_142373.1 coordinate 3,188,470, forward strand.
CGAAATGTAAAATCCCTCAATGTTAAGTCATTGGGATTTTTGGGGGTGGAAAACAGGGAATTGTGGCAAAACGATAAATAATTGGAATGAGAAAAATAGAAGCCGTCGTCGCACAATTATTTGGAATAAAATGACATTGGAATGGTGTGAAACTGATGAACTGGGAATGAGTTGAAACACGTCAAACGGGAAAAATATAAAAGAGGAATAACGTGTAAAGGCTTTTGTCTTCACACAAGAAACAAATAAATGGCAGTGACATTTTCTAAGCCCCCCTTTTTTTTCTCTTCGCAGAGGAAGATGAAGAACTAAAAAGGGTACTGTTTGGAGATGTTCAATATTGTGCACCCATTCAAATGGTGAGTGTTTCCTAAGAATGTGCAAATTTGTGATTCTTTGTTCTTCTGTGAAATCCAAACAATCTTTTGCAACAATTGTTGTTAAACTAGTGCTTAGATCTTGACAGGTCTGCAGAGCCGGATTTAATGCCACATAACAGCCATGTTAATTCAGGTAATCCATTCATATATCCATCATCAATTTAACTGCTTTTTTTCTCTAAAGTATTAAAGTCAGTCCTTCTTGTTTTAGTGGTTACAACAAATGAAAATACAAAGAGAGCAGAACCAGTAGTGGAAACACGGTTGGAAGCCAAACAAGATGTTAAAACTCAAGTTGTAAAATCTTCACTAAGGGCAGGTAGCAATGCTGAGGAGGAGGAGGAGAAGTTTAAACAAATGTCAAAAGCCAATTCCGTTCCAAGTGACCAGTTTGTGAATGACACGATGACTTCGCTGGAATCTAGACTTAGGTATGAATCTTAATTTTTAGAATTAGCTCGTTTAATTCAGTTAAATGGATTGATAATTAGTTACGGCTGTAACTATAGTTCTGTGAGCTCTGTGAGCTTCTGCCAGAGGCTTTGGCATAAAGCATGGAATAAACCTTTTGTGAAAACACAGGTCAAGAATTCATACCAAGAAGAGACTTTGGTGACCTCGATTGAGGGTGGAATTCTTTTTGGCTCTTGAGGTCACTAAGAAACTGACATCTTTTCAGCTAAGATTTTTGGACGAAACATACAGTAATTCTAAATCGGTGAGATAGGAAGATGCTTGGCCATAACATATTTTACAAGTGATCAACAAAATCTTGAAACCTCAGGTGCATTTGAAGCCAATACACATTGGTTAGAATGTGGGTAATGTGATCAAACTTCCTCATTCTCGTTTGGGGTCTTGTTGCACCATTTAGTGCTGACTGCAAACTTTTGAAGTTAGACATGGGAGGACGAGAAAATAAAATGTTACAGTACACAAGCCGGACAAGACAAATGCATAAATTTATGTTTCTGTATCCCTAGGGGCAGTTCTCGTAATGTCCCCAATGTGCACTTGAAAGGAGAGAGTTGAGTCCGATAACACGCTGAGGTTTTTTTTTTTTTTTTTTGCTGAATCACTTCGGGTAACATTTATCAACATTCAGACTGGTGTTCCTCAAAAGGTGCTGAAAATGAGTGGTGCTAATAATCAACCTCTCAAACCAAAAAGTCACAAGACATCCATTGTTTGTTCCCTCAAGACAAGCCTCCATGTTAGAGCAATTATATGGCTCAGTTATTTGTAAATGCATAAATTTGGGTATCATCAGTGTAGCAATGAAAACTAATACGATATTGAGATATCATATCACCAAGTAGATACTAAATTATAGAGGACCAAGTTCTCATCCTTGCAGAACAGCACATGTGACATTATACAACTCAGAGGCTAAATTGCCACAGGTAAGATCTGAACCTAGGAAGTGCTGAGTCTGAAATACCAAAACATATTTAAAGGAGATTCTCCGAATCAGAGTTAGATTGCTAAGTAGTGGTTGAATAATAGCTGTCTTAAAAGCTTCTGATACCGTCACAGTGGACAGTGATATCTTCATAATATTCAAGACAGAGGGTCCTAAAATCGGAAACTATTTTTTAACAATTTTGCCAAGAAGCGGGTTGAGCATGCAGGTTGTCTGTTTTGATGCACTGATATGTGTAAGGCTTTCCAAAGATACTAAATCAAAATGGAAGAGGGTTATCAGGGATTTATTTGTTTGACTGTCCCTATTAATTTCAGTAATCACAGTATTCCAGTGGGTTTTAGGCAAGGTGTTCTTTATATAATTAAATGTGATGTGAACACAGGTTTTTGCATATTGTTAAAAATTTACAGTAAATATATATATATATATATATATATATATATATATATATATATATATATATATATATATATATATACTTTGAAATGCATTAATTCATCCCCAGGGTTACTCGTAACCCCCAATTGAGAACCGCTGGTATATGGGACAGGTGTGAATCATACTTTCTACCCTAAACATTAAAAAAAGTGCAATAATTTTCTTTACATTTTTATTTGAATTTGCTATTTAAAATTCACCTTCAATGTGTTGTGCCCAGGCCAAAACAATACAAGTAAGATAAGTGAGATAATGTCGTCTTTGTCCCAAGGAAGTACAGTACAGTGGGCCCCCGTGTAACGAACTTAATCCGTTCAGCGGCTAGGCTCGTAACTCGAATTGGCCATATGATGGGCAATCCAAACCTATGTTAATTAGTGAATGTGTGCAACACATGCAAAAACCTTAGGTAAAAACATCACGACTTTATACACATATTAAAAATTAGTAACATAATCTACTGTACAGTTAAATTAAATAACATAAATATGCAAAGGAAAAATTACATTTACCTTTGGGGCGACGTGACTTGAGCTGGTGGTGGGTGGAGGCGGAGGGGAGCAGAGATGAACCCGCAGAATTTGTATTATTTTTTTTCTTAAACGAGAACTTTTCTTAAACGAGAACATATCACCGGCGATTTCCTTCTCTTTAATCCGTCATAGAAGAAGCCTCTCCATTTTGTTGTTGACCGAGGCCCGTTCCCTGGCAAGGAAAGTCATGCCCTTAGAAGACTTGCATGCTTTAATAGCTTCCTTGTTCTTGAGAATTGTACCGATTGCCGAGTGGTTACGGCCATACTCACTTGCAAGGTTAACTATGCGTGCGCCTCCTTCGTATTTTTTTATTATCTCCTGCTTCATTTCTATTGTCATCATCCTCTTACTTCTTCCTTTACCGCCACTTGCAATTTTAAAAGCCATGTCTAACAGATAAAGTTTGCAAAGTCTTCACAACACACCAACCAGCTCGTGCCATCAAACTAGATGAGGGTGTTCGGCCAATAGCATATTGGCATTTCTGTGATTGACGTGACGCCGGCCAATAACATATCCGCATCTCCTTGACTGAGACCGTGACTGTGACCTTAATCGACCAATAGCATATTGGCATCTCCGTGACTGAGACCGTGACTGTGACCTTAATCGACCAATAGCATATCGGCATTTCCGTGACATGCGAGAAAAGTTGTTTTTGTTGATGCAGCAAAGCGAAAAAAATAGTGCGGACACACTGACCGGCATGTTGGATGGTTCGTAAGACGAAAGGTTTGTGCGGAAGAGGGGGACAAAAAAACGCTGAGGTCCACGTTGTAAGACGAAAAATATGTAAAACGGGGTTCGTAAACCGGGGGCCCATTGTTATGTTGAAAAAAGTTGTGGAATTTATTTAAGACAAAATTTGTGGTTTTGGAGAATTTATGGGCGGTCAGCAATAACTACTAAATTGTTGCTTTTCACTGTAAATACTGTAATACTATGAATTTGCTCAATATTAGGGACCCCACTGTATGTATTGAGCTTCTAAAGAAATTTAAATATTTGTAACTTTGCCTTGACAGTACCACCTCCATCCAGCAAGGTATTGACACCAGAAAAACACCAAGAGAGGAAGCAGTGAGACTAAAGACGGACATAGAGAAAGACACTGTAGAGGAAGCTGCGAGGTGAGACAAAAGCACAGATGGCACTTTCAATGACCATTTCTATTTTCATTTATTTCACTGGAGCTCACTTTTGAACTGGCCATTGTAGATAAGTCAAGCCATCCCTTTTTTTTAATCACTTTCTAAAGAAATGTAAATATTTGTAACTTTGCCTTGACAGTACCACCTCCCTCCAACAAGGTATTGACACCAGAAAAACACCAAAAGAGGAAGCAGTGAGACTAAAGACGGACATAGAGAAAGACACTGTCGAGGAAGCTGCGAGGTGAGACAAAACACACTTTCAATGACCATTTCTATTTTCATTTATTTCACAGGAGCTCACGTTTGAACTGGCCGTCGTAGATAAGTCAAGCCATCCCTTGTTTTTTTTTTTAAATCACTTACCCCTGGTTGTGCGAACTTGACTGCAACTTAAGTAAGGATCATTCAGTGCTCAAGATATGGTCTAGTCCACGTTTGGTAAAAATCAAAATTAAATGCATTCATCCATTCTTTGCTATTATGACTTTTACTCATTGTTTATGAAGCTGACCCTTATGCCTTTGAGCATTATGTACTTTATATGGCATAATCTGGACAGACGCGTTCAGATTTGCCTTCAAATGGTACTGTCTAGAGTTTTACCTCCATTAAGAAAAAAAAAAGCAATTTAACGATAACCCTGCCAACATACAGCCTAAAGTGAAGGATCTACCATGTATCTACCATGATGTGCACAATTAGATGCACAAGTGTAGTTGGAAATCACAGGCACTTAACATTAGTGGAGCTAACAAGGTTTTGAAAATTTCTTACAAGTCACAGTCATGGTTTCATGTTAACAAAGTGCAACTCAAGCTAAATGAAAAGCGAGACTCATTTAGGAGGCACAATTGACAAACTATGGTAACGTAGGCAGATCTAAATGATACTGGATATCGATTATATGATGAAAAAAGTTCAGTATGTATCACAGTACTTCCTTGAAACTGAAAAGGGCCTGTTTTGTGGAAAATTATACAACAGATTTTTTTTTTTCTCACTAGAACCATGAACTGTTTTAAAGTGCACAGAAAGCTAATTTGATGTTCCCTTCAATAGATAATGATTCTTACTGTTTTTTTTCTTAAACCTGAATTCCATAGACCACTGGGGTCTTTTGAAAGGCATTCATTACGTCCAAACAAAAGAGGCACTGAGTGGTTCGAAAAGGCCTCTGCCTATTTGCACCATTGGTGTAGATTTTAAATTATGAACAGTACTTGTTCATACCGAGGAGTTCTTATGTGAACCCTATACGGTACATTGCATTAAAAAATGTACCTTGGAGAAGGAGAACAAAAATAGTACCCGTTTTTGTCTTTAACCTTGACAAATTGCCAGCCAATCATAGTGCTGGTTGTCTGTCCTGATAAACGTTTCCATCTGATGGGCCCTCCCTTGTGAATTGGCGCCTGTACATACGAATCTCTTCTGTTTTGATTTGTAGTCGCACATTGTTGCTCTGATTGGGGCGGCATGGCTCGGGGCAGCATGGCTTGGTGGTAGAGTGGTCGTCTCCCAGCCGAGAGGCTGCAAGTTCGATCCCCTGACCATCGCGACCATGTCGAAGTATCCTTGAGCAAGGCGCTGAACCCCTAGTTGCTCCTGATGCCTCGTCATCAGTTGGTACACTTTGAGTACCGGAGGTAGAAAAGCGCTATATAAGTGAAACTCCATTTACCATTTACCATCGATACGAATTATTAATCACGCATACTTCTTTTTGAAAATGATCATGCCTCATACTTTCCTGTTTTTCAATCCAAAAGTTCAGTGAACATTTAAAAAAAATAGCCACAATATACCCTGTCCCCACATTCTGCCCTAATCCTCATCTGTCCCTCGTTGCAAAAAACTTGGACGTCCCCTTAAAATGTTAAAATGTTTACAACAATTCATTTTGAACGATGACTCTACATTTATATTAATGATGTATGTTCATGAAGGGGGAAGGATATGAAAACTGTGAAGTCACAAGAAGAAGGAAAGATGCAATCCAGAAAGAACTCAGCTGGAGATGATAGAAAGAAAGAGAGTGATACCAGCCTGACCAAAAGCCACATAGATGACAAGCAGTCTGAGAAAAATGCAGCAGAAATACAACAACATTCTGCACTAACACCTGTGGTGAGAACTCGTATGATTTGTTATCAGTTTTTTTTTCTCTTGCTCACCCGCATGATAGTTTCAGAAAAACAAGGGAGGTATCAAAGGAAGAAAGAACGGTGAGAAGACAATAAAGGAAGCAACAAAACAGGAGAAAAGAAAGAAGGATGAATCAAACAGAAGAATGCGACGAGCAAAGCTAAACCACAAATATGGTAACAACCTAGTAATACAAAAGTATTTGGGATCAAGGAAAATGTGTGGTCAAACTGTGCATGTGAATGGACCCAAAACATCTACCTGTGAAACTACAGTACAACTCTTGTAGTAGGAACTTCCCTAAACGATTCCCGCAAAGTTGGACACATAGACATATAAATGTTTATAGAATCATTCAACTCTAATCCAACACGTGAATAATTTATTAAGAGTTGTGTCCCAATTGGTTTGCCTATGATTCCCTGGGTAAGCCTTAAGTACGTGTGAAAAGAATGGTTTAAAATATTAAAAATAATTATGCTTTTCTTTCTCATTTGCAGATGCTCTTAATTTTCCCCCACATAAACAAATGGATGATGGTCTGGAGAAAACTGAGGTGTCAGATGAACAGAAAGCACGCGAAGACGTCAACCTTGATTCCCCCAGACGTTTTAATGAAAAAATAAAAGCTGACACGAGCATAAAAGAAGATGATGAGTGTTTTTTCACTGACGATAAACACAGTGTTCATTCAGTCAGTTTTCGGATGTCTCCTTCTGTGTTCATGGGCCTCAATGCGAAAAGCTCATTGAGGTCTTCCTGTGAGAGTGTATCGACCGACAAGAGTGTCCTCACATCCGCTCAAGGTCAACTGCTGTCGTCATGCACCCCCATCATAGTAACCGAGGAGAAGCTGATGTTAAAACTGGTGAAGTCTGAGGTTGGTCATCAGCACTATAAAGGCCTTGTATAAGTTGTGAAATAGATGCTGAGGAGTCAACTTTTGTGATCATAAAAATGTGTTCAGGTAATGTAAGAGTTCATTGACCTGGAATAACTTTCACTTCACAATTCTGCATCATCAAGAGTTAATAGCTGGAATTTCTCAATCTCCGAAATGTGTTTGTGAATTTCAAAGGTGTTTCCAGACTATTCATTGCCATGAATTTTTTTTTTTTTTTTTTTTTTTTATGGCTGAAGGGACGTTAAAAAGAGGTTGACTAACGCTTGGGTTTTAGAACTCCAGAGGCAATGAGGAGCCTCGTCGCCTGGCCGAACAAGTTGAGATACGAAGGCAAGAAGTGGAAAGGACAAGGAGGGAACAAGAGGAGGAAGAAAGGATACAGGTGCAGGAGGAGAGGAAGAGGATGAAGGATAACATGAGAAATGAGCTGGAGGAGGAACGGAGGAGGAGAGTTGAACATCTCAGGTAAGAAACATCTTAAGCCTGTCCTGCAAAGCTTTCTGTGGTCGCTTTGGTTCACCAACCATAGAATGAGGAAGCTCGCAGAGGAGGAGGTGAGGAGGAAGCGTGAAGAAGAGGAGCAGGAGCGAGCCGGACGTGAGCAAGCGGAGCGAGAGAGGGCAAGGAGGCGACAAGAGGAGCGAAGACGACAAATGGAGCAACTTCAGAAGATGAGGGTGGAGGAGGCAAGGAGGAGGAAAGGTGATGTAAATAATAGTTGTGATATCATTTGCTATGCCTTTTCTATGTTCATGCATTTTTCACCTTGGCCATTATGGTCATATCATTTTTATATATTTATTAATGTTATGGGGTCTTGTTGTGACTGGTTCCTCAATTTGTCAGGTGCTAGGGTCCTTTACTTATGTAAAATATTAAGCTCCCTGTTAGCTGATGTATGTTGTCCGACTGTCAGTATCCGAGATTCTAATCTTCTGTGGTTACATTAGATTTTTGTGTATAAAGACTTTCACCTTTTCCGCTCGCATGTTCTGCCTGCCCCTCCATGGGACGTCACCTTACCCTGCCCGAAGGGTTTGCGTGTCCCAATGATCCTAGGAGCTAAGTTGTCTGGGGCTTTATGCCTTTGGCAAACAGGTCCGAGGTACTGTAAGGGACCGGTCTAAGCACAACCCATAAACCCTTAATGAAGAATAGAAATATTGCATCTAGTTTTCCCTTGCCTCGATGCGAGTAACCGGGGGCACCCCTCTGGAGCCAGGCCTGGAGGTGGGGCTTGGTACAGGGGTACCAACGATGTCAGAGTTTGTTCCGCATAGCTGGCAATAAATCAGTTTTGTTTCCAGTGATGGTTGGAATCCACTAGGGCTGCCCTTTGTCACTGATTCTGTTCATTATTATTATGGACAGACTTTCTAAGTGCAGCTGAGGCATGAAGGGGTCTAATTTGGGGGTCGCAGCAATGCATCTATGCTATTTGCAGATGATGTGGTATGGTTGGTTTCTTCAGGCCGTGACCTCCAAATCTTCCTGGAGTAGTTTGCAGCAGAGTGTGAAGCAGTTGGGATGAATATCAGCACCTCCAAATCCGAGACCATGATCCTCATTTTGAAAAGGGTGGACTGCACTCTCCGGGTCAGGGATGAGTTTCTACCTCAAGTGGAGGAAGTATCAAGTATCTTGGGGTCATGTCGAGGCAGGGAAGGATGGGGCGGGAGATCGACAGGCGGTCGGTGCAGTGTCCGCTTTGATGCAGACTCTGCCTGTCTATTGTAGTGAAGAAGGAGGTGAGCCCAAATGCGAGGCTCTTAATTTACTGGTCAATCTACTTTCCTGCCCTCTCCTATGGTCACGACCTGTGGGTGGTGATCGAAAGAACAAGATCAAAGATACAAGCTCGGTCATCCGGGAGGGACTCTGAGTAGAGCTGTTGCACCTCCACGTTGAAAGGAGCAAGCTGAAGTGGCTCGGGTATCTAGTCAGGATGCCTCCTGGACACCTCCTTGGTGAGACATGTCCAACCAGAAGGAGACCCCAGGGATGACCCAGGACACACGGGAAAGACTGTGTCTCAGCTGACCTGGGAACATCTGGAGATTGTCCCTGAAGAGCTGGACGAAGTGGCCGGGAAGAGGGAAGTCTGGGCTTGTCCCCACAACTTGACTCAGGATATGGTGGTAGATAATGAACGAATGGATGGATAGATGGTGTTCTGCTTGCTTCCGGGTCCAAATCCCGCTTCTCATGTGACAACACCACCACCATTAATGCTACCAATAATAAATATTATTTTTATTTTATTGTAGAGGAATTGGAGCATCTGCACCTGGAGCAACAGAGGAGGCAGGAGGAGCTCTTGCAGAAAATGAATGACAGTGAAAGAGATAAGTACCTTACTATGAAACAGCAGGAAAAGGAGGAGAGGAGGACCAAAGATGAAGAGTATCAGGGGGAAGAAGAACAGGCTTTGACGGGCAATGAAGAGTCCAGGAAGCAGGGAGATCTACTCTCCACGTAAATGCACTTCAGTGTTTTCTAGTATGGTTAATATCAAGTCTTGCTTATACTTTCTTCTCCATGCAGGCAGATGATGCTGTTGCAGCAACAGATGGCATTCAAAAGCAGTCTATTGCTCGAGGCTGAAGGGATGGGGCAAATGCAGGGTATCTCAAGGCCCTGGGTCTACTCCTATTTTACTTTTTTTACAGCTTTTGGACCTGAAGATCCTGAGATCAACCTGAGATCATACGGTCTTAAAGCTAATAAGTAACCCAAATTTGATATAACAGCTAACCCAGGTGCTAGGTCCGAAAACTTAATTGCGTCAAGGAAATGAACCAGCACATTGGGTCAAGATTTTGATCCAACAAAAGTGGTTAAAATGACCCATAACAATGAGTTGAAATGAACAGTTTTGAGAACATCGTTCCCTGTCAGCATGTCATGTGCTTAATATACTTGCACAGTTTTTAAACTGAATGCCTTTTCTGTGTAACCCACCCATTATCCATGGGAGGCCAGTTCGTCCTGATTGAATTTTGATCCCTGTTGATGTCTAAAGTGTCCAAGATCAGCGGTTTCACCCACTGAACCATCCACCCGCCACTAATGTTTCCTAATCATGAAAAAGTAAGACACTATTGTGTCAGTTTTACAAAAAGAAAAAGTGAAATGGTTGTGCAACAGGATACTGATTTGGTAGGTAAATTCTATGCTTGTGACACTGGGACTGGTATTTAGGTGTTTTACATATTTTCTAATCAAAAATAAAATAATTTTTGCAGCATTTAGTTCCTCTTTTTACTGAGGACCTCTTCAGTTTTAGAGAAGACCCTTTCGCATAGCACCGAAGCTGCAGGCATATGCAAATATGCACACACGCACACAAGACATACTTTCACCTTGCACCAAGTTGCAGGCATATGCAAATATGCACACACACTCCTATACACACACACACGCAATTGTACTGCTACACTTGTGGACAGAATATAACAAAGAGTTGCATTTCCTAGCTCCTAACCTTAACTATCAGAAATGATGATTATACTGTTGTAATATACTGAATTTTAACAGTTGTCCAATAGGGATGACTTTTGCAACCCACAACTGATTGTCCCAAGCCAAATGATAAGTAAAAGGGTGACTGTTTTTTTTTTTAAGGCTACATAACTCCCCATGTGTTTATTCATAGTTGTGATGATGTTAGTTCGAATCTACAATGTTGTGGCAAGACGATGAAACTACACGTTGCTGTTCTAGTCTCTTCACTTGCCGTCACAAAACTGTACAACATTGTGCAAATCATCAAATACAAAAAGCCACAAGGATATAAAGCACCAAAGCTTCAGTCCAAATTGTCTACTGGGTGAGAGACATGGTCCTAGTGCCCGCCCAATGTAAATACAGTACTGTACAGTACTGTATTCCTAAATAAAACGTATTGAATGAGGTGTGTCCAAACTTGTTGCTGCACTGTAGACGTACAATACAGCAACACAGACTTGAAATGATTAACCTAATCGTTTAACATTGACACACAACAAGCGTGAGACGGATTACTATCAAATTGAAAGGCAAAGGCACAAAGTTTGAAGATGACGTCAAGGAGAAGCAAAACCTTGCTGATTGTGCCTCGCCGAATGCGTATTCAAGGACCAGCATATAGGAAGGAGGACATTTCAAACACCAATTGAGGTTGATGGGCGAGATCCTCGTTGAAAACTATTTATTGGCCAGGTAAAGTCACATGGTAACATTGCCCGGAGTTGGTAAGAAGATCCCCATCATTTTAGCCTTGCTCGGCCTTATCGTCCCGCTGAGCAACATCGCCATTTCGAAGGTGAATGGAGTTTGTCCAATCTTTGTTCTTTTGTGTGCTTACCTGGGATCGTATGTATCTTAGCAATGTATGAAAACGGGTACCATCCTTAAACAAAAATCTGATCGGTCAGTCAACCCCCTCATTATTTTTAGAAAGATTCAATAAGGCAATTCTTCTCAATTATCTGGTGACTCGGGACTCAAAGATGGGTCACGCTCTGCTCGTAAAATACATAAGATTAGATTCATTGACAGTGAGGAGTGGCATGTATTTGTGAGTCATTCCTGCATCTTTGTTGAATAAACATTGACCTCCACGCACAGCAAGAGTTGATGTTTGCAGAGACCGTCTGCAAATTGGAGGTTATTAATGATGAATATGAATAAAATATTAAACAAATATTAAACAAAAGATTTTTTTTCTCCAAAATAGAGGTTTTAATGATGTCACATAGAGCTCTTTGAAGTGTTTGTTGACTTAGTATGGTGTTATCACCCCCTGCATCTTACAATTTCCAGACGGTCTCTGCGCGCTTCACCTCCTGCTGCGTATATTCAGCAAAAATTACGGTTTAAATATTTTGCAAATGTTGCTTTTGTCATTGTTGCTATTAGTCCGCGTCGTCGTTGAGGGATCTACACAAAATCTGCCACTGTCCTTTCATCTTTACTTAAAGGGACAGTGTGTAAGATTTTTTTCATTAAAAAGGAATAAATTAAATGATTCTAACTTGCAAATGAATGAGTTCTTAATGACCAACGATGTTTTAAATATAATTATGGATCTAGTTATCATTAAATTATATTACATGGGGGGTGGCACTTCTCCAGAGACGGCCACGTTTGTGATAGCTATGGACAATCTTACACACTGTCCCTTAAACTATTAATAATGCAGCGTGTCCTGAATGAGGTGTTTGTGAAGGGAATCATATATTAGGTTGTTATCATTATGTGCTTATTTCTTGTCTAGAATAGTGTGCATTTCTATCCATCAATGCAGTTCTCGTTCATCTTGACTGCAGCTGTCCACGCAGGTAAGTGTGAGCCGGGACCTTGGCCCAACTGTTGGTGGCGCCCGGACGCTTGAGCGACGAGAACGCTGTTGGCAACGCATGGGAATGCACGCCAAGCGTTTCCCTTTGCCGGCAAAGAAAAGTCAATCTTGGCTGGTCCGAGTTACTATCTTGCTGTTTTGCAGCAGGGCTTGTCTTAGTCTACTTTTAAAGATAACCCCGACAGTGTTTCAAACACTTTTCATTAGACAGGAAGGAAACACAGAAGTTGTAATTCTTGGAGAGAACAGCCGACACCCGTTTATACCATATGTCAAGAGAGAGCAGTGCCCGAACAACCACACAGAACTGCGCTTTAAACAGTTTATTGGTTGGTCAGCACTGTCCAACCTTAAATACTAAAAGTCAACCATAAAACGCATGCAACTGTCCTGGCCAGCATATCCAGCCTGATTGGCACAGTTAGAGTGCCTTCCCATCTTCAGTTTCTAATCAGCACCACTCGAGCAAAGACCAGAGGGCAACAGACTTACGTCCACCATTTACACATATTCCATACTCACTCCAAACGCTCCCTCTCGTCTCCCCACTCTCACGTCATCACCCAGGACACCCCCCTTCAACACAGCGTTTACAGTTAACTGCGGGTACTGTTTACTAAACAGAGCGAACGGTTTAGTGAACTGAGCGAACGATTTACTAAAACGAGCGAACGGTTTAGTAAACTGAGCGAACAGATCAGTAAACTAATCAAACGGATTAGTAAACTGAGAAAACGGATTACGAAACTGAGCGAACGGATTAGTGCAAGTACTTTTTTATTCATACCCTGGCACTAAAGGGGCTCCGTAAAAACACAAATCAACGTAAACGTAAATTACTATCGAAGCCAACCGCGCACTCTGCACTTCTAAATGCAACTAGCTACAACATTGTCAAATGATGTTGTGACCTTTTAATATGATCGAAACGTCTATTTGTTCCAATACGAAGATAAACAAATGAACTCTATGCCTTGCTAGTACAGTATTGGCTTTCAGTCTTGTGTCGTTTTGCTTTCAAAAACAACTTCATGGCTGGGAAGAGGTGAGAGTCAGAGGGTGCAAGGTTAGGAGAGTCGGGGAAACGGGGGGGAGAATTTCATAGCCACTTGCCCGTGCTTCTGATCTGGCGACATGTGCGTTTCGGACAGGAGCAGTGTCTTGTAGGAGGGAGATGTCTTTGCTGATCTTGCCCCGCCTCTTGATTTTGATAGCTTCTCTTGATTTCCTCATAAATGAAGCATAATAGGCTCCAGTAATTGTGTCACCCTTAGCTAAGAAATCTGTCATCACTACTCCGCCCTGGTCCCAGCAGGCTGTGAGTATGACCTTGCCAGCAGAGGGCTGCACCATTGCCTTTGTTGGAGGTTGAGAGTCCCAAGTGCTTCAACTGCATTGATTGGGCTTTGGTCTCTGGATCATAGTCATAGAGCAAGGCTTCATCCTGTCTAATCTGTCTTTTGAAAAACTTTGACTCATCTTCTTAAAACATCTCCCAATTCATCCTCGAGCACTCGATGCGTTCTCGCCTTTGGAAAGATGTCACCAACCAGGGAATCTATCTGCCAGACATCTGATGCATTTGCAAACGGTCATACGTGATAGTTTCCACAGACCCTGTACTAACCTTGAACTTTAGGGCTATTTGGGAAATAGTTTTGTGTCGAGCTTCCAAAATGGCACCTTCAACTTGACTGACTGATGCCTGATCAGGCGGGTGACCAGGTCTGGGAGCTTTTTCCACAGATTTCTGGCCATGTTTGAATTCATGATGCCAGCGTTTTACAAGGTCGTATGATGGAGCATCATTACAATAAGTTTCTTTCACTTGATCAAAGGTCTTCCCACGCATGTCAAATCAGCGGCCTTTACAGTTAGGTCTACTATGTCTCCCATTCATTAAAAAAAAAAAAAAAAAAACACTTGTATTTTTAGTTCATGGCATACAAAGAGACATATTTGAAGCTGCTTTTTGTTTGAGTTGATGATAATCAGAGATGGAAAAGTCAGGTCTAGAAAGCGCAAACCCCTACCACAGTTTGGTAGGTGGGTGCTTCGACTCAATTTGCTGACAAATGAGCTTGTTAATTGTCAGAATAATTGTAAATATAATGATTATACATTTTCTACGATCAATATAACTGCTTGCAATCAAGAAATGCTTTGCTGTGACAAAGCCATCTCAAACCGGCCTGGCCAAGTTCAAACCGCAGACCGATATCGCTTCACTTGTGATTTACAAAATATCTTGCAGAGTGTTACTACACAGAATGTTTTGTCACACATTGATGGACAAATACACTGGGTTCTGACTGCGTTATTCCCTTTTTGCCTTTTTAACTTTTTAATGGGGGCACGACTCAAAGTTAGCCTGCCATCCCGGAATCAGCCGAACGGTTTTTCTGATCAGCCGTCGGTTTTGGTGGCCAGGTTGGCGGCGAGATGTTGTAGACTTTGTTTCTGCCTGCTCTGTGTGTGCCCGAGGGAAATCCACTCACCAACCACCTGCCGGCTTGCTGCTGCCGCTGCCTACCCCGTCCAGACCTTGGTCCCATATTGCGCTGGATTTCATCACCGGACTTCCGGCGTCCCGGGGGAGAACTGCCATTCTCACCATCATGGACCGGTTCTCCAAAATGGCTCACTTCGTGGCCCTCAGGGGGCTCCCCTCGGCGCTGGAGACCTCCCGCCTCCTTACAGACCATGTGTTCCGCCTCCATGGCATTCCTACAGACATTGTTTCGGACCGGGGACCGCAGTTTGTCTCCAGGTTGTGGAAGGCGTTTTGCCGTGCCATGGGGATGTCGGTGAGCCTGACCTCGGGATACCACCCGCAGTCTAATGGGCAGGCCGAATGCACTAACCAGTCCCTGGAGGCTACGCTGCGCTGCGTGTGCCAACAAAACCCGTCTTCCTGGTCTATCCACCTGCCTTGGGTCGAGCATGCCCACAACTCAAACATTTCTGCTTCTACAGGCAAATCCCCCTTCCACGTAGTTTTTGGCTACCAACCACCCGTCTTCCCCTCTCAGGAAAAGGAAGTGTCAGTTCCTTCCATTCAGTGCCACCTAAGGAGGTCCCGAAAGGTGTGGAAGGACACCAGGGCTGCATTGGCGCGGACGGTGGAGCGAAACAGACTACTTGCTAATCGGCGGAGAATGGAGGCCCCGGTCTACCAACCAGGACAAGAGGTGTGGTTGTCCACTCGGGATCTGAACCTGGCCGGGTCGTCCAGGAAGTTGGGTCCGAAGTTCGTCGGACCGTTCAAAATTGACTCTGTGGTCAACCCAGCCGCTGTCAGGTTAGTCCTGCCCACGTCCATGAAAGTCCACCCCGTGTTTCACGTCTCTCTCCTCAAGCCTGTTGCCTCCAGCCCGCTGTGCCCTCCCTCCGTGTCGCCTCCTCCTCCTCGCCTGGTGGATGGCGGTCCGGTGTACTCGGTTAGGTCTATTCTGGACTTCCGTCGCAGGGGCAGGGGTCTCCAGTACCTTATTTACTGGGAGGGTTATGGTCCAGAGGAGTGTTCGTGGGTCCCTCGGTCCTGGGTGATGGATCCAGGCATGATCAGGGCATTCCACCTGTCCCACCCTGACAAGCCAGGGGTCCGCCAGGGGGCGTCCGTTGAGGGGGGGGCACTGTCACATCCCTGGCTTATCATGTCTTTTTTGTTGTAGCCGAGGTCCTCCTGCCACGACGAGAGGGCGGGGTCACTGGCCGCGCACCTGACGACCATCGTCATCAAGGCCTTACTTAAGGCGGCCGGCGCAGGAGGACAATCGCCGGGTTATTCCTTGAGCCTCCCTTCGTCGAAGCCCTAGTCGTTCCAGTGTTTCCTAATCTCGAGTCTCCGCAGTCGCGCGTTTTGTTTTGTACTTTGCCTTATGCTTTTTTGCTTCGTTGCTCGTTTGCCTTTTGCTACTCCTCCAGGCCTCTTTTTGTTGTTCCTAGTTTTTTGATTGTCCTCCTGCTGACCCTGTCCCCTTGTGCCAGACTATTTAGTCGTTTAGACCCGTTTGGTCTCTCCTTTTGTTGCACTTTTTTCTCCCCACGCTTGCCGTGCGATTTTTGTTAATACATTTTTGAAGCTGAACCCAGCGTGTCGTGTCGGGGTCCTCCACCCACTCGTGTCTCGGGGTTATTCATAACACTCCCTCAGCCAGGTTTCAGTGAAAGTGAAAACTTAACATTGATCTCACGATGAATGTTCTCAACTCATCCATCCTATTCCTGAGGGAGCGGACATTAGCTAGCAGCAGGCTAGGTACGGGTGGCCTGTGTTGGAAGTTATTTCTAAATCAACATGAACTCAAGTTAGTAATCTGACTCCAATTTGTGACCTTACCCAACTGCCACTCATCCAACAATTTGCGCGCTCGTTCTGCAATAGAAAGGTATCAGGAAGCCGGCATTTTCACACACGAGTGGATTTATTCCTAACACGCAGATCTAATACAAGCACCTGGGTCTCGGGTCCCTCTCAATACAGCCCTGTACGCCTTTGTTGCCACCAGCAGACGTACTCTACATCCGAGTTGTCCAGCAATGAGTTATACTACACAATATGCAAATGGCACAGCAACAAAGGTATCCTGGCATTATTCTATTGGCTATGTGTATACTGCAGTTAACTTTAGCTTGCTCTCATTGGTCTTTCTTCCCCTGCAGAATCGCTTGCTTACTCCTCCTGGTTGTAGTTTTCCTCACAGTTGTTTCCCACCAGGTGCCTCTGGGTTATCTCGTCCCTGCAACCTCCCCGCGAATAGCACCGTTTGCTCTGAAACATTCCATTCTTACACTCCCTTGCACCACACATTCTGTTTTGTTCACTTTACAGTCTCACACTCTCATACACAGAAAGTAGCAACATCTAATGAACTACTTTAAGCTCAAAGTCTTATGTTCCTTTACCTGGTAGCCCTAGCTTTTAGCCTTGCATGCAGGCCTCCCCTCTTACCTCGTTTCCGCCTTAGCCGCTTCGGTTTCCGCTGCTTAGTCTGCCCGAAGCCGGGGCTGCCGCGTCATCCAGGCAGAAAGGCAAAGTCCGCGAGGCTAAATGAAAGTTCGCCATGAATTTTACCGATGTTAAGAAGTGCCTCTCAGCTCTAGCGTATAGTCGCGCATGAGTGAAAAAGAAGTGTCTGCGACGAGAGAGTGAAACAGAGACGTCTGCCGCAGTGGCCGCCTCCAGTTTCTTACAGGGCTTTCTGAGAATAGCGCAATCATCGACATCACAGCTTGACTGGTTCCTTTTATTAGACAACGTTTGGCAGAACAATGCTTTCCTCAACCATGAACTCTTATCTTTGACTGCAACGTATCCTTCAGGCTTCTATGGTCAGTACAGTGGTCCATAATAAAAATGTCAGCACATATACATTTCATGGTATCTATTCAGGACTGGAAGTACCACATACTGTCAGGACTGTACAAGGTCCAGAACCAAATCCAGCCATCACCAATACATCATCACAGCCATACATTCTGTCCACATTTGGGACAGCCACTGTCACCTGAAGAAGAGCTGGAGGAACGCAACTTGTTGGACTCTATTGTCTGGCCCCAGCCGCCGTCGGGCTCCCGAATCACTGAACCTGTCCCAGACAAGTGACCCAGCCCACAGCCTGTTTAGAATCATCCCTTCCAAAAACAAACAGCATTGGTATGTTGGTGACCAGCTGGAAGTACTGGTTCACGTGCATGACTTCAAGCGCCAGCCCAAGCGCTATGGGGTCGATGTGCTGTTGGCTCGGCTGCACTCAACAAAAGACAAGGCAGGTGTTGTCGGACAGGTGCTGGATCAGAAGAATGTTTGACGCCACTTCTGCCATCACTCAGTGTTTGACCAACAAGACGGTCTATATGTATGGCGACTCGACCATACACCAGTGGTTCGAGTACCTTGTCTCCATTCTTCCAGGTGATCACTTATATCTTAAAAGAATTCTGGTAACTTCACTCATGAGTTGGAAAGATGTGGTAAAAGTAGAGGTATTGAATCTACTCATTTAACGAAGTAGAAGGACAACATAGGAAACAGAAATGTATGAACAGGAATACTAAATTTTGTCGTTTAAAGCAGCCCACCCCTCCGCTTCCCTGTCCTGGTCGGCCAGTTGCGCTACATTTCCAACGAGCTGGACAGATTGATTAGCGGTCCCAACATGGTGGTGGCGCTCTGCATTTGGGCCCACTTAAACACTTACCCCGCGGAGGTATACATACGCCAGCTACGGCATATTGGCAAGGCGGTGTTGCGACTCCTGGACCGGGCTCCGGGAACAGTCGTGGTGGTTCGCACGGCAAACCCTCAGGCTTCGCGTTCGACTGACATTCTGCACAACAACGACTGGTTTGCAATGCAGCTGGACGTTTTACTGCACACCATGTTCAAGGGTCTTGACGTTTTGCTGGTGGATGCCTGGCAAATGTGCGCGGCGCACTGTGCGCCTCATGATTTGAAATTGAAATTGTCAAGAAAATGGTAGATGTTATGTTGTCTTACATTTGTCGTGATGGGAACGTGAACACTAGGATTTTTCTGAATCAAACCAGGCTGACAGCACAGGTTTAGACTTCATTTAAAAACATGAAATTGAAGGTCATTGATTTTTTTGTTTTGTTTAAGTAGCATTTGCAAAAACTAATCCATTGCATAAACTGAGGAGTATTCACATATATAAGTAATCTTCACCAGGCAGAACGAAAAGAAAAAAAATGCATGTTTTCATTGTCAAAGTGGGATTCTTGGGCCCTTGACTGCAGGACTTTAGTGTAATCATTTGGGTTGTGTATTAAAAAAGAACATGTTTACCGCAATTAATAATAAATTGTGAAAGTAATCATGACTCTTCAATAAAGAAATCGAATCAACCAGTTACATGTTTTTTTATAATAATTTTGAACACAGCGCATTTTAACAAATTTCAAAATTTGTCAAATTGCGTTTTGTGTTCAACATTTCCTTGCTCACGAGACGATGAAGATAACAAAGCTAAAGTGGCAATTTCTTCTCTCATTCGTTTTTTCTGTCTAAATTAGCAGCAATCTGTAAGGAGGTATGCAATTTGCAGTTTTTCCCTAAACTTCAGCATTTCTGAAATAATCTTTAACAAATATAATTGTTGTCAAATTGAATTGTTCGGTGAAAAAGGGCACTTAATGTTTGGCTTGGGTTTCCACAAAGATTTGCAATGGGGGGGGATTGGGAAATTTGCTTTCTAAAAGCAGTCCCTGACTCCAGAAGATTTGCTGCTGCTTTAAACTGTGGCTGTGTCTTTTCGAAGTACAGTACTCAATGTCAAGTCCCAACAACTTAGAAAATTTGGGAACTCTGTAACATTTGATTTTATGCTGCATCGCTGGAATGTTCCAACTTAGGAATCTAATTGAATCCAAATTATATGAGCTTGTTATTATCCAGTTGAAAGTGAAATCTTGCATCGGCACCAGCTGAGAAGCTACCATCATATCATTGTTCGGCACCAAGAAAGGTCAAACAGAACAAAACCATCAGTAAATTTGGCGGGATCGCCGGTCTGCCATCCTGGGTTGGTTTATCTAGTCATGGGTTAACGAGGCTTTCTGAATCGTACAGACACATGGAGAAATTATTGACACTTTGTTGGAACCGTGCCACTTCCCATTTGGGACGCCAGAAGGGTCTCACTGTTTTTGCACCAAATCTTCTACAATATAATTTATGCTTGTACTGAATGTATGTTATCTAGTATTAGATGTAGTTTAATCCACGTTTAGAATATATACAAAATATACAGTCAAAAATTATGTAGAGCAAATACTTTTCAATACAAATCTCACTTCTACAACTGCAAGTCACAATATGCAGATTGAGAAAGGATCATGACTCATTAGGTGTGTGCGCATTAGTGCATGTACATCACAGTATGTTAGTGTGTTCGTGGGTACCTACACAAAAATGAGACCAGCTTCTTTTTAAATGCTTAATTGAAAAAAAAAAAGCACAATGAACAATAATTACCACAGAAGTCACATAAATATATTGTAAATTTGGCAGGTACAAAACCAAAAAAAAATCCTGTTAAACCACTTATCACTAGGTCGCTGGCATCCTGGTACATATCCCAGCTGTCTTCGGGCAGTAGGCGGGAGACACACTCTGAAGTGGTTGCCAGACAAATCGCATGGTACACATAAAAATAAAATAATATAAAGGGGAAATACAAAGTGTCCGAGAACTATAAAGTCACGGCGATGACCAGTGGTGGAGCTAAACTTTTATCCTTGGGGTGGCCAAAGTTATTTCACAGACTATAACAATGAATTTGTTTCTCAATTTATCAACTGCAATCGGAGTGTCAGATGTTGAAAAGTACCTCCTAAGCACACAGGTCATAAAATGTATGTACATATAATTTGCAGTTTATTAATGCAGAAAATGTAAAACACAACTTGGTAACATTTTTTCAACAACATTAATTTTTTCAAAAACGGTGAAAATGCGCCAACACCACCCCCCTCCTTCGGTTATGGTGAGAAGTGGCAAAATGTTTCACAAAGTCATCCATTGTCTTTGGTACACAGAAAACAATAAGAGAGTTCCTTAATGGAACTACATTGTATTAAAAAACAAAAAACAAACAAACATTAGTGTACGCAAAATAAACATAAAACCACCATTTAAAAAAGACAACAAACACCAATAACCAACACTTAAAAAAAACCAACAACAACTTTAGGGTTCCTCCACATTTAAAATATTCAGACCCTTATTGTAAGATTTCTCAGCAACAAAGAAAGACATCTTTTTGTGACATTTGAGTAATAAGAGGTGTATTTAATTTATCATTTTTCTACATTTATATGCCATCATGCCACCTAATTATTTCCAAGAGATTGTGGATAGGTAGTGTATGCAAAATAATTAACCCCATCATTTTAAGATAACCAAGATAAGTATTAAGATAAACATATTTCCAAACAATTGTTTCCATACTGTTATAGACCTGTAAATGTAGAAAATCTAATTCCCGACCTTCCATACTGAAGGAATCTAGAAAAGCTTCTACAAACCACTGTAGACGTAAGTTTAATATTCAGACTTTTCAGCTAGTTAACAGCAATTTAACTACCGTGTTCTCGTTAGCTACGTTTCATTTAAGTCAAACAGAGCATGAAACAGCTAGCTGGTCAATTCTCCAGTTGCATACCTCTAGACTCTTTGGAGAAACACGTATATAAATAGCGACTCAAATGTACAAAAGTTTTTTGGAAGAGTGACTCGTTAGGACACCACCGTAAAACACTTTACGACGAGGATTTCACTGCCCATAAAGCGTATCCTTCGTCACTTTGTTGATGTCCAGTCTACAGAAACAATAAGAAAAATAATTCAAAACATCGTTACCATCGATAACAGATTCAAATCTTCTTCTTCTTCAGTGGCGATTCTTTTTCTTCTCTTAATGAAGGTGGTTGCAACGCTTTGTGGTATATAGCGACACCTACTTTACAGGAGGGACTTAGCAGTCAATAGGCTTCACTTTTTAAAAAATGCAACTGCCTCCTTCCGACAAGACGCGCGTTGCCGTGATATGTCAATAATCTAGGGAAAATATTGTCGAGATAGCGGAGGAGGAGACGCAAACAAATTCAACCCAATCCCATCGGTTTATAAATAAAATTTGATTGATTGATTGATTGATTGATTCGCTCCTGCTGCTGCGTGGCCAGCATGAGTCGCTCGACACGTCTGGCTTGACTGCACCCCGTTGGGCACACTGTGACCATGGACCTCTACTTGTTGGACAAAAGTGCCACTACTTTTTGAAAATGAGCCACTAGTTGGCGTTTTTGTGCAACTAGTACGACAAAGCTGTACGTCCAACTACAGCTGGCAAAG
Source organism: Hippichthys cyanospilos (assembly GCF_059441005.1). Taxonomy (NCBI): domain Eukaryota; kingdom Metazoa; phylum Chordata; class Actinopteri; order Syngnathiformes; family Syngnathidae; genus Hippichthys; species Hippichthys cyanospilos. Next base: position 3,210,674 of record NC_142373.1, read on the forward strand.
ACCGAACTAGTGAAAAATGCAGATGGATGATATCCATGATATCGAATACATGCTCTAAAGGCTTGCCATAAGCTGATGACATCTTATACAACAACCATAACAAGAATTTAGCGCACATATAAAACTATGTTTCCAAATGTGCCAAATCAGTCACTGAAAGGGCATTTTGGGCTCCTCAAATTGCACTTGATCAAGGTAGGCCGATTTTTACAATACGGGATGTATTGTATGCATTCGTGCATTCGTCACCGATCTTACTTTAGGCAGTAGAAACGTTATTCAATGCCATACAAGCGATCATTGACCGTGTATGTATCAATAAAATAAATTAACTGAATATTACACAGATCATTATTATCAGCCTTGTTAGATTCGGGTAGCGACGGAGTCTTCTTGTTGTAAGGTGCCGCTACAGACACTAGGTGGCAGTGCTTTCACTTTTTGCTATTTACATAGCGCTTTTTAAGGACCTAAAGAAGAGTAAACGGAAGCCAGATATCCGCACGGTCTTGTTTACTGGACCACAGAGAAATTGTGGAATTTGGTTCTAATTATCGCGTCTGACTGCTGAGATTCATCTATCGCGCTTGGTAAACGTGGCCCCAGCGTAACGGTTCGTCCACAATTTTTAATTATTGTAGATTTTGCCCGTCTTTGCGATAACATGTTTTTTTTTGTTTGTTTTTTTATTACACGGACTAAATGAGCACCAAAGTCACGTCAAATAGCTAGCTTACCTTCCACGAGCCATGTTTAATCAAATGTCTTTCTTGATAGTTCTGACCAGACATCACCACAATGGAGTTGTAGTACGCATTTGCTCTTAAATTTACGATAATTATTGTATGCTAGACGTATGTTTCAGGCCGCGGCATGCATCCGTTGTATAAAATGATTTTTATATCACTAATTCTTCTCATTCGCTTAATAGTTAAAGACACTATGTTTCACCGTAAACCAACACGCTATCCTAGCGCCAATTAGCTGTGTCCTTGATGACTGTTTTTTTTTTTTTGCATTATTTCTACAGAGAATATAAAATAACAAACATACAGTTTGTACTCAAAAGGAGCAGGTTGAAGTTTAAAGAACTTATATCTATCCTACACTTTATTCTCCAAATAAATGACAAAGCTGTTTTAGATGTACAGTTCATCCGCAGTGACTTAGAATAATAATAATTAAGAAGAAGAATAAAGAATAGAATAATAGAATAATAAAGAAAGAGTACCCTGAAGAAACTCATGTGGGGATCGTGTGTACACACAATGACTGGACAGAGTCAGACCTGAACCTCTGAGCTGTGAGGCGGACATGCAAAGCAGTTTTCCACCGTGCCCACCCTATAGATGTTTAATCAGCATATACAGCATTCCCTCATTAAATCAAGCTTCATCTTTCACGCCCTAGGTGCTCCCTTTTTTATTTTCTACAAGGGACAGTGTATAAGGTTAAGGCCGTTTTTCATGAAAAAGGAATACATTAAATTTGTGAAAATTTATAAAACTTGCACATAAATGCGTTCTTAACAGCCAGCAGTATGTTTTAAATATAATTGTAGGTCTAGTTATCATTAAATTTTACTACATGGAGGGCGGTACTCCCCTGGAGGCTGCCATATCGGTTAAAACTATGAACAACGGTAAATGCAGCACCTCCTGCTTTACTTAATGAAAAACGGTTTAAACCTTTCACATTGTCCCTTTTAAGTAAAGAAACTATACTTTATTGTGGAGGGATGTGCTGTGACGTTTCCTGCATGCAAAGCAGATGAGTTGACTGTAGTGTAACACATGGCATGGGCACTCCTCCGAAATTGACTTAGAGTGGAGCCTGTAGCTGACCAAAAGTCAGGGAAAACAGAATTTACACTAAAAATTCCAATTTATTAGATTTAACAGAACAAGATCATGTTTGACTCAGAGCATTGGCTTTTCTCCAGTCTCTCATTATTGATAACTCTGACATAACTTGGTCCTTCGAGCCGGATCCCAACATATCTGTGGCCGTGGGGGGGCTGCTGACAGCGACTGAAGACTGTGCACAGCCAGACTGGTTCTGTCGAAGAAGTCCACTTTCCCGTGGCCAGTTGCGTCAGCGTCCTCCCCGGGATTGTTGATTGACGGCATCCGTAACCAGCAACAGAAATTGAGACAGGGAGAGACATGAACTGTGAGTATAGTCTTATCTTGTTGGCATGCTTGGTGAAGTAAAAGGGAGGTTGAAAGCCCTGCCCGTGGCCCAAAAAACAAATATGGAGGTTGAAAGCCCTACCCGAGGCCCAAACGACGAAACAGAAAGCGGAGCAAGAGGCTTGCGCTATTGATACCTAGAATAAGAAAAGCTAGAAGTTCTCGAAGATTAAGACAAGAAAAGGTTCCAGTCCTGTGCGTCTTAATATGAAAAAGGGAGGTTGAAAGCCCTACCCAAGACGCAAACGACAAAATAGAAAGTGGCGCAAGAGGCTTGCGCTATTGATCCCTAGAATAAGAAAAGCTAGAAGTTCTTGAAGATTAAGACAAGAAAAGGTTCCAATCCTGTGCGTCTTAATGGCCTCATAATATTTTGGCATAACTGTTGTGGTATGATAGCCGGTTTGTGAGATGTGAAAAGTGATTGTGAGTGTGTATGCAACAAGTCCACCAGACTGAAGCAACAGTGTCATCACTGCGCACTGTTGCCTGATTTAAGTAGGTTTTGGTGATAAGTTGACATTATTGGCATTTGTTTTGGGGATCTAAAACAAGTTAGGCCTATGATAGCTGAAATTAAAATAAAAAATCAAATGTGAAACGTAGAATAGCTCACTGAAATGCATTTAAATGAATTGCTGTTATATGTAAAGAACGCCCGCCTAGGTTGCCCCCCCCCCCCCCCCTACATTTTTAACACACCAAATCTGGCCCCCTTTGCAAAAAGTTTGGACACTCCTGCCCTAGGGTCATGTTTTTGTCACAAAGTGGGGAAAATACCTTAAAAAGGGGACGAAAAAATTCAGTGTTTCACAACGCAACATGAAAAAAACGTAAGCCAGGTACGCTGTAACACGGAGGTCCACTGTGTGTGTGTGTGTGTGTGTGCAGTATATGTGTATGTGTGTATATATATATATATATGTATATATATATATATATATATATATATGTATATATATATATATATATATATACACACACACACACACACACTGTGTAACTAATGCTGTGTTATGAAAACTATTTCACTGTCAATTATATTATTATTTACGAAATAAAGTGTTACAGATAGCACTACAACCACAATAATAACATCAGTTTTGGCCTTACTGTCCATTTTGAAGACACATTTTTTGATATATCTCTTTTGTAGAATCGAAACAGAATTGTGGCTTCAAGTGAAATTCAGCGGTGTGTCGAGATGGATGTCAGCATTGCTGTCTCACTGATTCGAGGCCAGATGGGCGCAGTGGTGGAGCAAGCGGTGAACGGAGCCGTGGAGACGGTTCTGGCTGAGATGCTGAAGGTGGTGGGGGTCAAATTTGAGGAGCTGAAGTCCCAGCTAGCGCACATGAAGCGTGATGTCATGACGCTGCAACGAGAGAAGGCCCAGAAAGAGAAGGAGAACGACAATGTCAGAGCGAAGCTGCGCTACACAGAGTTGAAACTGAAGTATTACAGACAGGGTGTAGAGGAGGAGCTGCAGCACCGAGCCTCCAACACCTCTCTGGGAAGAAGCCACCAGGCTAAATGCCCTCCAACACAGGCAGGGGGAGCTGGCATCTCTTCCACAAGAGCTTCACCATCGTGCTCTTCTCAGACCTCCACAGCAGATGATCCACCTTCAAGGAACACAGGTAAGCACTATGAGGATCTTTTTTGTTCATCAGTTCGGACGGCATGCTGGCAGACTGATTAGCAGGTCCGCCTCACAGTGAGGTTGTTGTGGGTCCACTACCGGCTCTGGCCTTCCTGTGAGGAGTTTGCATGTTCTCCCAGTGCCTGCTTCTGTTTTCTTCGGGTACTCTGTTTTCTTCCCACAATTCAAAAAGCCAGCATGGTAGGTATGTTGGAAACTAAATCATTGGTGTCAAACTCCAATCCTAGAGAGGTGGTACACATACATGTTTTCCAGGTTTCTCTTCCCCACACACCTGTTCAAATGATTGGGGTCATTTTTAAGCTTCTGAAAAGCTTGCTGACGAATGAGCTGATCATTTGAATCAGGTGTGGTAGGAGGACAGAAACCTCCAAAACATGCCGGATAGGCAGTCCTCAACTGGGTTTGGACATGCCTGGCCTAGGCAAAGGGAAAAAAGCTGGGCGTACATACCCATGCGTTGCCAACAGCATTTTTCATCACTCAAGAGTCCCCGCTTGCTTTTTATTCATTCAACAAAGCATTGCACATTACAAGACATAACAAAAAGAGCCAGCCGGGCGCCATCAACAGCTGGGCCAAGGTCCCGGCTCACACATTCCTGCGTCAACAGCTTTATCTAAGGACTGGGGCGAGATGAACTAGGACTGCATAGATGGATAGCAATGCACGCTATCCTAGACAAGAAATAAGCACATAGTGATAACAACCTAATACAGTGGGCCCCTGTGTTACGAACTTAATCCGTTCAGCGGCTATACTGGTAACTCAAATTGCTCATATGACGATCAATCCAAACCTATGTTAATTAGTGAATGCGTGCAACGCGTGCAAAAACCTTAGGAAAAAACATTACAAATTTATACACGTATTAAAAATTAGTAACAATCTACTATACAGTTAAATTAAATGAGCTAAATATACAAAGGAAAAATGACATTTACCTTTGGGGCGACGTGACTTGAGCTGGGTGGAGGCGGAGGGGAGCAGAGACCAACCCGCAGAATTTATTTATTTATTTTCTTAAACGCGAACTTTTCTCAAACTAAATCATATCACCGGCGATTTCCTTCTCTTTAATCCATATAGAAGAAGCCTCTCCATTTTGTTGTTGACCGAGGTCCGTCCCCTGGCAAGGAAAGTCTTGCCCTTAGAAGATTGCTGAGCGCTTACGGCATACTCACTCGCAAGGTTAACTATGCGTGCACCTCCTTCGTATTTTTTTATTATCTCCTGCTTCGTTTCTATTGTTATCATCCTCTTACTTCTTCCTTTACCGCCACTTGCAATTTTAGAAGCCATGTTTAACAGATAAAGTTTGCAAAGTCCTCACAACACACCGACCAGCTGTGCCATCAAGCTAGATGAAGGCGTTCGGCCAATAGCCTATCGGCATTTCTGTGATTGACGTGACGCCGGCCAATAGCATATCGGCATCTTCGTGACTGACACCGTGACTGAGACAGTGACTGTGACATTGTAAGAGCGATAGCTTATCTGCGTTACTGTGACATGCGAGAACAGTTGATTTTATTGATGCAGCAAAGCGAAAAAAATAGTACGGACATATTGACCGGCATGTTGGGGCATGATGAATTGTTCGTAAGACGAAAGGTTTGTGCGTAAGAGGGGGACAAAAAATGCCGTGGTCCACGTTCGTAAGATGAAAAGTTTGTAAAAGAGGGAGTTCGTAAACCGGGGGCCCACTGTATATTATTCACTTCACACCCGCCTACTCCCCGAAGAAAGCTGCGATTGGCTCCAGCACCACAGGGACCCTTGTCAGGGTAAGCGGTTATGATAATGGATGGATGTTCATTAATTAATTTCACTTCACAACATTTTAGTACCTGTTGTTAGGAGAACTAACCAAAGTGGTGTGGTACCTAAGACTAGTCCTGGGAGGAACACTTGGCGGATCTGAAACACCAGAATGGCAGACTTTCAGCTTGTGACGGTGATTCAAGTGGAGCATGTGCATGTTATTACCAAACTCTTCACCCTGGAGTGGTTGCCAGCCAGTCACAGGGCACCACGAGATAAACAAACATTCACACTCAGAATGGCATTTAGAGCAATTTGGATGGTCCAATGCAACTACCATGCATGTTTTTGGAGCGAGGAAAGAAACTGGAGTGCCTGGAGAAGACCCACGCGAGCACAGGGAGAACATGCAAGCTCCACGCAGGAAGGCTAGGGCAAGCTGGAATTGAACCCCCTCACCATTGTTCCACCGTGTTGCTCTTTCTTCATTCTTTTCCTTCCAATTGTTTTTTTTTTTTTTACAGAATCTCCACAGCACATAAATCAGCAGTGCATTATAACATGCATACAGCCAGATGTGCAAGTGGTTAGTTCTGAACCGGCAGATTGCGTGTTGGCAGTGTCTCTCCCCATGAGCACAGAATGTGTAGATAATTCCAGTTAGGTGCATCCTAATATCCTTTATCACCAAAAGCTCACCTTCAGTGTCTTATTTTAACATCTGCTATTGTGCACATAGGCCTGCTTTGTCAAACGGACCAAGATGTTCTTTTGAGCACAAGCAGTGGAAGTCAGGAGTGCGACTGGAATGTCACTGTACGTCCAAGCTTGGATGGTACCAATGCCATTGTGACTCCGCCTCCTTTCCCAACTCATGACACCAGCCAGCAGTCTGCCACCAGCCCTAAGCCCCCTCATGGCTCACAACACGCAGATAGCTCAACCCTGGCCATCTCCACAAGACAGGTTAAGTATTGCCTGTGTACTGACAACACTCTAATGGAAAACCTAATTGACGGGCTAAAAAAAATGTAGACGTACACAATAAGTCACGGGATGGATTTACATTCAAATAGCAAATACAGTATTCACACACAAACAATGTAGTAACATACAGTTGACAGTCTTAGTAGATGTGCGTTGATTAATCAACAGCTAATCAATTATTAGATTATGTGATCAATATTTTACAATTTATTAATCATCAAGATACCTTGTTTAATTTAAAATAGTTCAAATACGAGCATTTCAACAGTACATTTAGTCAGATTGCTATAGCCATTCATTGAAGCAATTGGCTGGAGACCGTGCAGTTGTGTGACTTTCTAACTGTGTTGGTTCTGTAAATTGGAGGCAAATATCACAAGTAGTTCCATTATATTAGTGAAACAGCCCCATTTCGCAAGGAACTTTTTTGTAACCTGAGTTTTCTCTGTTCTGTCAAAGGTGAAGGTGGAGGAGGATCAACAGGTGATCTGCATCAAGGAGGAGCCGGAGGAAAATCAAGAAGTGATGTCGTGCCAATTGATGGACAATCAGATGAATCGTGGCCACCTGGTCCAGTCAGAGGTGACAGTTCATACTTAAAGAACCCATTACATTCTGTTGCAGAGCTGGATGAAAGTGCAAAATTAGCTACCGGTATTTGTTTGCAGTTACTTGCACTTGTATTGTGAACAAGTGATAGTGGTGATAACCAGATCCAGCAAATTGGACCTGTGAGGGAAAAAAAGCTTCTTATGCGGCAGGTGGTACTTTTTGCTATTTGCAATATTCCTGCCGGCTCATTCCATGTCCAATCACACATGCCTCGCTCTGGACTTTTATTCCATAAGTGCCTTCTGATGTCAAATGAAAGAATCCTGTGTTTGAGAATTCTGCCTCAAATGGTTTTCGAGTTACGACTCTTCAAAGTTTGGGTGCCGCACAATAATTTGGGGTTTCAGATTTTGCAATCTCAAAATTGGATACATTTGCTGGTCCTCATCTTATGTTTCTAGGTAGGTACAGAACTGTAAAGTGTTGTATCTGTGTATTTTGACCCCATCTATCAGAATCTGCACTCCAAACTATCACAGGTGTGATAGTTGAGAGAGATTATGCCTTATAAGGTGGATTTTGAAATGACACAATACTGGCTGCCAGAAAACAACACTTTCTTGTTTGTGGGTTTGAGGCAGCACCGCTCTGCTGTTCATCTCAAATTTTGGATTCATGCCCAAATAGAATAAAAATCAGGCATGTTGACAAGGTGTCAGTGTAGACTTTCTGGGAATATTTGTGAATTAACCTGGTATTTTGTGGTATTGCTGGAAGCTCTTCACTGTTCTCATGCTGTTGTTGTTTTCAGGTTCCGGTGTCTTCTACACAGTGGACAGGACTTCAGGCCGGCCAGAGAAAAAGCTCCTCAGGTTTCAGCACAGCTGGTCCCAGCTCTTCTTGTGAGTACCTTCTTTAAGTGTTCAGGTACAACTGCTAACTAGAAAACAGCAACAGCAAATATTGCAAATATAGAAAATGACCTGACCAATTTGTTTGAAATGGAGGTCTGCTGATCATCTTACTTGGGATGTCTTTTTTTACCCAAGTGGTGACTATTGTGGAGTGTGGACGTTTGCCCTTCGCTCCTCACCTGCCGACTTCCATGCCGGCTTGTTAGAGCACAAGTTCAAGGGCTGAAGGTCAAGTCAAGCTGCCTTTTCCGTTTCCTAATGCGTCAAAGTCCGCCAGAAAAATGATCCACGCAGCCTCGTTATTGACAACAAACAGGCAATAAGGTGGCGTTTGACCAAAGAGCATATATATGTACACACACACCTCTAAATTGATATAAATTGAGATATATGTGTGTGTATATGTATTAAAGGAACCTAGAGAAAAACGTCTTGCATCAAATAGTTCCTAGCGTGCTGGTTTTTGTTGAAAGATCACCCATACCACGCACGACATAGTGAAACAATTGATTTAATCCAGACAGAGAATGGGAAAGTACACGGGGCCTCGGGCCAGTCCTGCCACAGATCGGAGCAGAAAATGGCAACCTTTCACCTTCCACACTCAGTTCTTATACCCTTTTGGGGCATGTAGTCCCACTGAGGTGTGTGCGTGGGGATGGTGTCTTCAAAAGTCTTTGTTCTTTGGAAGAGGGAGAAAGTTTCTCTTGATGGCCACAACTGGCCTTTTTTTCCTGGCGGATTGTTGTGTCGGGGGATGCCATTTGTTCCTTTTTGAAGGTGACAACTAGTCTTGAGTTCTCCTGGGCCAAAACTTCATCTGCTTCATACCGACTTCTCAATCAAACTATTTTGTTGATACATTGCATTTAAAAACATGCATTTACTCTAATATTTATGGGGGTTAAAAATGAGGGAAAAAAAACCCAGGCTTGTATTCAGAGAAATACAGTAATTGTAACTACAGAGATGAACAGTATAACATTTTGGGACCGAAATCGCCATCCCAGGTGACCTGAGCTCTCCAGTTAGTGACATGCAACTGTGAATAGGTCACGCTAACCATTTCCGAACTTGTTTGAGAAAAAAGAAAAAAAAAGGGCAAGCAGGGATCGCGTCTACTTCACACCATCCGCTGTACTCATGGGAAGTAATTTGTTCCACAGCAGCAGTGGTTCAAACTTGAAATTCTGTAAAAAAAAATCCGGTTTACACTTGTCATTTAAACTCCTAGTTGAAGCATCAAATTTGTGAATCTGCTAGATGGAACACCCCAGCCAGGCTATCCTCCCATTGCCCCACTACCTCCGGGCACTCAACGGCAGGTGCGCGGTCCGTGTAATAAAGACTTCAGCATATACGAAGAGTACAAATTGCGGCGCAACGAACGACGCCGGCGAAGCCTCAATCGTCAGCGAGAGCTGGAAAAAACGCTGCCTCAGCCTCTGCTAGCCGATCTGGTGAGTGAGCAGTTGCTTGTTAAAAAACTGAAATCACGTGATTGCACAAGCAACTCCGGATAGAAATCGTGTCCAGAAGGAGTGAGCTATTAGTATTATTTATATCTTTTTTTCTCGGTGTAAGGTACGAGAACGGCGGGAAAAGACCAGACTGAGGGTGGCCAGATGGCGGGCAAAGCGGAAACTGCAGGCTTGTCTTAACCAGGTTCAGGTTGGTGGTGATACCACTCGACAGCAAGATAGCATCGGTCAGTCCTACTTGCACCGTAGCAATAAACATCATGCTCACTTCCAGACTCAAGGTGGAACAGTGGCTCTCTCCCAGGATGCTTTTCCTATCAGTGGTCCTCAGCAACTCAGAGTATCTTGTGGTAAGATGAGCACCGAGATCTAATTGTGCATGCATTTGCCGTGTCTCACACAAGGAATATGAATTAAATCTGGATCAAATGTTCAAAAGCTTAGGCTAGGCTAGGTTGGGTGAACATTCTGAAAGTTCCAACTTTTCTCACTCCTAATATGTTACCTTTTCAGCGTCCACTTCCAGTCCTCTCAATAACGTGGTCATCTCCGGAGTCACAAACTTCCCATTCATCATGCCGTCGTCCTCATCCTCCGTGTTTCTGAGGGGCCCTAATATGGCCGCACCGGGTGATCAGCACGCGTTGTCATCATCACATTTGTCTGCCTCTTACGCGCAGGTTAGCCTATCGCAGCCGAGCAACTCCTGAGAACCCAGGCTGAACTACCATCGTTTGCCTGGTGGTGGCACCGTTTCTCCTTCTGTATACAGTAATCCCTCGTGATCGCGGTTCATCTTTCATGGGTTCGCTGCTTCGCGGGTCTTTTTACAGTGTGGACATTTTTTAACAGCGCATTGTGCTCTGAATCCTGATTGGCTCAGGGGCTTTACTGTTGTCTTGAAGTAAAATATTGACGCTGTACTGTATTGGTTTTTCACTCGTCAATTTATTACAAAAGGCAAGAGGATCCAAAAGCTTGCTTTCGTCTCTCCTGTGTCTTTCCTGTGTCCGAGCGCGCTCAGCTCAGCGCGCAGGTTGCAAACGTGCTAGTAAGCACATTGATAGACAGCTTGGTCTCCGGGAGCCGATCACGTGACTTGTAGGCGTGCCGAGAGCAAACGCACATGTCTGTGTGTCTACATATAGAGCGCAACGGAGAAACGCGCAGCTTTGGAAATCTTGACTTTTTCCTAGATTTCTTTTGTAATAAATTGAACTTTCAAGTGTATTGTTATGATATAAAAGGCTTCACTTTAATTCGATGTCCTGGCATATCCGTTCATAAAAATCTTCTTGCTCAGAAAAAAGAAAGACCTCAAAAATTACTCATAACAATGTGCGGGGTTCAGGAAGAAGAGGCATAGCTGGGACTGTGAAATACGCGAGTGACAACGTTTCCAACGTTGTATTACTATATTAAAAGGATTGTTTTAAACAAATTTGGGGCTTTAAAACAGGTTTTGATTTTTGTTTTTATTCTAAAGTTTAGTATTGCGTTGTAAAAAAAAATAATTTGGCCTGCGCCTACGAGTCACGGATTTCACTTTGCGCGTGTTAATTTTGGAACGTAACCCCGCGATAAACGAGGCATTACTGTACTGTATGTAGTTTACACTGAATGCCAGGCATATCCTGTTTCACCTTAACACAAGCAACTTGTATAAAAGGGATGGGAGTTAAAGTTACTGAGAACTTAAATATCAGTCCATCTTTTCAAATAAAAATGTTTATGAAATGTTATCTTTAACAAATGAAATGCATTGGATGGCGAACAGTTAAGGGTGTACCCCTCTTACCTGTGGGTAGCTGGGTTTGGCTCCAGCATGCCTGTGGCCATAGTGGAGATAAGTAGTTTGGATAAAAATAATCGGAAGTTGAAGAAAACAAAAACGGATACAAATAATCCGAAATTGAACAAAGCAAAAACAGTTTGTCAGCTGAATTCCTGTTTGCGTAAGGCGGCTCAGCAGTGCCCTCTGCTGGTTATTGCACTTCTTTTACCTCCATTGAGATGACTGCATAGAGAAGGGGGGAACAATCAGGTGGCCCTCAAGTATTTTTTAAATAAAAACGTATACTGTAGTGTGGAATTTTGAAGTTGTAACAAGTGTTCACCTCTACATAGTAGACATTGTTGAACTCTTTCACTGCCGTGGACAAGAATTTTTGTCAGGTAAAATACTCAGGTTGTGTGCCAGCAGTGACAAGAATTCTCATTGTTTTTTTTTTTTTTTGTTTTCTTTTTTAATGACTGGATTGATGACATTTGTGGCCAGTGCGCCTCTTAATATTAAGCCATTCGAGGGCTGTTGTAATGTAGTTATATACATACGCAAACTGTTATTTTGATATCAAAACCACATTTCACTGTGTTCATGCTTTATTGAAGTGGAGGACAGTTGAAATGTTTCACATTCTACTAAAAAAAATATTAGCGTCAAAGTCACTGTTGTGCAGAAAACACGTTTTTAGAAAAAAATCTCCCTTTGTGGGAAATAGCTTGGTGTCTTTATTTTCAAACAGGGATTACTAAAGGATGGAATAAGGTAAAACTCTTTTTCTAGAAACAGAGCAGAATCCAGTCTTTCATATGGTACCACCGATGTCTACATAAACATGTAATACAATATTCTGCCGGCCTTGAAAGATGTGTCAAAATGCTCGAAATGGGCTTGCCTTTTCGGATAACGCTGGGAACTGAAAGCACGCCACCTAGCCCAAAGCTGTATGATAATCACAGAAGGAATGGTTCCTGCATTACATTTGCTTAGATTTGGTTACAGTATTTACTAAGTGTCGTAAAGTCATTCACTTGCAATGTCGTAATTGAATTACAGTAAGTTGTTGAATCCATTATTTCTGTCTCACATTATTTGTGTTTTACCTGACAGAACTGTAACTTTATGTCTGACCAGCTCTCAATGCCTTCTTAGAGGTCATTTATGTTTTTGATTTGTGCATCTCTGTCAATTTGGAAAATTGCAAGAATCTTTGAATTTATAAATATTTGTTTCTTTTATTAGTGTAGAACTACTGTATATACAGCAAATAAACAAGTTAAATAAATTATACATTTTGCCCCATCGCCATTAATCGGTTATTTATTTTTAAACTCGCTGATTGCGATCATGATCGGCTGTGCAGCAGATTTGTGCCGCAATTTTTTATGTGGAAACAAAAATTTGTGGGCACTACTGTCTATGTTGCCCATCCATGACAGGATAATACCAATTGACGGCCTCTGAATCTCAGTTTTGCTTTGGAAATTTCCTATATCTAGCAATATAGAAGTACTTGGAAGACTGGTCGTTCACATTCTAGAAATGCCTCCAAGCAACCTTTAGGCCACCTTCAGCAAAGGTTACTTCTGACCAAGCTTTAAAAAGGAAGGCGTTCTAGAAGAGCGATCAATGATGACAATTCTTTCATTTGGTAACTGAAGATTTCCTAAGCCTTGTATTGTTAGAGGAAGTCCTCACAGAATTAAAGCTGAACAAAGGCTGACTTGGCTTGGGTTTGGCTGTAACAACCTTGACTTCCAGAGATTTGCTGGGATAAACTTTTTTTTTTTTAATCAGATCAAAAGTTTGTATTTTTGCTTCATCTCACTTTATCAAAGACAGTGTGCGTGTGTGTGAGTGAGTGAGAGTGGGTGAAGGAGAGGCATTAGCTGCACTTTGTAAAAGGCACTTTTTGAAATGATCCATTTCCCTGCGGTAGCCTACAGGGCAGATCTGCCACTGTTGTTCAGGCCAGTGTTAGTGTTTGACCACAAAATTTACCAAATTCTCAACAGTAAGTATATTGAATGCCCATCCCTGCTTAAGACACATGTCCTTTCCTCACTTTGTGTCTTTAATGAGCATCGTATTCCAGTTATCAGTTGCACAAAACTAATTTGTAAAATGGATAACATTTTTCAAAATACAGTGGTACCTCGGTACTCGACCGCCTCTATACTCGACCAAATCGGTGCTCGACCAAAAAATTCAAGTAGGTAATGCATCGGACCTCGAACAGATTTTCGGTTCTCGACTAGCCGAGCCGAGCCGAGCCGACCCGAACGCGCTCCTCGGCCCTTCTCGGCCAGCGGGTAAGCGCCAGTTCAACTCAGACCGCCAGCGGAGTAAGACGTTTGTTCGAGTATTTCTTCCCGGATTTAAACTTTTTCGTGTCGCTCTAGCCCTTAATAATGGGTCCAAAGAAAGACAGTGATAAGGGGAAGGCAAAGAGGAAAACAATGAGGACCACTATTGAACCGAAGAAGGAAATTATAGCAAAATATGAACGCGGTGTACGAGTGTACCTCGCGTCGCAGTTAGCTAGCGTCATCATGGAAGGAGTAACTCCCTCCCGTCCTCTCCACATCCATTCCTGTATGCCATCAACCACTCTCCAAAACGTAAGTAAATTATACAAAATGGTTTATAATGCTTTATTTGCACACATACTTTCCATTATTTCTTATGGGAAAATTGCTTTCGGTGTTCGAACAAATCGGTGCTCGACCACCACCTCAGAACGGATTATGGTCGAGTACCGAGGTACCACTGTACAAACTTAATTCTCCTATCTGTTGAAATGAAACATGTTAACTGTTTTGTGTTGCATTGATTTGATCTGATTTGATTTGATCTGATCTAAACGTGGTGTGCACAAAACCTTTTTTTTTTTCATTTTTGCTCAAAGAAATTCCAGATTGATGAGTCATTTGTATATTTATTTTGTTGTGAGAGAAATGACAAAAACTCCCCTCCCCAAGTAAACTTTAATTATTGTAACAACAAAACAACTTTGAAGTATGACAGTGGCTTGTCACACTAGTTTTTGTGAAACCAAAAAAAAACAAACATGTAATTGTCGTTGTACAATAACCTATATAATTTAGTTTAAAAAAAAAACTTCTACATGTGGGTATTATCCATTAACAATCTTTTGGGATATAGCACCCGGCAGCGTGTAGAGCAACAAAACCAAGAAGAGCGCTGTGATGATGAGGAGCAGAGCAATGATGATGTACTTCTTGTAGTTCCGCCACACCAGGTAGAAGAAACATTTGAAGGGATTGACGAACCACGAGAAAGAGGTATCGGGGCGACTGGGAGGCGGGCACAAAAACAATGTGGTCAGGCCCATAAATATTTGGACAAATATATACAGCCACACTTTTTGTGGGTTGTATGGATGCATCATTCTCTATCATAACATGCAGTCAGGATTTTAGAAATAATTGTTTCTATTTGGATTCAAATTTGATTACGTATTCAATAGATATAACTTGTGACAGGTTTCAAGAGGTCTAATAATGCATGTAAATCTAGCACTAAAATATGTCAAAAACTTCTAGGTGAGGGACCTGCCAAAAGGGTGAACAGAGCGTGACAAAAAGTGGCTATGACCACCCCTGGCCACCATGTTGCTCCACCCCTGCTCGTGGCGTTTTACGAGCAAGATACCAGAGGTGGGAAACTTGCGATTTTTTTGCAGGTCCGACATTTGTCAGTTGTCAGTGCCCCGCCCCCTTACATCTCGTCAGTCCGCCATTTTTTCACACTGAAAATTGCAACCGTCAGTCCATCAGATGACGGCCGGCACTTCCGTCTCTAATACTCGGTGCAGCTTTCCCCCGCAGTCAGCTGGTATTCTCCCTATACTATCAGGTGGCAGTAAATGGAGTCTAAAGCTACGTGCACACCTAACGCGAAGATTTGCGTCGCTACGCTCATTTGCGGGGCTTTCTGTTGCTGCAAGTTTCTACAAGCCAGGTAAGTGCTCTTGCTTGGCTTCGTTTTTGTATTGAAAGCTCAGCTGGCCGTGTCGGATAGCTCCCGGTGACCGCAAAGCGGCCGCCATGATTCAGTCCTGCCCCCTGCGTGAGATGTCGAACGTTCCCCAAGTTGATTGGCTGTCGCGACAAGCGACAAAACGTAAAAAATTTTAACTCCACGCGACAGGCAAAATTATGTGCCGCGCGACGTCGCTCCATACGCGTTCATCGCGTCGCCGGATGCGCCGTCGCGCGACATTGACTACAATACAAAACTGTCCGCTTTTAAGGCATGCAAACAACATTACTCTATAACAAAGGAATAGTAGATTCAATCGATCCAAATTCTTCCAAGCTTTTTTGTTTAAGATTCCTCAGCAAAAGTTGTTTATGTTATTTAAGTCACAGTACTCCTTTTCATCCGAATCATAAAGGTGTTTGTATCGGCGAATTTCCATAAGCAATAGTTCATCCGCCATGTATGCCGCGCGGCGCTTTAAAACGCATTCCAGAATGCTCGTTTCAGTAAGCAATTTCTTGATGTAAAACATTCAAAATGCAAAATAACAAAAGTCTCTTAACACTTGATTCTAAACATTACTTTTAACTTTTGGTGGGCGAGATTTTGTACAGTAGGCATTTTGGTAATGGCTATCCCGACAATTACAACGATGGATGAATATTGCACTTCTGACAATTTTAATTTGCCGTTTTTTTTCCAGCATTCCCGTCATTCGTCATCTGTCGGCAAAACGGGCGTCTGTCGGTGACAGTGCTGACAAAGTGCCCACCTCTGCAAGACCTACTGTAGTAATGTGAAGGGGTTAGGATAAGCCTTATCCTAACCTGATACCTTATCCGATAAGGTATCAGTCGCAGATTTTGCTTTATGATGAGTCTTACTTGGGTTTGGGCAGCGGTTCTGGTTCCTTGCGGGCTCGCCCCACTGGGTTCTTCTCAGCCTCTTCAGCTGTCACCAGGTGAAACTCTGCCTCCACCTTCCCCTGGTGAGGTAATTGGGCAACACCTGTCAATTCATCTTCAGGGACTTACAAGACTTGATTCTCAGTCCTTCAGGAAGCTCCAAATGTTGATGGGAGCATACCGTCAAGTCTCCAGATTTGCTGAGAGGCCACCAACCTCTGGACCTCTTCTGTTGGAAGATGGAAATCCTCTCTGTCCCATCCGTGAAGACGTCCGCCTTGCAAGATTTGGCTGTCTTTGCTCCACGCGGGAAGCCGTGCAAATCTAACTCCACCGTGCCTGAGCGTGCGCACACAAGCACGAGTTGAATAACATTTGCCGTTATGTTGAGTCGGCGACGTTCCTGTGACGTACCGAGGAAATCGTCAGAGGAGAGCGTCTCAAAGTCCCACACCTGAAGACTCAGGACAGAGGGGAGCTTCTGTTCACTTTTGTCCAGGGAGAAAATGCTGTCTCGCTTCTTCACAACTATTACCTTATGATGAGAAAGTATGATTGATATTGTAGTACTGGCAAAGTCTAATGGCAGAACAAGGTCATAAGGCTCCTTTGCTAACATGTTGTTAGTTATTTACAACTCATCTAAAGGTTGTGTGATACAACTGTATTTTCAGTAATCTTGCAACATTGATAAATAAAAAAGATCATTTGTACAAAAGCTGTCAGAATGAAAGATGAAGTACAATTAATCAATTGCAGTCTTAGTTAAATGCAATATTTCTTTTAATCGCGTTAATCCAATATGTAATCTCTAACTTTATGCTTTCTTTATGATGATTAAATCCGTTTTTATGCCTGAGTTGTTGGGACACAACCTAAAGGGCAAGTTCAAGAGCAGAGGGTGCGTGAGAGCGCAGTCGGTCTGACAAATGGTAAATCAAAACCACAAAAACCGCCCCAACGGCAACTTTGATTGCAATAGAGTGATAAGCATTCTTTTTAATAAAGTGTTTGCTTACCACAGAAGCAACTCAGGTTTAGCATACCACATAAATGCAAAGCACGCAGCCACAGCTAATGATAGCGACAAAAATGCAAATGAAGTGAGCCGTAACGAAGCGCTTAGCTACACTGAAGTACATGATGGACACTGTTTTAATGTTAATTTCTAACTATTTGGCAACTGACAAAAGAAAACCACCATTCCATCTGATGATTGGAGCCAGCACTTGGGACTAGTCTCAAATACACCACAGGGTAAATGCGTCTGTTAAAGAAAATACATTATCTGCCAAAATAATGCACCGTATCCAAAAATGGTTTGGGGTTTTTCTCAGAAATCCTTAGGTAAGATTGAAATTAGTACTCATTGTTTAACTTTTTGCCAGCACTAATTTATACACATATTTGCCCCCCCCCCCCAAAAAAAGGAAATATCCTCATAACATAGAAATGCAACATACTTTGTTTGTTTTGTATAGCATCCCAAAAAGGATGAATAAGTACAGACCGTTCATAAGCAAAAGTTACAAACTACAGCTCTGATCACCTTCTCAGCAGGTAAGTAGCTGAAGGGGAAAACAAAACGCCAGTTGAAGTTTCCTTCCCCCGTCAGTGAATTGTAATGGACATCAGTCTCCTGACGGTCATCCTCCAAACCTTTTAGCCAGCTTCAGATAAAAAGAATCACTTACTGTAGCTACTGCTTACGTACAAGAATAAAAAAACAATGCAAATGTTACCCTTTGATATAAATATCGCTGGACTTTTGACCAGTCAAGAAGTTGCTGTCCTCTAGAATGACATCCTCCGTGTTCCATATGATAACGCGCAGCTCATACCTGCAAGCACTCACTCAATTTTGATACCCTGTCCCCCAAAAGCTGGCATGCTTTGTCTTCAAGTGCCATTCATGATGATCTCACCCTTTGGGTTTGCGAGGGGAAATGTCCACTGCAGGACCGGGATGAGGTAGGTCCATGGGGAACATGTCGACCCACATCTGAACTTGACCCTGCAAGTGCATGCACAAACAAAGAATCCATGTAAACCCACACTTGAAACCATTTAAAAACACACACAAAAAAAGACTCAGACAAAATAAAGACTCAGTTATACCTGATCCATTCCGGGCCGAGCCTTGTGAAACAACGCCCTGGTCTCAATATGCTCCGGTACCAGCTTGCATCCAATGGTCGGGAACTCATCCCAACGATGCAGAATCTTCAGGGACAAGTGCTCATAGGACTCCACAGGTTCCTCGTCTAGCATGTGTGCAAACATCAAGATCATCTGCGTGACCCTCCTGCATACCGGAAACTGTGTTGCATACCTTCAAGCATGAAGAGTGTCTTGCCGGGGAAGACTTTGTCAGCCACGGTGATGCATCCTGGTCTGAAGTGAGGGCCGTCTAGGTTGTTTTCCCTACACATCTTTGACAGCAGCTCAGATGGCTTTAGACAGTCTCTCCAGGCGTTATAACCTTCACTAAGGGGCACAAGCAACAATCAATCAATCAATCAATCAATCAAATTTTATTTGTATAGCCCTAAATCACCGAAGTCTCAAAGGGCTTCACAGATGAAAAGAGGTCATGTGGAGACCTCTTTCGAAAAAAGAAGTCGTACACAGACATCTTTTCAGTGTAAGGTACACAACAGCATCCCTTGTCAAAGCTCCCAGAAGGGGAAGGAAAAACTCAAAAACCCCAATTAGGGGAAAATCAGAAGCCTCCGGAAGGGACCACAGGTGGGAGGAGCCCCCTTCCAGGCCCACAGGCTGAAGTGGATGCTGCATGTACCAAATACAGACATACACATAAACAATATAGATTACAGAAAACATATTGTGCTATATAGTGCAGTGATGTCTTGAAAGCAGGCAAAGCCATTGGGCAGGAACCATCCCACATTCCAACCAAGTGGACCGCAGACGGCCGCACTCCTAACCCGCGATGGTCGATCAGCGCAGGACCAAATGGAAGCGGTCGAGTCAACCCTCACCATCTAGCTAGCCCCCTCTCCGAGCCGGAAGAGGGGGGCAGGAAAAAGGAAAAACAGAAGAACGCTGCACACAGGCTCAATTCACTAAATGCTTTTCAATATAAATGTGTTTTTAACAGGTGCAGAATGGATGGTCAACACTATCAAGTTGGGCTGAATATCATCGTTTTACTATTTGAGGATATTCACACTGGTGTCATGATGTCCCTTAAGGATTTGCTGCAAAACACTGAGCCTGACGGTGGTACAATTGTCCTTCTGTTTGGCAGAAGCGGATGGGCTAGTTTAGCAACAGAAGGAAGATGTGAAAATAAACCATATGAGAGTTGTCGGTCCAATGAATAAGAACTTAAAAAAAAAAAAGACCATGATGGCAACCGATAAAGGCAGAGTGATTCTTTGTGAGAATCACTCTGGCTTTCCACAGATGAAGCTCATGTTTAGCCTACCACATAAAGGCAAAGCACCCAGCTGTGACCGGGATGAGACCTACCTCAGCCTAACAACAGCAACAAAGGCACTAATGTAGCAAGCCATAGTGAACATACCGAATTCAAGAACACCCATGTTAGAGGAAGTCTGTGGCGAACAGGATGAACAATGTTTTATTTGAATGTGGTTTTCTAATTATTTGGAGATTGACAAAAGGAACATCATCATTCCTCATGATGGCCCAAACCAAAGACTGCGTGCGGGCAGTACTTGGAACTCGTCTAAAGTACAGCAGAAGATAAATGGTCACACCTGCATTTGTTAAAGGCTGTTAAATAAATGACTGGAGCAACCTTTTTTGTTGTTAATCAATCTTTTGATCTGCCACAATAACATGGGCTATCTGGATTCCAGTTGAGGGTTTTTCGCAGAATTTTTAAAGTCAGCAAAAGGTTAATTATCATTATTATTAATTAATTAATTACACATCTTAATGAGTGAATCTCTCAGTTTTTTACTCTCTTGACAGCACTATGTGAATAATCACCTCAACTAAGTCATTATTAAATGTAATCTATCCTATAGTCAATACCCCAAACAGCAAACTTAAAAAGATTTTATTTTTCACAAGCATACAGTTATGAGCAAAGCCAAAGTGCAATACTAGAATGGAATGCTTATTACTCACAGACTGTACTCAGTTGGAAGTCCGCATGTGGCCCGGTGCCGGCTATAGAAGCGGTTCTCTAAGTCAATCCGAGTCTCCCCAATCAGGTCGTCGCCTCCCACTAGGTCGTAGTCATAGATGAGTACCGACAGCAGAGATTCCTGAGGAAATGTCGCCTGCATCTCAAATGACCTGAGGGAAGGCAGAACAAATCAACCAGTGTATACTATCAAAGACTAAACTGTCAAGACGGAAACTGACACCTTCCAAACACAGGGTTTAGCTGCTTAGGGACGTAGTTCTCACGGTCTTTGATTTCATTCTTGCCGAGTTGGAGAACAACGTAAGGGTCTGCCTTTCCATCTGGGTCGGCCGGATGCAGGTTTGTTGCCTTCAAGTATGGCACAATAAAGAACAGTAAGACAATAAAGAGATCAGAACACAACGCAGCATAACTTACGGAGACGATGTAAACCCGAATAAGGACTTGAACTGAGGTGTTCTGCGGAATGCCTCTGTTGACTCGAAGATGTCCATCATCTTCCTCCCACTCTCCTTCCTCGTCCTCAGTGAGCTTATACAAGCAAAAGCGTCCCTACAGAGAAAGAAAGTGGCATCATGCAGTAGAGCAAATGCGATGTGATGATGGTCATTCGACACGATTCTCTCACCTTAAACTTGCCAACGAACCTCTCCTCTGTAGAACCCTCTTCGTTGGCCTTCCCGCGGAACAACTCGTATGTGTTGACCCAGTCGTCAAAAGGTCCAAACTCTGCCTCCAACTCTTTGTCGTACAGCTGCAGAGAGTCCAAGGCTTTGAGGTTGGAGGTTAGTCTTCACAAGACTTCCATTATCATTCCAACAAAGTAAAATGATTCCTCATCACAGTCAGACTATTCTCAGTATTAATGCTATCAATGATTATTGGTCCATAACCAAACACTATGTACGATGCTCTTCCCTTCATCCATCCCAAAGATACTCGATGATTTCGCCTCTTTTTTCCACACCAGTTCAGGCTGGTGCAGTCTAAACCAAACCTTTTTGCATGAATTGATGAAACCTGTTCGGATGAGAGGTGAAATGTCTTCAATGCTGTGAAAATGAAATGACCCTTATATCGAACAAATTATACAGTATAAACGTTCGGATGAGAGGTGAAAAGGTGAGAGGTGAAATGTCTTCAATGCTGTGAAAATGAAATGACGATTATATCGAACAAATTATACAGTATAAACGGCCAAAGACATTTCCTAAGCCTTTATTCAGTCTGGTGTTGGTTTGATGAAAGTTTTTTTCATGGGTTTTACGACTATGAATACCTGCAGTGTGGCCAATTTGGTGGGCAGACTCGGATTCCAGTTCACATTCTGCTCTGGCGTTCCTTTCCCCTTTTGTTTCTTTTTCTTGTTGCCATCCGATGAGCTGCTCACTGACAAGACAAAACCATATGTACAGCTTTGAGAATGGAATAGACAAAAAATAAATCAAGCGCTGTTCCTCCCTGGGCCAAAACAGCCATGCCGTAACAGAACCACACCACAATGCAACCTAACTACCTGAATCGACCAAAACCTAATGGCAGTATCAATACCTTTGTACCACTCTTTCTCCCTTCTATGTTTGTCCTTACCTAAAGAGTCTATTCCATCGCTGAGCAAGCTGTGGTACGGCAAAGCTGTAATACACAACAATGCTATGTGGGTATGTGGCAGATGGCTGAAAACTCTAACCAGATTTGTACTATTGTCTTTCTTTCATCCAAACCTCCCAAGGAACATAGACTTCTCAATACCAAAAAGAGCCCTGAAGCAGAACTTTGTGGCCCTTAATAAAGCCATTTGCTTTGAATAATACTAGTGTAACCTTTAACATGGATTTATTTGGACAAAAGTTTAATATCATGTTGAATAAGACTAGTTTTTGAAACGATATCTCGCTGCATAGTGCTTTGTTTTTTTAAAATGCTTATCCAACAATTCTATTACCACAGGCAAAATGCAAAAGTTCCATAGCAGCCAGTGGTAGTACGTCAGGCTGTTAAACACTCAGTGCTCTCAGTGATGTTTTTAAATGCATTCACAATCACCATTTCAAACCATTCAAATCTCTACAATGGCCATCATTGTTGTGCTTAAATACTTGGTCCACATAGAAGACCCATATGTCTACACTTCCACCCACAGAGAAGGCTCTAAAATAATCCACATACCCTAAGCAGAGGTATACGATACATCTATTCTTGCTTGCTTTTCATGAAAAAAATAACAAAAAACTAAAAATCTAAACATTCTCACATAAACCAACTGAACCATTATTTCTGCCTGGAAACTGGATCAAAAAGGTTCCTACCTTTTTCAAACACTTGTGGGAACAGAGGTCCTTCTGTTTGCTTGGTCTGTAATAAAAACAAGGTACACAGATTTGAATTTGAGAAATCAGTGGTACTCAGTAAAAAGAAAAATATGCCCCAAACTACACCACTTTTCAGTCAGCATCTAAAGGCCAAGATACAACAGACAACGTAAGGCGAGAAGAATACAGATGTCAGTTTACCCCATTTGGTTAACATTCAGTACAAGGTTACATGGTTTCTTTATTGTCATTACAACTGCTCAAGTAGAAGGCAACAACATTTCACTCAACAGTCTCAAACATCCAAGAAACATACAAAGACAACAACCAACAGAGGGAGACAGGACGTCAGGACAGGGATAGGGGAAGGCATGTCAACACTCGCTCAGAAGTGTCCCAAGATCTCAGATGAGAAATGAAAAACATGAGATATAGATGAGAAAAAAAAAGACTCGGACCATGTCCCCAGCAGAGGCCATAATGTAAACCTGGGGAAAAAAAACAACAACAAAAAACTCAAACATGCCACATAAACGGCATCAAAAATCTTGAGAGACTAAGAGGGAGGGGGCAGGGGGCAGAGTGCATGACGCAACTGGCAGTCATTCATACATTCCCGCAGCACGTCGGAATGTCGGGACCAACAGTGGTGTCGAAGCTAAAGTTGTGCGTGCGGCTTCTGTGGATGTGCGGGCAACTTAAAATGAAATGCTAAGCATATTGTATGATACCATGGAAACAGCCGTGTCCGTATCAGTCCAGGTCACTTGGTGGGAGGGGGTAGGGAAAAATCGTAGCATCTAGCGCGATTCCTCATCCAGGAGAAAAGTCCAGATAACAGACAGATGTCTTAGGAACAAACTGACAAACAGTGTAGTCATCTTGAGATGGGGCTTCATTTAGCAGAATTAGCAATAAACTCTTTGAGGCGAAACACCAACTTCTCCACAATGACAACCGTTTTTTACGAGAACTCCAAAACCGCATCCAATTTGCTACTGAGTTCACACGTCGCATGGGTCTGAATGTTGATCCCTTTTCAATGCCATCAAAGAAAGCAATTTATTCCCCAATGAAGCTGCATCCCCCTGGAGTATTTTGTGATGAATCAGTAACCAACCAACTCCAATAAGGAGGATGCCTCTTATCAAGATTCCCTTTCATCAAGATACACATCATCTTCCACTTTTTCTAGGAATCCCTCGACTACGTCCCAGAGGGGTAAGAAGGCTCCCCTCTACATGCTCTAAAGTCGAGAGCCCAGCCGATCAATCCCATGGTTAGTGTTGGAAGAAAAACACTGCACAAGTCTAAAATAATAGTTGAGACAGAAGACAGAACAGGACGATGACAGCAAAGCATGGAGTTAAGGGTGGGAGAGGAGTAGAGCAAAAAGCATGTACCACTGTCAAGAACCAAGGTGAAAAAAAAAAACACCATTGTGATGCCATTGGAAAGAAAAGTTTGGCGATTTGACATGCTGAACCATCGTGACATTTGATCACGGAGGAAAAGGTCTTGACATTTCCGCTCATTTTGCACATCGATACCCTCCGCAATTGGACATAGAATACAGTAACGGTTGTTATTCCTTTTCATTTCCATGTCATGGCTGTACGTCGTCGGGATTACGGTGAGCCACAGTTGCCCTATGAGTAGGCGCTCGGACATCTGACTAGAGCAGGGGTGGGCAACTCCGGCCCTCGAGGGCCGGTGTCCTGCATGTTTTCCAGTTTTCTCTCCCTAACACACCTGATTTAAACCATTAGCTCATCAACGAGCTCTGCTGGAGCTTGAAGTAATGTAATCCTTATCATTTGAATCAGGTGTGTTTGAGAAAGAAAATGGGAAAACATGCAGGACAACGGCACCCGAGGCCTGGAATTGCCCATCCTTGGACTAGAGTTAGTAGCAAACATGAATAAAAAGCAGACTTTACACTTGAAATTCCAATTTACTACAAAAGGTAAGAGGATCCAAAGCGTTCTTTCTTCTTTGCTGTTCTACTGCAGCCACTTGTGTGTGATTGACTCAGAGAACTTGACAATGACAAAAAACAAAAAACAAAAAAACAATTGTACTGTTCTTACCTGACTGGCCAGTCAATCTGTCAATAAGTTCAAGGGGCACTACTATAAGACACAGGCCTCAATGAATGGATTCAAACTTCCAAGGAGGAATGGGTTACAACTTGTGTCCTCATTGGTTGATAGTCGAACCGGGAGCCAATCACATGTCTTTTAGGAGTGCCCCTTGACTGGATTGACAGACCCCATAAAAAACA
Source organism: Hippichthys cyanospilos (assembly GCF_059441005.1). NCBI lineage: Eukaryota > Metazoa > Chordata > Actinopteri > Syngnathiformes > Syngnathidae > Hippichthys > Hippichthys cyanospilos. The sequence continues at coordinate 3,235,660 of NC_142373.1, forward strand.
AAAATCTTGGCAATTTGTTTTTGTTGTCAGCTGCCCGTAGACAGCTGGGATAGGCATCGAGCCAGTGGCCCTTACAATAAGAAGCAGCCACAATTTTACTTAAAACGTTTAGATTGTGGTTAATTCACAAAGTGTAAATATGTGGGGGTTCACTGTACCTGTTTCTCCACAGACGCATAATATTTGGACCACCAGTCAATGACACACTCTGCTGACTCATCTGCAATGGTCCGCCTCCTTCTCTTGGAGGAACGATGGGTGCTCTTTTTGTGGCTCACCTGCATTTCATAAAAAACAAAGAAATATCATTTACATTAACATGGATAGCTAAGATATGATACCTATGTGTTCATTGAAGTCACCGTCTTTCTTATGGGTGCTGTCGTTTGGGAGGTGGCTTCCTCAACTGTAATTTGAATGTCAGGCGATGTTGACCCCACACTTGAGTTCATCTCTGCGGCACGCTGCGAATATTCTGTTGGACAAGAAGTAGAATTAAAATCAATAACCATATCTATTTATTTTGACATCATAATTGATATACAACATGATGTTTGATGAACTGAAAATATATGTATCTTAATAATAGAAACAGTATTTCCATAACACTAATACTCAACAATAATAATCAACCTTCACGGTATATGATATACAAAAGAAGATATAAAACGGTAAAAAACATGCATAGTTATAACAAAAAAATTGGGGGTAGCAGAGGTGTACAGTATATATATATATATATATATATATATATATATATATATATATATATATATATATATATATATATATATAGATAGATAGATAGATAGATAGATAGATAGATAGATAGATAGATAGATAGATAGATAGATAGATAGAGAGAGAGAGAGAGAGAGAGAGAGAGAGAGAGTGAGAGAGAGCGAGAGTGAGGGAGAGAGTTTTTGTCATAGCGTATATAAAATGGCGTACAGAGTGGACAAAAAAATTGCCGTGGTTGACATCATAGGGTGAAAAAAACGCAAGCCAGGGACGTCGTAAAACGGGGCTCCACTGTATCTGTTAAACTGTCTGTTAAACTTAAACTTATCTGTTATGAAATATTACATGAAAATAAACGAAAAATAAATATATTTAGAACTAAAGTAAGTGATTCATATACAAACAACATTAAGAAAACGTGAAACAAAAAATGTATACAACAAAAAGTAAATGTATACTTACAAGTAAAACTAGGAATGAGTACTGTATTTTCTGCACTATAACGCACACCTAAAAGTCTTTTTAAAACAAAAAAAAAGCTGATGGTGTACCTTATAATCAGGCCTTATATATGGATCAATATTGAGATTGCGATTCGAAGATGGGGAATGAACTGATAAAGTAAGCTTTACCTGTTTCTTTTGTGTGTTTACAGTTGAACAAGGTTGGTCATATTGACTGAGTAATTATGCTATTGGGAGTTTAGAGTTATTATTTGAGTTATTATTGTTATTACTTTGAGTATTACTATATTGTGATTGAAAAAGTTTAAAAATATGTCATTAATTGAGGGTGCGCATTGTAATCCGGTGCACCTTATAGTGCGGAAAATATGGTAAATAAAAAGGGCTGCAAACACAACATTTTGATAGAACAAATTCAATACAATAAATGGATAAAAGATGATATGTAAGAGTTAAGAAAAAAACCTAGTTTGTCCATATGTAATATTACCATCATATCTGTGTGTTGGGGTGTTCGTCAGTGCATGTGGCGTGGCCATTTGTGTGGAGACAGGAGGGGGTGGGGGAGCAATGTATTTTAAGGTAATTAGATTGTTGATTGTGTGGTTTCCAACCAACGTGCTACGACCAAAAGCCCTCCAGTCAACAACAGTGATGCTGAGGGGTGGGTGGAGGTGCTCATTCTCTGGTAACTCCTACGAGACAAGAACAAAATATCTTATTTCATTGTGAGGATTGTTTATTTTCAGATAGTAAGATCGTAGAAAAATGACAAAATATGAGGAAAAAGGCACGAACCAGCTCCATGGTGTCAACCAGCGTGGTGAAGTTAGGGTTGGATTTGTAACGTTGAATGACGGAAGAACGCAATGTTTTTCCAGCGCATTCTATGAACACCTGCAAACACGCTATGGTTAAGTTTTGTTTTTTTTTTAATCATTGTGGCAGAAAAATTATAGATTATATCAGTTTTTTTTTGCAGTCCTTCTCGTGCTACATATTATTATAATTATATATTACAATAGAGTTTTTCCATTCTTCTGCCGGCTCCCGATGGAGGTGGACGCTTTCTGCTCTTCTCTCCACTACCCCTTGCTTTTGCAGGTCTTTGACCTGTGCTGTTTGCTGTGACAACTATCATTGTAGTCTCCTGCAATATTCTATTCCAAAATTAAATCATGGAATTTGTCAGCTGTGGTCTCAATTCTATTGATGAAATTTTCTTGACGAGAAAAGGTGGCGGGAGCCTTCCTGGACCTTTGCGACAGGCGCCGTTGGACACACCACCACAGTGGGGGCTGTGGGTCTATTGATGTGTCCAAACAGGATGTGGGGAACATCTACAGTATTGCAATGTTGATAACGAGATCCACCTTATTGAAGATTATGGATATCTGGTTCATAGCAAAGTTTCCCAGACAGGTGCAGTTGGATTAGGAAACAAGCTGCCGGTCGTCTTTGAAGGCGTTCGGGCGAGCGTACAACA